>NW_005841941.1:0-34509 GCF_000455745.1 Alligator sinensis
CCGGTCCTTTAAAAAAAAAAAACGAGAAAAACCCCAGGACTCTCTGCTCCTGCTGTGGCCTTGGGGCTTCAGGGGGCTCATGCAGAGCACCCCACATGACATGGGGCCATGGGGGGCACCAAGGATCACCCCCCACCAGAAGGAATGGTGAGTCCCAGGGTTTTTCTCTTTTTTTTTTGTCCAAAGCGAATACTAGCCACTTCGTACAGGCCTAGCAAGCACTGCAATAAATAAATAAATTAGTTTTTGAAATGAGGTGCTGTAACACAAAAGTTATGGAGGGGTGCCTTGAATCAAACAAGGTGGAGAACCACTGGCATTAGCTCATGTGAGCTCAAGCTCACTTCATCAGATGCTGTGAAAGAACATGCAGGTAGGGATGTGGGAATGGAAGCACATTAAGCAATTGGGAAATGTTTTTTGGTGACAAGGAGAGATAGTTAGCAGTGGTAGCTTGCTTTCATTGTCCCATTGTGTTGTGGCCAGCAGAGAAGAGCTTTCCCCAGCTCCTGACCCACATTCATTTGACTAGGTGGTATGGTCTCCAGTGGTAAGATCATTGTGCATTACTATTTGGATGTGATTAACTATCCTCATCTTATTGTGTTCAATTGCCAGAACAAAAAGGAGAAAAAATAGCCAGAATATGAGAGGATTTGTATAGTGAAGGCTCTCACATTACAGTCACTGCAAGAAAAGTAAAACATATTCAAGAGGGATCTGATAGGTCTTAAAGTTGATCAATTTCAATACCTTTTAAAGAAATCCCAAATATATCAGTTTGATTAGCCTAGTGCTTCCTCATACACTGTGGAAAATAGGGAGGAGATGTAATCAGAGTATGTTACTATTGATCTGAAGATGAAGAGACTTTTTTTGGTTTATTTGAAAGTTTTTTTTAATATTTTTACACGTGGAAATGCTGGCTGCCTATACACATGCTCATTGGCATTCTAATGAGAATACTGCAGAGTCACGTGTATTAAATTTCCTCACATTTTAAAATGGCTGTGGAGGCACTTTAACCAAACCTCTTTGACGAGGTTTAGATAAAGCATCCTGCGGCCATTTTTATATGCACAGGGGCTTAATACACATGATGGTGAGGTGTTTTAATTACCATAATTAAAGCATGCCCAGGAACTGCTCTAATTAAAATACTACCCCACTTCCCTCCCACCACCATCTCTGACCACAGCCTTAAGTTTTCAGTTTTTTCTTGATGAACTTGTCTGAACATCTCTAAGCTTGAAAGTGCTACTAAGTAGCTAAGTTGCATGTTTTCAGGTATCCTTGTGCACTTCTAGGTCAGTGAATGGGGACATTCCTCACTGCTGATATCTAGAGGTAAAGGTGACCCAGCAATAGGTAACGAGGGAATCCTAACAGATTTACCCCTGATTTCCACATGCAGTTTGATTCATAGCAAAGGAATGAACAACCAAAATAGAAGCAACCCCACAAACCAGTTCAGGTTCTGCAAGAGTCATTGGCCTGTTTGGAAGGCAATATGGAAGTTTGGTGAATGTCAGGGAGGTGCCCCACTGTGATAGATGTCCCCAATTTAACTTATTTTCTCCTTGATTCCCAAGACCTCGGTCACAATTTCCAGGGTCCTGTTGTTTTTATTGTAGGCAATGATCTATTAAACATTGTTGTGTTCCCCGAAAGCAGGGTAGCCTAAGGAAGAGGAGAAGAGCATGGATAAAAGACATAGAGGAGTGGATGGAAGTGGGGATGAAGCAGACATCTAGATTAGCAAAGACTAGACAACTGTGGAGACATCTGATTTATTGTTCCACCAACCCTTGAATCAATGGCTTAAAAATACAGTAATAATCAATCCTTGGCTCTTGAATTCTCATTAATTCTGTTTGTGGAAGCCTACAGCTTCTGATCCTCAAATAACTGATTTTGTTTTTGTGAGTCTGGGGGGGCTTGTCCCTGGGGGTGGAGATACCTCTTGGTCCCATTTAATTCCAAGAAATCTTAGATTGTTTTTTCATATCATCAGTGTTATAGCTTCACACAGAAACAGTTTTGGTTTGGAGTAAGATTTCAAATCAGACTGGAGCAGGATTTGACCCCTCTGTCCAGTGTAGTATCTTTGCAACTGGCTACTTAATCCATTTTACTTCAGTTATGACATAGCATTTCCTTTACCTAACATCTTTCAGATCTTCAACTAAAATTCAGTGCATATTCAGAATGAGTCTGTGCTGCTACTTTTATTAGTAGTGATTGGTTCCAGCAATCAATAAATTTGAAGTTTCAAATCGGCTTCCTATATTAAAAGTGGTCTCCACATACAAACAACATACGAAGTGTCCCCCATTGGGACTGAACCTTTTCAACCTCACTGGTCTTTCTATAGATTTCTGTTATTCTTGAGCTTCGAGGAAAAAACAAGATGTAAGAGATGCAGGAAAGCTTCACCATTCCATCCTCCCACCTACAAGGCAAAAATTCCCCATAATACCACAAAATATCATATTTTAAAAGTATCTGATTGCCCTAATACTCACAATGTGTTTAAATACTTGCCAGACAATAAAAAATAATTCTTTCTACTGAGAAACATGCAGTCTAAGGAGGAGTTAATATAGCCATCTGCAACAAACCTGACATCTACTTATTGTGCAGCATCTGAATTACATTTGGCATAATCAAGGTCAGGAATAGTTGAAACTTGTGTAATGCTCATATTAATCAAAAACTTTTATGTCTACAGAGGAATATGTCACAAGCACCCACAATTGGCTGATTCTAGTAAATAGCCATTTGCTATTACTGACTGATAATGTAGTCTTGTAACATAAGAAGTAGAGGTTTCTACCCACGTGGTCTAGGTTCTGGCTTCAAAGACTATTAACATGTATTGTTGAGGGACTAACACAAAAACCTGTATCCATGCTGCAAAAAGGTGATCATTTCAATTCAAGACAAAATAGTGAAGACAAGTCAATTTGGTCTAGCATCTTGATTTCAACTCTAGACTACCCAAGAGACTTGAACTTGAACTGCTAACCTGAGTTAACTTTTCTTACTTTCACTGCCATCAGACCTTTTCTTCATAATGTAGCCATAACCAAGGCTATCAGGTGCATCAAGTTACATAGCGCTAATCAGATCAGGTTTGTTTTTACTCAGCTGTTGTCTTCAGCTGTTCCCTCTTCCCTTGGCTAACCCAACTCTCCTCAAAATTAAAGCAACTTCAACTTAGCCTTGGGATTCACTTCCTTTTTGCTGGGGCAAGTTAACCTCATTCTCCTGCATGGTATGTTATGGTAATGCTGGCATACATGTGTGTTTTCCAATGGTACTTTAACCAGGGCAAGAATGAATTCAAAGAAAGGAAGTTTAGAAATCCTAAGTAAGCAGGTGAACCATTAAAGCTATGCAATATTATGGCATATGCTCAAAGAGCAATATCAGTCAGTGATGCACCAGGTCCCCAAGTTGCTAGAAGTGGTACAAATGCAAAACAAACAAACGAAAAAGCTCTCTGTCCTGAACAGCTTATAGTCAGTGAAAGCTCTTCCCCAAATCAAAGCCAAGCCAGTTCATCCCGTCTTCAGAGAGGCTGAAAATAGGAATAGAGGGTATGCTCCAAGCCCATCCAAACTGTCTATTTTGCCTTACTGCTAGGCTGGGGACATACACAGAGGGAGCAAGTAGGCACAGCTTATTTCTCAGGGGTGATCCATGACGTAGCAGGGAGGCATCCTTAGGGGCCCAGGTCCAGCTGGCTTGGAAATACATGGGAGCCAATGGTTGGGTTCAGTTGCAACAGATTTGTTGATGGTCTGATGCCTACTATCATATCTTTTTACATGTCAGCCACCCACAATGCAAATATTTTTCACCTTAATTTAACTTTTTCAAAGTTTAAAAAAACTTCTCAATGTTACAGCCACCTCTAAGCCTTATTTAGTGGTGACACCAAAATGCAATGTGTTAAAAAACTTGCTTCTATTTTTAATTATGGGGTCTGACATGCCTTAATTCAGTTTGAATTAAGCTCACTGCTATCATATTTGTCATTGCCTGAGAATTACCAGATGATACTGGAAGTCCACTCCCCATCTGTGTTTCTTTAGTCAACTCCTTGGCTTCCAGGGATTCAATTGATGTTTGTGCTCTCTTAACCAAAACAAATGAAACTTGATCATAGAGTTTCACCCAAAATACTCCAAATAAAAGTGCTGTTTCCATGTCAAACCAAATAAACTAAATAAGATGTCATGACTCCACCTCTTTTGGAGTATATACTATATTTCGGAATCACTAAGCAGAAAATATGACTCATCCTAAAGTTGTGACTTTTCAAACAACCCAAATAGGTGTTAATACTCCCATGTGAAAGCTGAAAGAGTTTTATATTTGCAAATTAAAGGTAGAAAATGTCTTTAATGAAACAATACTGTAAATAAGTTTAATTTTCCCTCTTGTGTATGTAGGTCTTGTTTAATATTTTCCTTTAGAGCAGGCAAGCAGAAGCAGCAATTTAGATTAAGGAGATTAATTACTTAGCATCAGGCTTATGGACCTATTCACCAAACTTAAACGCTCCAGAGAATTCAGGATTCTTATAGTTTTGTTCTCTGTCCCAGGATGAACTGTAATTTATTTAAAAACTGCAAGAGGTAAGGTTACCTCTTAGCAACTCTCCAGTACATTTAAAAAAATCCTATTTATCCTAACTCAATGCTGTCAAGTACCGTAAATATAGTGTGAACATCATGGTGCTGGGCATTTTCCTTAATGTTTAGCTCTTTGGAGTCATGTGATTATGATCATCTTGGCTATCATTTCAAAGGAAAAGCTATGTCTTTCTCCAGTTCTTTGCATTGTGGAGAAACGTTTAAATGGGAGCGAAGTGCATCCTGAAGACTTAACAATTACAAGACAATCAAAAAGAACACTAAATGGATTGTTTCTAATAACATCTCATGTTTTTTGAGGAGCTGACTTGAAGGTTTTTGAATGCTTGGGGTTGGAAATAGTATTAGCTAAACAAGAGCATTTGGCCTGGGATTTTCAGAGAGGCTTGGGTAAGTAAGGGCCTCAAATCCCATTGAGCCCATTGAGTTTCAGTGACATCTGGGCACTTATTTCTATTAGGTTCCTTTAGATATCCGAGTAAGTGGTACTACCAGTATTTCTCCCTGTATTCCAACTGAAAATGGAGGACAAAGCAATTGTAACATACCAGCACCACTTTCAGGGAGAGGAAATAAATGTTTCCTCATCAGTATCACAGTGGTTAGACCAGTTGCTTTTGTTCCCTTTCCTTGACAAAACTCCAAATATGTGGAGCAACATCTATGCAAGATGCTGTCTAGCGCTGTTCTGTAATGGTAGAAGGAGGGGTGTTGTGAGCCAACCAGAGCTCTTCTCCTCTCTCTTCCAGTTTGGAGGGAGGTATCAGGGAATCAGAATCCACTGAAGCCAAGTGATAAAATAAGAGATTTATTTAAAGGCGGCTAGAGCCAGTCATAAAAGCCACCGTTAGTGGTACCAGCTAAGAAACTGTTAGCTTCTTGAACTGTGATCCCCGCTGAAAGCGTCATAATGCACTGTGGTGTATATTGATGGTCTCGTACTAGGTTCAGAGGCTCTTGGAAAAAGTCTTTGTCTTTAAAAGGCAACAGATCTAACTACAATTTAAAGAAGAAGCTAAAGCTACTTCTTATTAACTAATCCAAACTTTTGGAAGATGCCCCTTTGCTCCCAGAGCCTTCTCACTGTCCTGCACAATTGGCACATTGCCCACAGCGGTGTGACTGCACAATCAGACCTGACTCCTGGAATTTCTGGTGAACTTCAGCTGTTGTTGGAGAGCTGCTGTTAAAAGCCAATCACTAACCCTAGCAGTGCTGATTGAAAGCTGGAATGAGATTCTGCTTCTAAACTTAATTTGTACTTGACTTCCCAGTGTTAGCACTGCCAACACCTGCTATTGAGTGTGTTCTTGTTACACTCTGGGATGTTAGTTTATTAGCTGCTATTATTTATGTGTTCACAGGCACTGGTGGCAAAGCCCGGAGCACTGGTCATGTCCAGACAACCCCGAACATGTGTTAGGTGACACTTCAGACTCGTCTGTGGTGCCACACACGCAGGCATTCCCTGTACTGCTACCTTGCAGCGCATGGGGGAGGGGGAAAGGGTTTACCCCAGGAGATCCGCCTTAAAAAAGCAGAGTGGCACACATAGCAAAAGTGCATGCCACCCAAAACCAGAGCCTGCCCTGCCAGACCCATGCTCTGGCTGTCAGCCAGGCTCCCAGCTGCAGGAAAGCTGCAGCTCCCCAAGGCCCCCAGGACCCCAGGTAAGGCTGCTGGGCCCAGCACAGTTGCTGTCCCCAGCCTCCCCTACCCCACCCAGGGTAACCTGTAGGGGTGTGTTAAGCAGGCCTTATTTGATTCCAATTCATATTTGGCCCAAATTGGGGACAGTGATTCGATTAGTTGATTCAGACCACTGTCCCCAATTCGATTCGGCTGAATCTGAATCTGAAAATTCGATGCTGATTCGGAGAATCAGCGATTTGGACATAGACACAGCTTTAAATGTTTTTTCTACATACCTCGAGGTACCAGCATGACTTGTGAACACTGCGATGTTGGGGCAGATGGAGTGTCCCACAGGAGTGCAGGAAGGGCCCTCCACATGCTTGGCGGTGAACCCAGAAGTGGACCGGAACTATTTCCGGTCCACTTCTGCATTCACTAGGGAGCACACTGGGGGGGCACCCCCACGGCTCGGCGATTGACCTCAGGGGGACCCCAGGTGCCCCCCGCAGACCCAAGAAGCACCAGTTGCTGAACTGGGTCTGGAGGGGCATGGGTGGGCCCCACAGCACGCTCCCTGGTGGACCAGAAGTGGACTGGAAGTGCTTCTGATCCACTTCTAGGTCTACTCCTGAGTGCTCTGGGGAGCCCCCACTTCTGTGGGACGCTCCATGCACCCCAGCATAGCAGCATTCATGAGCCTGGTACCTAGAGGTATGTAGAAAAAACATTTAAAGCTGTGTCTATGTCTGAATCACCGAATCTTTCTGAATCTCTCCAAATTGATTTAGAGGGTTCCGATTCAATTCGGAGAGATTAAAGGGTCCTCTGATTCGATTCGGATTCAGAGATTTGGCCACCAAATCTCCACCGAATTGAATCAGGGACTGACGCTTCGAACAGCCCTAGTAACCTGTTGCATGCCAGAGGATGCGTGGCACAGGCATTCCGTAGGGATAAACAGCAGTAGCACAAGTGTGCCGCTGCTTCTTGTCCCCAGGGAAACAAACGTCCAGACTCATGTGGACGTGGCCTGTGAGTGTAGAGATGCCAAGAGTGTTTTTTCCCTGTTGTCTGAATGACATTGCAGCCTGGGAGCTGAAGTGCATACTAGAGAAAGTAATTGTGGTTTGGCAGCTTGGCCAGTGCTACTATACAACAGCATAACTGTTGTGGGAGTGCCCTGAGTGCTGCCTTCAGGCATGTGGCACAAATAGCTTCTGTCCTATGCTGCCCTGTTACCACTCTAATAGCAGATGTCCCATGAGTACCAGTTTGAAGAAACCTGTCTGGGTATCCCAGTGAAATTATAACAATTTTGCCCAATAATAACAATTTATCTCTGATTAAAAATATTTGTTGTGGGATAAGGAGAATTTTTTCCAACTACTTGAGTTGGTCTAATAAAAGATATCAGATTTACCCAAAGAACCTTGTCTGCCTATGTCCTTAGACCAACATGGCTACAACCTATACCCCTGTCCTAGGATAATGCACTTGACTCACTATGGTGCCCAGGTTGTGTCACAGTGAAATGGGCTATGTCCATGCCAGGCCCCTCATGTCTATGCTGAAATGAATACAGCCACATTAGTTCAGTGCTCAGAGGCAGAGCATGTTGGCATGTGTGCAGCACTACACTGAGCTGCCTAAAGTACATCTGGTTTGGGCAGGTTCTTGAACCAGAAGCAGTGGAGTTGTATTGATGCAGCATTGGTCATAGAGAACACAGGTGCCACTGCAGGCCCAGGTTATAATTTAGTAGCTTTTAGCTGTTTTTCCAGGAGCCAGTGGGAGCTGAGCATGCACTGCTCTTCATAAAAGGTGCCTAGTACTTCTCAGGGCTAGGTCATAACTGAAGATAGTAGGGGATTCAGTACACTGCTGGCACCTAAGTTGACAAAAATAGGCCCTCGGAGAGGTATTTCTTTGGTACCTCATATGTGTGAGGGTTGTGTCAGGTTGACTGTGTAGTTTTACTAATAAGTTAGTCAGTGGATTTGTAAGGGCTAGTTTGGATAGGGATGGTCATGCCTCAGGCAGGGGCTTGGACTAGATAACCTATGGAGGTCCCTTCTGGCCCTCATTCTCTATGATTCCCTGATATGCCCTGTTGTCTCCCAACACCTGTGAGCAGGTGGTACAAAACTCAGAAGGTCTGGTTTGAGTTGTTATATTATTTATAAAGCATATAATCTCCTACGTGATTGTGCACAATGGCTTCCAGCGCCTGTGTTTCATCTCTATACAAAATCATGTGCCTCAAGTAGACATCTGAATCTCACATTTCAGCTCAGAAAGAAAGAATTTTAATGGCTGACCTTTAAATCTGAAATGTGAGATGGCTAATAAATCCTGACAGCCCCTTATATCAAGTATTGCAAACAGGTCCTCTTCTAATTGAGAAGCAATACTCTGTATAGATCTTGCAAATTAGCCTACAAGTGACAATACAGCAAAGCAAACTGTACCAACCAGCACCTGGACTGGAAAGTAGGTAATGGATTGAAAAAGGCAACAGTTGGGGATATTCTTATTGGCAAGGTGGGGGGTCTTTATTAACTAATGAAAGAAAAGGTTTACTACTGAGGAGCTGACAACATGGGGGCTGATAGAGGATTGGAAATAAGCACTGAACTCTTGCAGCCAGCCACTTTGCAAAGGCCTGTAATTTTTCTTTACTGTCCTTTTTAACCTCTCCTGAAGTGTATAATAGGACTGGATGATGATAAGCAGAAGTGACTGCTCTTGGGTGCCATCTTGTAATTGAGCTTTATGCACTAGGAGAAATCCATTTAGCACGGATATCCTTGCACAGTCCATTGGTGTCTCACTTTTTAAGAGATTATTGCCTATCATCATAATGGCAGGTTCAGGACAGGATCTACACAGAAGCAGCAGCAGTGTACAGGACTGAGGTAAATTTTCCATAAAACTGATGTTCCCAGCTCTAAAATGTCACTTGACATGTTTGTTTGACTTTGTTGCCCTGCTCTGTAGTGCTGTGTGTATTTTTAGGCCATCTTCCTATAAACACAAGCACTCATGCAGCATAAAGTTATTCAGGTAGCACATCAGCTCTCTCCTTATGTGAGATGCCCTGAAAATCAGTATGCTGATGGTTTTACAGGCTTATTTGCATTACATAGGGACCCCAAACAAGACTAGCCTCATTGTGTTAAGTGCTATACAGGCCTGTAGTAAAATGCAGAGAGCTTATATGGGGGTGAGAAGAAAGAATCAGTACTTTACAGATAGAGGAATTAAAACGTAGGAGCCCTGACTAGAATGGGAAGTGCATGAAGTGACACGGCCCACACAGGGAGCCAGTATTAGGTCAGAAATGAATTCCCTAATCCCAGTTAACTGCTCAAACTGCCAGGCCATCTTTTCTCACACATTTAGTGTGGGTCCTATTGTAATAGGTTAAATCCCAAGATCTATGACTGATGCTAAGGATGCAACCTGACTGACAAGTGAAGAATTTTCTTAAAATCTCATTTGAGAATTGTGGAGACAAAATGTCACAGGGATAAAAATAATAAGCTATCTGAGTCTGTGCCTATTTCAACAGCAAGCTAATGTAAAGGATTTTTCTTAAGCTTCTGAGAAATCTTTGGTTGCATCTTGCCCCCACTTCCTTTCTGAGTAGAGAAAGCAGCAACATTTCTTGAGAGAAGTTACCTTGAATGCATTTTTAGCTGCCACAAAAAGAGGATGTTATGGAAAATCCCCAATAGGTCTTGTTCTCCTAGGACCTATTGGAAAAGGGCAAATATAGTGCCCATCTTTAAAGGGAAGAAGGAGGATCCAGAGAACTACGGAGTGGTCAGACTTGCCTCAGTCTCTGGAAAAACCATGGAGCAGATCCTCAAGGAATCCATTTCTAAACACTTGGAGGAGAAGAAGGTGATTAGGAACAGTTGGCATGGTTTCACCAAGGACAAATCATGCCTGACCAACCTGATTGCTTTCTATGATGAGATGCCTGGCTCTGTAGATGCAGGAAGAGCAGTAGATGGGATCTGTTTTGATTTTTAGAAAGGCTTTTGATATGATCTCCCACACATTCTTGCAAGTAAGCTAAGGAAGTATGGGTTGGATGCATGAGCTGTAAGGTGGATAGAAAACTGGCTGTACTGTTGGGCTCAGAGGGTAGTAATCAATGGCTCTGTCTAGTTGGCAGCTGGGCTCAAGTGGAGTGCCCTGGGGGTCAATCTTGGGGCCAGTTGTGTTCAATATCTTCATCGATGACCTGGAAGATGGGATGGAGTACACCCTCAGCAAGTTTGCATATAACACCAAGCTGTGGGGAGTAGTAGATACACTGGAGGGTAAATCTAGGATTCAAAAAGACCTTGACAAATTGGAGGATTGGACTAAAATAAATTTCCTGAGGTTCAATAAAGACAAGTGCTGCACTTAGGATCCAACACTTAGTATGGAACAATCCTATGCACCGGTACAGGATGGGGACTGACTGGCTGGGCAGCAGCTCTGCAGAAAAGGACCTGGGAGTTACAGTGAACAATAAACTGAATATGAGCCAGCAGTGTGCCCTTGTTGCCAAGAAAGCTAACAGCATACTGGACTGCATTAGTACGAGTGTTGCCATAGATGGAGGGAAGTGATTCTTTCCCTCTACTTGGCACTGGTGACGCCACATCTGGAGTACTGGGTCCAGTTCTGGCCCCCCACTACAGAAAGGGTATGGAAAAATTGGAGAGAGTCCAGCAGAAGGCAACAAAAATGGTTAGGGGGCTGGGGCACATGACATCTGAGAAAAGGTAGAGGGAACTGGGTTTTAACCTGGAGAAGAGAAGACTGGGAGAGGATTTGATAGCAGTCTTCAACTACCTGAAGGGTGGTTCCAAAGAGGAAGGAGCTACACTTGTCTCAGTGGTGGCAGATGACAGAACAAGGAACAATGGTCTCCAGTTGCAGCAAGGGAGGTTAAAGTTAGATGTAAGAAAAAGTTTATCACGAGGAGGGTAGTAAAATACTGGAACAGGTTACTCAGAGAGGTTATGGACTCTCCAGCCTTGGAGGCTTGTATGGCCTGGCTAGACAAAGCCTTGTCTGGGATGATCTAGTTGGGGATGGTCCTGCAGAAGGTTGGACTAGATGACCTCCTGGGGTCCCTTCCAGCCCTAATTTTCTATGATTCTATGACCATTCAGGAGTTTCTCAAGAGTCAGTTTGTTCAGACAAACAAGGATCACTGTTTAGAGGCTTGTCCAAACTTGAAATTTTTAGGGGGTCATTCATGTAGAATTCATAGGCTTAGTTTTAATATTAAGAGTAGTAGAACTAATCCTTTTGAAACACTCCCTTTTGTATGGGCATCTACCATACAAAGGAAAAAAGCTTGCAGTACCCATTACAACATGTGATTTTCTTCTGTAATCCCTGGATTAAATGTTCTGGTGCTCCAGAATACAAAGTTTCTTACTAAAATGTCACACATGTGTAAGGAGAAAGGGTGGTTCAATATGGTTGCTTCTCTAGTCTGGCCATATAGATGTTCTTTCCCCAGCTCTATCATGGGGCAAGTTTCTACTTTACAGATTATTGGGTATATAGTAATGGAGTTGTTCAAGTATTATAGATTTACTTTTGTCTGTGGGATCCAGTGCAAAAACAGTTCACTCCCCCTGAAGTATTATGTGCTATCAAGATGCCTGGTGTTTGGTACATCATGAAATGACTTTAAATTCAATGAAACATCAGCAGTATCATATATATTGGAAACTGTAACAAAGAAGTTAGAGCTAGATACTGTAAACTGAGAGTAATGTGCTATTCAAAAGGAATGTTGTCAGACCTTCAGTCCAGTGCTGCTGGGAAAGTCATTAGCACTTCTGTTGTGATTTAATTGTTAATCACCATTAATAATAATAATTAAAAAAAAATGGCTAGGGGAGAGCCTGTTGCAGGGTTGCCAATCCAATAATTTATTTTTACTGACAACCAAATTTTTTTTTACTGACATAAATTTTACATAAGTATAACCTTTCTGCCAGGCCTCAGGTGGCAGTAACATAGGGCAGATTCAAATTTAGGGATTTAACACCACCCATCACAAAAAAGTTTGGTTGTCCATAAATATATGTAGAGTTGGCAACTCTGGCCTGTTATTACAGCTATTGGTCTTTTGTTACTAGACACATTGATAGAAAATTTCTGGGGATGTTCCTCAGCTGGGGTCTATTGTTAGTGCCCCATGGACTTCACCAGTGCTAGTGCAAGAATTGCCCAAAGATGGTTGTTTTCAAACATGTTCTTAGTGGGTAATTCATGCATAATCATTTAAAACCTTAGTGTACAGTGTGATAATTGCTCACAGGAGCATTAATGAGCATTCTTAATTTTAATGGATATAGCAGGCAGTGGGTGCATCTATACATGCAATTAACATGTAGCAATAAACTCTGGTGCATATGGTGCCAGAGTTTATTTCTCCCAGGTGCAGCATTTATACATGCACCCATGACTACAGCCTGTTGAGCCAGGGTAGAGCAGCCCCAGGCAGATGGGAGCCCCGGGGAATCATCCTGCCAGCCTGGGGCTGCTCCATCCCAGTGCAGTGTGCTGTGGGGAGGCTGGCTGGAGCATGAGGGGCCGACAGACAGCCCCCATACTGTAGCACCCTTGTGTCCCAGCCAGCCCCAGTCACTGTCTACATGCGTGTTTCAGCACACACAACTACTCTGCTGTAGAATAATACTTATCCTAAACAGTACTATCCTACAGCAGCATTACATTAATTTCCTGCACCATAATATGGGTGTATGTGTAAACAGTGGCTCTTTACTGCAGAGCTAATTAGTCAACTCCACAGTAAAGCACATGTGTAGATGCACCAGTGTGTGTTTTATTCAATGCCTTATCCATTGCAATGCAGCAACTTCAAAGATCTAAGAATGAGCTAGCTCCATAATTTTTTAATCAGAAACTAATTGGCCATGTGATCAGCTGGTTGCAGATTTGGTTTGCGTTGCTGCTGCACCCAGGTGAAGTGCGGATCATTGATCTGCAGGTAACTTCTCCATCAGGTTAGGTTTTAACAGAACCTCGTTTACCGCTTTGCTCTTCAGGAAATAAAGAAGCAGGCAGGCACAATGAAAAAGCCAGGTGTTACATATTTAAAATCGGTTTGGCAAATCCCCATCTGGAGTAACGTTGTAATTTTGTCATCTGTCTCTCTGCAGGAGAAGGGTGAAAATGGATAAGAATGGCCATGCCTTAGAGATGTTTTTCAGCAAAAATTGGCAAGTTTTACTACATATCATCTATATATGAGGAACAAGAAAGAGGTCCAATATGCCTTCATTTAAATTTAAATTAAAGTTGGACAACAAAGGGCATATCTACATAGAAAACTTACCATGCTCCAAAGCAGCAATTTCATGTACCTTCTGGGAAGTGGAAGCAATATAGCAGTGTTGGTAAAAGATCATGTTCAGGCTAATTAGTATGGGGGCAAGCTAATTGGCACTGTGATTTAGCAGTGTTAATGTTCATCCTGAGCATCATGCCGATGTGACCATACAGCTTCTGGTTTAGGAGACAGCCCTCTGAAACAATGCAGCATGTTAGAGGGCAATATTGTGGAGCATGGTAAACTTATTGTATAGACATGACCTAAATTTGCAAATTTTGGCTAGACTGGGCACATCTACATGAGACATTTATTGTGGAGCTGCCTAATTAGCTCCACAGTAAAGTCTCAGCACTTACACGTGCAGCCCTATTAGGCTGCAGTAAACAAATAAATGTTGCCACAGGATAGTACTTGTATGATCTTGTGGCAGCATTATTTACTATGCCACAACACATTTGTAGGCAGTGATGGACCTGGCTGGGGATGATTGCTGGCTAGCCCTACACTGGATCACCCTTGTGCCCCAGCCAGCCCCCCTGCAGCATGTTGAGATGGGTTAGAGCAGTCCCAAGCTGTCAGGCTGACCTTTTGGGTCCCTTCTCTGCCAGGACTTGTCGGCCCCAGCTCAACATGCTGCGGTCCCAGGCACATGTTTGAAGGTACGCCCAGGAGCAATAAAGTTCAGCACAGGTTGTGCCAGAGTTTATTCAGGTGAATTAATTGCACATGCAGATGCACTGTGTATGTAGTGAAATCCCATGATTTCATAACAAGTCTTACTATATTAGGTGCTTTGGTTAAAGCTGAAGATTGTGGAGTCTTGGGAATACATGAAAATCTCATTTTGTAAAAATCTTTTTAAAGAAAAGGATATGTGCATCCTTCTGATTGTAGAGAAAAGATTCAGATCCAGCATTCTGGGATGTTTTTAATATGTGAGTATCATAGCTGCCATCTTTCAGGTAAAGGAAACCTTGCCAATGTTAGGTCCAGCCAGTTAGACTTTGTAAATCTCTCTTTCTTTCATCCCCCAGAGGTACATTTTGAACATAAAACTTTTCTTTAAAAAAGTGTATTTAAGACATTTCCTTGTCAAGAGAAATAAATGTAGCATGGATGGGTGAATGCTGATTGACCTGTCCTATTTGCATAATTTATAATAGAGGAAACAAGCTTTTAAAAGTAGCCTGGTGATTTGTTTTACCTTAAAGATGTTTCTGTCATGGTGCTCTATTATTTATGTTGAGCCCCCGCTACAAGCATAAATGACAGCATGCCTGATCTGAGAAGAAAAAGTAATGCATGCTCCTTTTCTATTCACCTTTTTGTTTGTTCTGCCTCTTTTAAAATTCTTCTTTCTGCTTAACAACAAGCTTTTTTGCCCACTTTCCAGTAACATATTTCTTTCAATTGCTGTGCCACAGTCTGTAAGAGGGAACCTACAGCTCTTGTTACTTATAGAGCAAAATAGGGGCAAACAGAACCCAAACAGACAAAGAGTGGGGCTAGCTGTGAAGAAACAGGCAGCCAAAACCCATAATGGGAAGTATCTACTGCTATGTGAGTAGCACTGTGATAGGACAATAGGAGAGTAACCTAGGGAGACAGCAAGAAACCGACTGCTAAGTCTGCTGTTATAGGCTACCTTGAAGGCCAGTACAGTAAGCTCATTAGAGAGCTCCTATAGATGGTCCAGGGAGTCATCTGACTAGAAGGGGGCAGGGCTCTGCCAGCATATAAACCTGGACTAGAACAAAATCAGGCAGTCTGGCCCTAGAAGCCAAAGTAGAAGGAGCCCTGCAGCAGGATGCCTGCTGGTGAGAGACTGAGTGCAATCCTGCTATGCTGTGAGTTACCAGTAAGCAGATAAGAGCTGGTGGTGGATTACAACCAGTATGGATGGTGATTTCATTAGACAGCCAGGAGGCTTGGAGAATTAAGTTGCAGCCAGTGAGATTATGTTTTTCATTGAGTTTAACCAGGAGACTGCGTTTGGGACTGTAGAGTAGGTCAGGAGGTCTCAGAAGTGCCAGAGAGGCACGGAGATAGTCAGAGCAGATTCATCACCCAGAGCAGGGCAGAGCCAGGGCCAGGGGCCCAAACAGAGCCAGGGCAGGCCCAGGGAAGGGCAGAGAAAACAGCCTAGGAGGGAAAGACAAGGGCTGGAATCCAAGAGTCAGGTCTAGCAAAGTGAGCCTAGATTTGAGGGCTCAGCTAGAGAAAAGGGTCAAAAGCTAGAAAGCTTGAGACACCAACAAGGGTGCGAAGGCATGACATTGTAGAGGGGAAAGGTGCCCATGGAAGGATTAACTGTTAACACCTGCGAGGCATGGACACTGCTACAAGGGAGTTTGGAGGCTGCTATCAGCCCATAAGGCAACAGGTGCCTTTGGAGGGCACATGCAGACCACGATCTAAGAGGGATCCTGGGGCAAAAGGATAGGCTAAAGGCTCGCTCTAAGAATCTTGGGCAGCCTCCCTTTCCAATTTGTTAATAGGAACAAGGCAAGGCAGGAGAGAGCAAAGGGAGGGACCTTGGAGATCGAGCAGCTCAGGAGTTTAAGTCACCCCCAGGGGGCACCACTCCTGTTACACAGATATATCTGAATCTGATATCCTTAAACTATGCCCAGTATTGTCAGTCTCAAGTTGTAGGGAGATTACAGATCAACCCTCAAAGTTTTGAACCTTAATTTAAAGTCACAAGGGTTTTTGAGAGGATTTTTTTGGTTTTGGTTTTGCACTTTTGCTTTCTGGTCTTTTAGTTGATGCTTAGGCCATATTTCTGTGCTTTTCTCTTCAATCAGGTGACTACAAAGTACCTTTGAAAAAGTATATCCAAGATTCTCACTTAATTATCACTTGACTCCAGTATCTGAGGATTTAAGACAAACACCTAAAAAATGTGAGATCTGCAATAAAATTGTGAGCTAGGAAGGCTATGGATAAAGATAACAGGATTAAGCCTAGGGCTAGAAGTACTTTTGTAGATTTTATTTTATAACTTGAGAAGGGCTTTGTTTGTAAATTGAATATTCCTGTTAAGTGCTTGCAAACCATGTTAATGTATCCAGGGTCAGTATGGCTAGGTACAGGCATTCAAAAAGCCTAAGGTAGAATTGATCTAAGTACTGTGGTTTTTATTAAGGTACATAGTCTAAATCAGTAGCAAACAGAACAGACATTTGCCCTTTGGGGGTGGGTCCAGGGGAACAAATCTTAGAGAAGATTCTGCCAGTTGTAAGCTAGTCTGTATGTTTCAAACTTCTGTTCTGTTATGGGTATAGAGGAATTTCTGATCACTTACACTGGTAGAAGTGTAATGTCTGTACCTGGCCATAGTGACACTAGCTGGAGACAAAGGGAAGGTGAGTTTTTTCTCTTTTTTGTTCCCTAAAAGCTATTGCTATTAGAAACGTATTTCAGGAACACCAAAAGACCCCTTGCAGCTTGGGACCTCATTGTATTACATGCTCTATAAACATAATAGCATTCACCAGTGAAAAGGAGACTGGCTTTTTAAATGCTTAACTTTAATTATTTGAGTTCTTATTAATGCTAGGTACAAAAACATGTTTTAAAATATGCCACAGGACAGGCAGGTCATAGCTGCAAAGCTGAGGAGTTTATCAAGGAAAAGGCAACCACTTTCAGTTAAGATTTTATCCCAAACTTCATAGTGTAAGGGGTAGATAGGAGTTTTAGAAATGCCTTGCAATGCGGTGTTGTAGTCCCAATTGTTTAAGGGGCATAGCATTGATGCATTAACCTCCTTTTAACACATCAGCATGCCTCCAGTTACCCTTTAGCAACAAATAGTAAATCTGGGAGATTTTTTTTTTTTGGTGAATATTTTAATTGGCATATGTGGTTTTGGTCAGTACAAACTATCTGCAAATTCAGATAAAATTAAACAAATAGGTTTCTTTGGAAGAGAGAGAAATGGGTACTAAATTCAGAAAGGCAAGGAGAGAATGATGCCTTAAGCCCTTACACGTGGTATTTGCACAGGAGGTTTATATAAGATGTGGGGGGCAGCCTTCTTGGCAAGTGTGCCACAAATTAGCCCTGTACCCACCCTGAGTGCCACTCTGTTCTTCTTCCTCTGCCCAGTTTGTTGCTCTACGTTCTGCTCTCCACTCTGTTGTCCTGCTTGATCTGTTGCTCTGTTTTCTGTTTCCTGCCCCATACTCCCTGTGTTTAGCTCCTGTTTCCTGCCTTTGCTGCTATGCTGCCTATCCCCTTTATGATCTGTTGCAGGCCACACACTGGGGCTGCCCATGCCACTTGTAGCACTTGTGTGGCAGGTTGTCCACTCCTGGTATAAACCTTTCCCTCTTTTTGCCTGAGGGGGCAGGATATGAACATAATCTCAAGCCACCCAGGACTGGACTCTAAGCCCCAGCTATGGAGTCATTCTTTCATTCTCTCCCTGGTTCAGTGAATATTTAGGTATTTTATACAAAAGTGGAACAGCAACAATGGGACAGACTGAGAGTCCTCTACTCCTGAATAGCCTATATACCCTGGCAGTTAGGGTACTCCCATGTCAGATGTGGATGCCCATCTCCTTAAGGAGAAGGGAGTCATCAACTCAGGTATCTTGCATCCTGTGCAAATTCACTAACCACTGGCTGCTTGAGTAAATGGTAGGGCTGTGCAAAGCTTTGGGTGGTGATTCGATTCGGAGGAGATTCGGCCTGATTCGGTAGCTGAATATCTGAATCCAGATCGAATCAGAGAACCAATTTAAAGGTCTGAATTGATTCAAAGCTCTCCGAATCTTTGGCAAAGATTCGGAGAGCTTTGATAATTTGGGCAGTCCCCGGTGGCTGCAGCAGGGGAGGGGACCATGGGGGTTCCCCTGCCAGCCTCCCTGACCCCCACCCGCTCTGAATCGAATTCAGCCAAATTGAATAAGGACAGTGATTCGAATCACTGTCCCTCGAATTGCCTGAATCCAAATCCGAAGCGAATACTAGCCGCTTCGCACAGGCCTAGTAAATGGGGAACTTCTGCCATCTATTTCTTTGTTTTCTGAATCTAGCACATTTTTCCTTTGCTTTTATTATAAATTCCTGAAATGGACTGTTTCATTTCATTGCATGTTGGATGAAATGTTAACTGCTCCTTTTTTTTTGGTGGGGGGGGGGGGGGGGGGGGGGCAGGCAGACACACTGGTGCCCCCACTGCAAGCAAAGTTAGCCTATCAATCTTGTTCTGTTTCTTCTCTGAAGTTTCATAAGGCTTCAAAAACTTTTAGTAGCACTTCATTCTTTGCAGTTTTTTAAATTGCATCTGGGAAAGCTCAAGCCTGCAACCTGACAGGAAAGGGAATGCTCCAAAGAGGCAGGATTGGTATCTAGAGAATGCAGGATGGTAAGAGGTCATAGATTGATGCACAGGTGGAGGGAGAAGGAAAAAACCTGCTCATGTAGAACTATTTTAGGGAAAGCGTAGCTTACAAAGATTATGAGGCAAATAGACTTAACTTTGTACATAGGACCAGTCCAAACCCACTGTACCTGGTCTGCCTTTCTTTTAGTAACTTCAGTGTTTGTATAAAGCCGTCTGGCTGACAGCTTTGGAGTTCAGCTATGTCTGCCTATAGCATAGGCATCAACATCAGTACAAGCTTCTCTAGTGTTTCACCAGTGGGACCCAATTGTGCCCTGGAGGAACCATCCCCAAGAGTCTGCTACTACAGTCTCTATCAGAGATGTGTCCAAGGGAAAACTTCAGATCAAATATCTGAACTCAAGGCAGATGGGATTGGATCTTAGAGGTAAAGTTCAGTCACATCTGGCCCCTGTCTCAATAACAAGTGAACCCAAATCCTGTATCTAAATAGTCTGAAACACAGGTTAAGTTTGGATTTGAATTTGGTGGAACTGTTCCCTCTGGGCTGGCCATGCAGAGCTTGGCCTTTCTGCTGAGGTTAACAAATAAGGTTCTTTATACACAGATAAGGAACACGAAGACCACCACATAGCTAAGAGTCTTAATCATCACATTAGACTCTGTCTACTATTATGTTCCTGTATAGAAGAATGTGACTTCTATTCAAAGTGTTTCAGATGAAACCTATGGTATCTCCAACTAGCCTTCTATTCCCTCCTATGAAGCTACCAAGTTTAGCAAAGGCAGTCCCTTCAGCAAGTCTGTGGAGCTTTTCATAATCAGATCTTTATGACAACTAAATGTCACAAAGCTCAACTTTCTTAAAGAGGTCTGCTGCTTCATGGGCCATCCCAGCCCTTGTCAGAACATGGACTAAGAGAGTAGGTCAAGGAAACAAGTTCAGGATCACACAGCTGGAATTGAGCTTGATTTTTGTTGTTATCGCTGCTCAAACTAAACGTTCTTCTGAGGGAATCAAAGTAAAATCTTTACCATATTTGCTGTTTCAATCATTGAAACAAAAGTCTGGATAAAGATCCTGATGTCCCAGTAAGATTTGTCTATCATGTCCAGAATTTCAGATCTTAAGGGGGGGGCTTTTATTAGCTTGTGGGATCCAGAGCTGTTATTGAATCATATGGGACCCTCTGAAAACTCTGCCAAAGGGGACATTGCACGCTTCACACACACAAGGAAATGGTACCTGATATAAACCCTGCTTGCAGTAGTCTTCAGAGGGCCCCATCTTCTCCAGCCACTATTTCTGAATCAAAATTGGGGGAACACACACCCTGCCTTTTCAAAGACAGGCAGAGCTTCAGTCCCTTGGGTATATACAGACGGTGCTCCAGCACGGCACAGCACCTGCTCACCATCCAGCATCTCAACCCATTGCTCAAATACACAGCTTTACTTTGTTGAGGCCTGGAATAAAGGACAACAGAACAATCCATTTATCATTAAAATCTCCCTGCTTCATAGTTTCATAGTTTCATAGTTTTAGGGTCGGAAGGGACCTAATAGATCTTCTAGCCCGCCCCCCCGCCAGGGCGGGAGAACAACAAAAAACCCTAAAAACAAAAACGGGACTCAAATGAGTCCAGCCAGGTAGGCATCCAGCCTCTTCTTAAAGACCCCCAGGGTAGGGGCCAGCACCACCTCCCTTGGAAGTTGGTTCCAGCTCCTAGCCGCCCTAACTGTGAAGTAATTTTTTCGGATGTCCAATCTGTACCTCCTCTCCATCAACTTGTGCCCATTACTCCTTGTTATGCCAGCGGGGGCTAGGGGAAACAGCGTCTCCCCCAAACCCTTCTGGTTCCCCCTAGTGAGTTTATAGACGGTCACCAGGTCCCCCCTCAGCCTTCTCTTGTGGAGGCTGAATAGGTTCAGGTCCCGCAGTCTCTCACTGTAGGGTCTGCCCTGTTGTCCCCGGATCATGCGGGTGGCCCTCCTCTGGACCCTCTCCATGTTGTCCACATCCCTCCTGAAATGGGGCGCACAGAACTGGACACAATACTCCAGCTGCGGCCTGACCAGCGTCGCATAGAGGGGGAGGATCACCTCCCTGGCTCTACTCGAGATGCACCTGTGGATGCACGACAAGGTCCGGTTAGCCCTGCCAACCATGACCTCGCATTGTCGGCCCATGTTCATCTTGGAGTCAATAATGACACCAAGATCCCTTTCCGCCTCCGTGCTCTCAAGTAGGGAGTTCCCCATCGTATAAGTGTGCTGCTGGTTCCTACTACCCAAGTGCAGCACCCTGCACTTGTCCGTATTGAAACACATCCTGTTCCTGTTTGCCCACCCCTGTAACCTATCCAGATCCTTCTGCAATCTCTCTCTCCCTGCTAGCGTGCTCACCTCCCCCCAAATTTTGGTGTCATCAGCGAATTTAAACAGGTTGCTTTCCACCCCAGCATCAAGATCGCTGATGAAGAAATTGAACAGCGCAGGCCCCAGGACCGAGCCCTGGGGGACTCCACTACCCACCTCCCCCCAAGTCGAGTATGATCCATCCACCACCACCCTCTGAGTGCGACCCTTCAGCCAATCTGCAATCCATCTGACTGTGTAGGCATCTATGCCACAGTCGCCTAGTTTATTAATTAGGATGGGGTGAGAGACGGTGTCAAAGGCCTTACTGAAGTCCAGAAAGACTACATCCACCGCGACACCTGCGTCCATGGCCTTTGTGACCTGATCATAAAAGGCAATCAGGTTGGTCTGACATGATCTCCCCCTAATCTCCTTCCTCTTTCAGTTGTTGCTATTTTGTGTGTGAGCGTAGGCCTCCTGTAGTAAGAATGTGTTCAACCGGCCCTTCCATCGCCTGAGTTCTTGAGCAGCTGACAGAAAGCATGCATCTGCATACAGTTAGCTTTAAGCAATGATTGCTGGTGCCAAATTAACCTGTTATACTGGAAACTGGCAGCATGGGAATGACTAACACCAAGCCTAATGGGTGAAGGCATGGATTGGTTGTGTTTGAATGAGAGGTCATAAAAACCAGACATACAGACAGGAAACTAAAGCTTGTGTCCTGAGGGTTGTTGCAGGAAATAACTGTACTGGATTGCTTAATTGGTTACATATTTGTGGGTATTAAAATTGCAATATTGTGCTACCTGTCTGTACTGTGTTCCTGTGAAACTCAAAAGACATGGGAAAATAGCTAGCTGATAGTCCTGCCTCCAAAACAACTTGGATTGTGGCTTGTCCTCTCTCAAGCCAGGCAGTGCTGGGCCTACTAGTGATTTGGATGAGATGGCCGCTGCAGACAATGATCATGATCAGCAGCATGATCTCTTGCATCAGTGCCCAGCCAGATGCCAACTGGATTTACTGTGCCCTAAGAAAGCCACAACTCTTCTAGCTGCTGGGGATCTCGTGGCTCTTTTTTTTTTTTTTTTTTTTTTTTGCTAGGAAAATGGCATTAATCCTACTTTTCTGGCCAAATTCCCATTTGGGTGTTCAGACAGTCAGAGATTATGGTTGTAAATTCAAAACCTGAAGGCACTTTACTAGATTCTCCTGTTCCTTCACTTCCTGTCACAGACTGCTGTGTGTGGTGCTGAGTGTAGCATTTTGTTTCAGTGGTGGCTTGACTTCTACAACAGTACATAAAGCCTCTTGATATACACTCAGTTAAGTGGGGTTGGTTTACTGACTACTTGTGATTATTCTGTGCATAGCAATTATTATTATTTAACCATCTTAAATAACCTTTAGAGAGGTAGTTAGCAAGGAGAATTGGTTTCTATTTCACTGGGTTCCTGTATGACCTTGGACAAACTGACTAGTCTCGTTGAGCCTCAGCTTTCCATCTATAAAATGTGGCTACTAGCGCTGCTTTGTCTCAGGAGTACTATGAAGATGAACTCATTAAGGGCTGTAAAACGCTTAGCAGAAATATAATATAGAAGGGAAGAAGACAAGCACCACTCAGGTCTGTTTGCTCTGGTTCCTTTCCTTGATGATCTGCTAACTGTGAATCTGGGATCGAACCACTGATTTTGCTTTCCTCTAGAAAGGCTTGTTTAGATCTGAAACAGAATTGAATGGCTAGAGAAATTATTAGGCATGAAGTGAACTTCCAGGAAATGACTTTGAGTGAATTTGCATAAAATATAGCAAAGTTATTGCTGCAGAGTGGCAGGAAACCCAAATGCTTGCTAAAATGTCCCCGTGGCTTCTTCTACCCCCCCCCCCAACTCCTCCCATACTGGAATAATTTGACCCCTGATTGGCTATTACTGTAGCACCACTTGCTATGGTAATCTACAGTTTACCCTAAACAAAGGCCGTTATTGTGCTGCAGTATTCAATAATGTATAATCATGAATAGTCTGATCATAAGTAGCATTTTTTTTCAGTTGATGGTTTCCAAATATGGTTTTACCAAAGCAGGTAAATGACCGCTTCAGAGCAGTGACTGTGTGGCCTCCAGGCACTGCTGTAATGCAAATAATGGTAATAATTAGATATTGCTTCTTTTATAGGCGGCCCACTGGAGGGTAACATTAAACCACTGGGCATGGTTTAAACCAGCAGGGGGCAGTAGTGTGTGGACATCTAGCCATTGCATGTTCCATTGTGCCATGCTGCTAGATTCTGCTAGATGGTACTGAATCAACTCTTCGCTGGCACAGCTCCACAAGAAAAAGTTTGTTCTCTCCTCAGACTGTTGGACCATATCTGTCATTACAATAGCTGTTAGAAACAAAACGTCCTTCTCGGGACTCTGAAAAGTATTAGTGTCCTTTGCTGCATTATATGCTGTATTACAATAATAATATTATGTATAAAGCACTTTGCCCAGCAAAAGTGTTTGAGGTGCTTTACAGCAGTAGAATAAAATGGTATGAGGCTGAATAAGACTGTCTGAATTATCCTTGTTATAATGATCAGCCTGATCTTTATTTATAATGGTTTGATATAATAGTTCCCTCCACCTTCCCCCCCCCCCACTCCCCATGTTTAAAACCTCTACGCAGCTGACTACACAATGACTGAGCACTTTTATCCTCTCCGTTTCTTTTCTCCTATGCCAGCTGGTTGCTCATTTCCTGTCTCCTGTTGCTCTGAACTGGGATGTGACTCCTGTTTGCCAGTACTATCTGATTTGGATGACTGCAGTCTCCTTAGAAAATCTCTTAAGGAGTCATAATTCTGTGGGTAATTCAAGGCTACTCTTGCATTTGTGGTTCTCTTTGCATGGACATCATTTTATTTAATCTAGCTTCCTAAGCCAGTGCTTTAAATCACTGTAGATGTAAAGTAACCTTGAAAGCTACATGTAAGTGGGATCTAAAAAAACAAATATTTAATAGGTTGCAGGCTGCCATTCCAGCTTCTCACTGAGCTTTCTACACGTCAAGCAAACAAATTCAGCCTTCCACTGAACAGGAAGGAATCTCTGCGTTAAGTAGCAATCAATAATGCAAGTAAAGCTTTTGGGGGCTTTAAATGCTGTGTTCATCTGGTTCCCATCACCTGGGTTCCTGGTACATGATTTGGCTCCCAGGCACAATACTGATATAAAGAATAAATAAAAAGAAAGTCTATGAAGAAAGGTACAGGAAAACACTGTTTTCTCATACCAAAGGACAGGAACAAAGGATTGATGCCAAGCTATCTTGGATTGCCAATGACAGGACTAGATTTGGGAATTTTGCCTTGGACATCTCTCTGGAATCACTAGCCGTGCTGGTGCGTTGTAGCCTGGCTCCCAAGTGATGCTGGCTTTTCACATCTGGGACCTGATGGAGTAAAAGCTACAGTGCTCAGCAGTGTAAGGGACTGTAGATATGACTCCACTGTATATCTGATGTATATCTAACACCTCAGGACTCCCCATGCGCCTCCTTCTGCTTGCATGTTCCAGCCCTGGAAATGTGCCAGTGATGTGGAAATAACCTGTCATTGTCCCCAGTGGATGCTCTCAAGCATGCCAGAGATCAAGGTCTCAAGAGTAACCATGAGGGGACAACTTCATACAGCTTCACTGCTGTTTTTCCATGCTTGGAGCACAGGAGCAGCAACAAGGACCAGCAGCAATGCAGACTGGTAGGGTGGCAAGAACACTACTGAAAACCAGTGCAAAAGCACTGAGGACCAGCAGCAACAAAGGCTGGCAGAGCAACAGCAGGAGTGGCAAAGACTGGTGGAGGTGCAAGAGCAGCAACCATGACACTTGGCCTGAGCCATTAAGAACAGGTTGGAAGCCTGGGTGAAGGGGTTCAGTGAAGGCCTCCCTACACAGCAGCATCTACTTTATCTGGGATAGATTGTAGAGCCCCCAGAACTGAAAAACACTGTGCATGTGAAGGACCCACTTGCTTGAGACCTGGCTTTCTCTGAGTTTGGATAACACTGATATATGGGACACCAGGTGCTGTCTACCTGATCAGCCTCTCAGCTGATGAGAGGGATGGGTCAGGACTGTCACAAGGAACTTTGGAGTGCCTTGCCTCATCTGTTACCCAAGTTGTCCAAATTGTTTTGTTACAGATGTTTTTTTTTCCTTTTCCTTACTAAAGCCTTAGTTGGTTAGTTCATTGCATGTAAGTAGAGAAGTTTTGCATGTGCTGAATACCTAGATGATGAAATTTAATTTCCCCAGATTTCTGGATGGAGACTCAAGCTGGTATTATTTATCATTAGGAAAGCCTAGAGGTGGAACCCAGGCCTTTTTGCTGCCAAGCACTGCATAGCAGAAGGGTAACAGTATTATTTACCTTTGCATCTAATTAATTAAGATTCTGTCTTCAAATTATTTGAAAATGTTCCAAAACCTAGAGATTTCCTTCAAAGCTAAGGCAATTTAGGATCATGGGAACAAAATAGATATAGAAGAGTGTGGTGTGGAGGGGGCCTTTCTCACCCCTCCAAATCCCATGGTTTCCCAAAAGGAGTCAATTTACAGAACTGCCAGGGTTAGAAAACTTTCTTCCTCCCACAGACTTCAACATTCCTGGCCTTTACTTCAACACAGACTTTCAGAAAGATGTCAAACATTTGCTTTGTTTCAAATGGCCCATTTCAGAGATGAGAGCTTTTAAACAGCCAGATAGTTGCAGTCCTGGTTCATGTGGCAAAATGTTTGCCCCCTAGGCAGATTCCTTTATGCACTAAGCCTATAATAGTAAATTGTGACTATTTGTTTTATTTGCAATGAAAATGGGTTGAACTGAAATGTGAAGAAGGAAAGGGGGTGGGGGAAACTGTCTTCAGGTAGTATCGTCTAGTAACTATATCTCACGTATGTTAAGATGGATTTTATTGAAGCCATAATATTTATTCTTTATGCATTCAGTTCTTCAGAAATCTCTAGTCTGAATAAAAGGAGCAATAATCAAAGTAAGAAAAAGTAGGGCTATAATTTCATTGTCTGAATGAATGAGCCAGGCAAAACAGAGAAGAATATTACTTTGACAGCTAGACTAAGATTGTCTAAAGGGAATAGTGCTTCCAGGCTTGAAATTGTTGTGTTTGTTCCCTTTAGTGCTTGAAGTGCTACAAGTCATCAGTATACTGCAGTGTACTGAAAACGAAATGTGGAAAATTCTGGCCAGATAGAAGTCAATGGGAGTTGTGTCACTAGGGCAGGGGGAGCAGAATTTCACCCAGAACTTAACCCTTGTTTCAATAGCCACACCTACATAGTACAGTATGGCACATAATTGTAATTATGCTAGAAAGACATTTATGTTGCAAATTTAGTCACTCAAAGGTAACGAGTGGAGAATTCAAGTATGCCTGTGCAACTATATTGATAGATTTGCCCAGCATCACAAAACAAATCTTTGGCAGAGCAACTTGTGTACAGTGCCTTGGAGAATCCTTGCTTCTCTTACAACTACTTGCCTGATTCATGGTCTGCACTGTGTGCTGAGTGAGGCAAGGATCCTATAGAGTAAATAGCATATGATGATGTAAAAAATATGTATCAGAATGCTTATGCAGAAGGAGGGCAAACTAACATGAAGAAGAACTCTTACTGCTCTCCAGTAGCATCCATGCACCACCAGAACTTCCAAAAACACCAAGTGTGAGTGGACTTTGAACTGTGGCATGACTGCCTCCATTAACTTGTATAGACAAGTAAGCATGTGTGCATGTCCATGCCAACACATGGACACGTGTGTATATAGATACATCCCCCTCACCCTTCCAGCTGCTGTGGGATACAAATCACAAAAAAGGAAAAGGGCAGAGACAATAAATGGGTATTTTGTGTTTCTTAAAAAATATCAAGTCGTGCATTACTATTTCCATGACAGCAGTTTGGAAAATTCTTTATTTTTCTGGATCTAGTGTTCTCACTAGTCACAGTGATGCAACAAACAGTCAAATAGTGAAGGCTGTTGACTATCTTTTCATTATCTATAGGCAGACTGTACTGGGCCACAGATGGTTTTCATTTCTAAGTGTGATGTTTAGATCTCAAATCCATCTAGTACAGTGTCATAGGAATATGGATGTTAAAGCCTTCCTGTAACAGTACTCAGTAAAATCCAAAATGAGCCTGTGGTCCATTGGCTTCTATCATTATCTCAGTCTGCTGCTGGGCATTTATAGGTACCTCTTTCCCCGCCCCTGCTGAAATGAAAGTATCTAATGGAAGTATCTAAAATAGTGCTGAGGAAAACTTGGCCTTTTTTTCCATTGCCAGAAGGGATCTCTGGGACTGAAGTTTTATGAATGTGCCTACCCAACAAAAGAACAGACTGGGTGAATGAGTGAGAATTTAGGGGAGAAGGGGTCTTTTAGGATGTTCGTATTTTGGGGCTCACACATATATGGATCTTGGAATCTGTTTTGCTTATTGTAGATGGTGGAAGTATTCCAGGTGCACTAATAAATTCCCCATGTACATTCCTGTGTGTGCAGCTCATCAGGTTTGTAAAGGGCAGTGTCTTGAATGTTTTGGGGGTTTTCTGACTGAAAAATATATCACTTAAGCTTTTCTTGGTCAGTAGTTTGATTTTGATATTTTAGCTCTAAATTGTCTATTTGCTGTCTTCATGGAATCCCCTAAAAGAGTCCATTTGCTGATTATTATCTGCCAAGAGTCACCATCACTGAGGGTGCTGACAGAAGTAATGTTTTGTCATGTGGTTTGGCTCCTGAAAGCACTCCACAGTCATGCACTGACAGAAGTGCACAGCTGTAGAGCACTTTAAAAAGTGCCCAAATGTATGACAAATAAACCCTCATTACATGAGTGTTGAGATGAAGGCTCTCCAAATCAGAGTACCTTCATTAACTTCTGTTAGTGCACGTTGGGAGCCGGTCTGGGCTGAAGCAGCCCAGCTCTGTCCCTGGTGCTGACTTCAGGATGGGAGGGAGGGGAGAGAGTTCCATCTGGGAGTTGCCTGGGAAGGAAGGGAGGGCTACAATCAAGCCCCTTCCCCAACTCCAGTAAAGGCTGGGCAAACCCTAGAATGGACTTCCCTCCCCTGCCTTCTCCCCTCCCATCCTGAGACAGCACCAGAACTGGGAGGGGGTGGAGGGCAACGCTAGGGGAGAGAGGCTGCATCCTCTCATGGGATTGGCTCCAAAATAGAGCTTGATGTCCCCTGAATGTTTGTTGGGTCAGGATGGTCGGTCTAACTCATGGTGCTTTCTGCAAAGTGCTTTGAGTTAAACCAGGGAGCTGCATGTCTGTCAGCACCCTGAGGGGTAGCTTGTATGATACCTGCCATCCCCAAAGAGCCGATTTAATCAAAATGTAAACCGGTCAGTCTTAAGTTTGGTCATGCACAAATACGAGTAAAAGGAGTGACAGGGTCATAGAATAAAACTGCTTGTAGTAAATGTCAAATTCTATTTATCTGACATTTTATGCAAGAGAATCAAGTTACATCAGGGACTCATTTGATGCCACACGGAAAAAAATATTGCCAGGAAGACAAAAATCTTCTCTAGTGCAACTTTGCTTATTCCTCCCCTAACCTTTACAACTGACAGGATGAACTCTCCATGCATGTCAGAATAATTTATTATGGGGTGTCAGTCAATCTAAGGATACATCAAAAATCTCTCTTGTGTCAGAAGTATCTTGTGGCAAAATATGGACAGCATGTTAGATATTGTAGCTCTGCAACTGAGTCAGCCAATAAATTCTGCTAATAGTTTGAGAGGGTCAAATTAGGGGAGATGAGGAGGTTAGGACATATATGTGTAACTGGGAAAAACAGAGTTGGTACAAGGGATTTGAAGGAGGAGAATTTTCTCAGGGCTAAGGCACAGCTATTACTTTCCTCCTGCAAATAGAGTGCCTGGCACAGAAGTAGCAATCTTAGTACATCAAAAAGAAATGGTTGAAGTCTGCTCAGGGAGGAAATTCAGGCCATGGACTAGGCAAGCAATGGCAACTAAAAGAGTTTTACTGCCTGGGACTGCTGGATGCAGGAAGTTCATATAGTCCCTTTGCCCCAGAGAAGCCATGTGTATCTTGCCCAATGGAATAAAGGGGCCTCAGGGCACTGGCAGTGTGTGCATGACTGGAGGTCAGTGGCCTTATATCACGTCCTTGGGATTTGTGAAAAGGGTCCAGGCCTCACTGCTGCTCTATTGCAGAGTTGTTGTCATGGCACTCAAGCTGCTGACCTGAATCATGCCAATGAGCAATGGAATGGGTGCTGAGAGCTAGGGGGAGGCAGACTTAAAAAAAGTCCCCAGCAAAGACTCCCATGGCGTGGGCTACCTATCCAAGCAGTTGGGGAGGGAGCAGGAGAAAAGGAGGGGCAGGGCTTGGGAGTAGACATACACCCATTCCTGAAGCACCACTTGCTGCTCCCTTGACAAAATTCTGGATCCATCCATGCAAGGATCTAACTCTGAGCAGACCTTAGGTAGAGGATACCAGGTAGATGTGTGGGCCGGGAGCGACCCGAGCCCTTTTCCGCGCTGCACGCGGACTGTGGCCAGCAGCCCGGGCACGCCGGGTCGGAGAGGGAAGGCCGTTGAGCTGGAATTAGGCACAAACGCGTATCGGTAGTTTAAAAGATTGTTTACTTACACCGAGATGGCAGTGGTGCAGGCTGGAAAGCTTGCTTGAGTTGCGGTTACAGACAAAAAAGAAAACAAAACTCGAACCTGCAGGGCACGAGGGTACGTTGCAAAGGGTTCCGGCGACGGGAAGATGAAAAATACGAGGGTACGTCGCAAAGGGTTTGGCAACGGGAAAAATAAACCTGCAGGACTCGAACCCAGGTAGAAGAGCTCTGAGGCCGGTCGTAAGGGCTCACACGAAGTTTGCTAGGCTCCGTGGGTTCTTCTGTTCACTCACTCACACGAAGTTTGCTAGGCTCCGTGGGTTCGGTTCTCTTGCGCGTGGGAAGGGATACGTCTGGACTGCGCTCGGCGACGGGGAGAGGCTAGAGGTTGATCAGACCTCCGTTGCCTGCTTTAAATGCACTGGGTCCGTAAGGATCCGCAGCACTTAGAGATCTTCACACAGTATGAAGTCTCCTCCTCCCTTGTTCGTGGAGTCCTCCAACTTGGGCAGAAACCACTCAAGCCTTTTATACGGCTAGCAAGCCAATCACTAGCCGCCACGTGTGAATAATTTAGAACTGGCCAATAATGGGACTCGAATTAGCATACAAATGGCGGGAACTCTTTGCAACGAGCATTTCTGTGCTGCAACAAAGAAATGCACCCTGCAAAGAAAGCTTCAAATTGGCGGGAAATCCTCCCTTGCACCGGGGTTCTCTTTTGCAGCAGAAAACTCCACCGTGCAAGGAACCGATAATTTAGCGGGAACAATTTAGCAGTGCCGAAGCACGCAAAAACAAAAATCACACCCTTTGGGTTGTGACAGTAGAGAAATTAAGAGCAGGGTTCAAGTCACCTTCAATTCAGTTAGCTCCTAAATCTAGGTAAGTATTCTCCATTCTGCCTCCCATTTCTTATAGAGATGCACCGAAGTACTTCTGAAATTGTAATCATTGCCTTGCTTTACTCTGGCATAAGCTCTTCTGCTTGGACCTTTTGCAATATTATGTGACAAACTCCAGTGGCCTGAGTGTGAACTTATCCTAACTGCACTAGTAGATATGGACCTTCTCACTGTTTGCTACCCTGCCTAAGCTCAAGGCTTGGAGAAACTCACTCCTGTGTTCCTCCTCTGCTCATTGATGTCAGTATTTTCAGTTTACAGTGGTATCTTCTTTTCCCCAAGGCTTCAAGTTCTGTCTGGGGCAGGATGCACAGCTGGACAGATATTTATTGCGGTTCATCAGGAGTCATGTTTTGCTTGCTGCCAGCTATGCTCTACTGAGGCTTGCTTCTAGGAGATGCCGAGCCTCCCCACTTTCTGTGAATGTTATAGAAACATAAGACACTTTCATCTTGCAAGAGCAATGCCTCATCTCCTATTCTCACATACTGAGACTGTCCAGGGCGCATCGAAGTCCCTGTGGACAGTTGCCAGCATGACAGTAACTGCTTCTTCCTAACCCACAGCATCACACTTGCTCTGGAGAGTCTTTCTTCCTCCATTAATTCTACAAATGAAGATTTGTAGAACTGTGGGATCCAGGCAGGAAGACTGTATATCTTCAGAAAAGGTGATAAATATTTCTAAAATTCTGTCAGTCTGATTTAATGACTTCTAGATTAACTTGGTGGGTTTCTAGGTGCTAGGGTGAATTATCACCCCCTCCACAAGAACTTGTCCTGTTGTCCCTTCCACCATCAGATGCTGCCAGTATCAGTGTACCTTGTTTTCAGAGTTCCTGTTTCTACACGATTGAATCTACATGTATGCCAAGGTAAGTGCTTCTCACCACAGTGTCTCAGGCTTCAGCCACTTTTGCTTAATGTAGGATTCTTGTTAGCTCTTCAGTTTTGGCCACAATGGCAGATATTGCTATCTGCTCAGGTCCCACTGACATTGCTAAGTGTTGAGCACACTTAGAATTTCCAGGAACAAGCCCATGGCCACCATTTCTGTGTGATAAACCAGATGACAGTCTTTTGACTTACCTGAGCCTGGCTTCCTATAAAGTAGTGTTTCTTCAGCCCAGAGGAAAGCAAGAACTGATGAACTATTTGTTCTCAGGTTCTGTGCAATGAGAACATTCCCCTTTCTTCCACCTCTCTGGAACCTTAGTTTAGGCAGAAATCCCTAGGAGGCCGAAGGATGTAGGATAGGACAATCTTCTGCCTATCATGAAGACCTAGGTCTTCAAAGCTGTATTGGATTGCCACAGTTTTGGGTGATGGTAAAAGGAACTGTACCCCTGTAGGTACCCAGCCCACATGCTGTTAAAACCTGTTCACTGTAATCATACTCCAAAAGCACTTCTTTCCAACTTTTGGAACTTTGAACAAGCTGAAAGGCTGCATTCCAAAACCCATTTATCTTTCTTATCTAATTAATTCTTGAATGACCTTTTTAGTCTCATACGTTCCAAATTCACCAACTACATTTCAGAGTGGGAATACTGCGTTAATATAGGGATGGGCATTAAACAAGATTGAAGACAGAGTTAAGAGTTCAAGACTGTAAGTCAGCTGAAAGCCGAAGAGATTTATCTTACAGTGTTTTACAAGGTCTAGTTTCTATAACTTTAAACAGCTTTGTGTTATTAATTGATTGCAGTCAGCTATAAATATTAGAACCTGTCCAGATGCCATTAATCTGCTGGAGCATGGGCTCTTGCTTGCCATCAGATTGGTAGAAGGAACCAAAGCATTTAACAATTCAGGCACCTGGTATTAGTGAAGTTTTGGTGATGTTTGAGGTTGACCTGTCCCTGGTCAAATCTAGAGCCCCACATGGTGACCTAACCCATCTTACCTTGTCCCGTTGAAGAATTCTGCTCATCTTCTATAGCTTATGTTTGGAAGTGGGATGACAGATTTTGCTGATACTTAATGGGGATGGTATTTAGATTTTGTAGGACTGTGGGAGAGAGAGTATATTCCAGTAGACTCCAGGAGAATCCCAGACAGTGAGTCCCATCCAGATCGTATCACAAATACTCCCCAGTTTACACTCCAAAAACACAAAAGCAAGTGATACCGTGGACAGCATTTGTTGTTGCCTTTGATTTGCTTGTTGATGCATCCCACAATGAGAATTTGGGTGTGGGGGTCTGGCATTTGACATGAGCCATGAGTCTCTTGGTTTCTAATGCTGATAGTGGTGTTAAAAGCCAGATCAGACTTGTAGGGGCTCTTGTAAAGAGCAGATGGAAAGCACCACTTGCAGGGTGTGCTCTGTTGAGGTACCACAGCTGTTTCTCCCACATTGTTTGCTAGTGGTATCTTTTTCATTCCTTAACAAAGAAAATAGTTTCATGAATATGTCCCACTTTTTACAAAGGTTTGTCTTCATATGTCCAGGAAAGGCACTGCTGGATCAGTGTCTCAGTTGGGTTTCATAGTTGGTAGGGTCGGAAGGGACCTGAGCAGATCATCATGTCCAACCCGCTGCCGTGGGCAGGAAAGGATGCTGGGGTCAAATGACCCCAGCTAGGTGATTTATCTAGCCTCCTTTTGAAGACCCCAAGGGTAGGAGCGAGCACTACTTCCCTTAGAAGTTGGTTCCAGATCCTAGCCACCCTGACTGGGAAGTAGTGCATCCTGATGTCCAGCCTCAACCTACTCTCAGTCAACTTGTGGCCGTTATTCCTAGTTACTCCTGGTAGTGCTCGGGGGAACAGGGATTTTCCCATTCCCCGCTGGTCCCCCCTGGTAAGTTTATAGATGGCCACCAGGTCCCCTCTCAGCCTTCTCTTGTGAAAGCTGAATGGGTTCAGGTTCTGTAGCCTCCCCTCATAGGGCCTGCCCTGCTGCCCCCTGACCATGCGAGTGGCCCTCCTCTGGACCCTCTCCATGCTGTCCACATCCCTCCTGAAGTGCAGCACCCAGAACTGGATGCAGTACTCCAACTGTGGCCTGACCAATGTCACATAGAGGGGGAGGATCACCTCCTTGGACCTGCTCGTGATGCATCTGTGGATGCATGACAAGGTCCGGTTAGCCTTACTGACCGCATCCTCACATTGGTGGCCCATGTTCATCTTGGAATCAGTAATGACTCCAAGATCCTTTTCTGCCTCGGTGCTGATGAGAAGGGAGTTCCCCAGCCTGAAGATATGATGCTGGTTCTTCCTCCCCAGGTGCAGTACCTTGCACTTGTCAGTATTGAATTCCATCCTATTCTCATCCACCCACCCTTGTAACCTGCCCAGATCTAGTTGTAGCCTGTCCCTCCCTTCGAGCATACCCACCTCTCCCCACATGTTAGTGTTATCTGCAAATTTGAACAAGGTGCTTTTCACCCCCTCATCCAAGTCGCTGATGAAGATGTTAAACTGCAGGCCCGAGGACCGAGCCCTGGGGGACCCCACTACCCATGTCCCTCCAGGTCGAAAATGACCCATCCATCACCACTCTCTGCGTGCG
>NW_005841941.1:34977-36471 GCF_000455745.1 Alligator sinensis
CGTGCGGCCGCGGGGGGGGGGGGGGGGTGGAATCTCCCTGTCCCTGCTCAGAAAAATGGAGGCAAAGAATTTCTTAAAGAGGTCAACTTTATCGTCTAGTGCAACCACCAGATTGCCAAGTGTGTCCTGCAGGGGTTCCACATTACCCAGTGCTTTCTTTTTACTCACTAGGTACTTAAAAAAGGACTTCTTGTTATCTTTGATCCTGGTCACTAGTCCTAGTTCTGTCTCCGCCTTGGCCTTCCTGACAGCCCCCCTACAGTCTCAAGCAATGGAGGTATAATCCTCCTTGGTGATGGCCCCTCGCTTCCACTGGGTGTACACCTCCTTTTTAGCTTTCAGACATTCCTGAATGCCTTTGGTGAGCCATGGGGGCTTTTGAGCACTCTTGCCCCCTTTGACTCGCGTTGGGATTGTCACCCTTTGGGCTCGGAGGTTCATCTCCTTAAGGAACGACCACTCGTCTTGGACTCCCAACTCCCCTCCCCTCCGGGACCTCAGTGCTTCCCTGACTAATTTCCTTAACTCATTGAAATTGGCCCTCCTGAAGTCAAGGGCTGCTGCTTTACTGCAGGCCTTTGACACCCTGCACTGGATGGTAAATTCCAGTAGACAATGATCACTATTGCCCAGGTGGTTGAGAACCTGCAGTCCCCTCACCAAGTCATTGCCTGTGGCCAGGACCAGGTCCAGCAAGGCATTTCCCCTGGTGGGACTGTGTACCTCCTGGGTTTGAATACAAAACAACTTGGGCAAGGATCCATCTAACAGCTACTGTGATACTATGGAAGCTGCTTGCCACTGTACAGCTACTCCTCACTTAACGTCGTAGTTACCTTCTTGGAAAAATGCAACTTAAAGCAAAACGATGTTAAGTGAATCCAGTTACATCACAGGAGTTACCTACTAGCAAGTGGCGGCCAAACAACGTTAAAACCAAACATTGTGTGACTTTAAACGAGTATGTTCTCTAATAGATCAGCGATGTAATAATGAAACAACATTAACCGGGACACCATTAAGTGAGGAGTACCTGTACCTCATTTTAAATAGACACATAAAGAGCAACAGTAGGAGCTAGTGGTAGAAACAGATGTACAAGAGCATCAGTGTGAATTTTAAAAGGGAACATATTGGGTACAATGGTGGGTTGTTAGACCTTTATGGTTATTTGTACAGGTGGAAATGTCATTGGGACAATGTATTAGCTAAAACATGAAAAACCAATTTTCAAATTCTCTCACAGGGGTCTAGGTTTTGGAGAAAAGGGAAAGTTCCCAAAACAAAACAAAGATATCACAGTGTTAATAATAACTTTTGTAAAAGCTACAGAGACCAGGTGGGTCAGGGAAACATACAGGAAGCTTTGGGGCAGGCAACAGGACAGAGCATGTTTTCAGAGTAGGAGCCCTGTTTATAGATTCATAGATGTTGGGGTCGGAAGGGACCTCAATAGATCATCGAGTCCGACCCCCTGCATAAGCAGGAAAGAGT
>NW_005841941.1:36502-53809 GCF_000455745.1 Alligator sinensis
TGGCCATTATTTCTTGTAACCCCCGGGGGCGCCTTGGTGAATAAATACTCACCAATTTCCTTCTGTGCCCCCGTGATGAACTTATAGGCAGCCACAAGGTCGCCTCTCAACCTTCTCTTGCGGAGGCTGAAAAGGTCCAGGTTCTCTAGTCTCTCCTCGTAGGGCTTGGTCTGCAGGCCCTTAACCATACGAGTGGCCCTTCTCTGGACCCTCTCCAGGTTATCCACATCTCTCTTGAAGTGTGGCGCCCAGAATTGCACGCAGTACTCCAACTGCGGTCTGACCAGCGCCCGATAGAGGGGAAGTATCACCTATTTGTCATGCATCTGCTGATGCACGATAAAGTGCCATTGGCTTTTTTGATGGCTTCGTCACACTGCCGACTCATGTTCGTCTTGGAGTCCACTAGGACTCCCAGATCCCTTTCCATTTCCGTGCCACCCAGCTGGTCATTTCCTAGGCTGTAGGTGTGCTGGACATTTTTCCTCCCTAGGTGCAGCACTTTGCATTTCTCCTTGTTGAATTGCATTCTGTTGTTTTCTGCCCACTTGTCCAACCTGTCCAGGTCTGCTTGCAGCTGTTCCCTGCCCTCTGGTGTGTCCACATCTCCCCATAGCTTTGTGTCATCTGCAAACTTGGACAGAGTACATTTCACACCCTCGTCCAAGTCACTGATGAAGACATTAAAGAGTATTGGTCCAAGGACCGAGCCCTGCGGGACCCCACTACCCACACCAGGGTCACCAAAGTTGGACATTATAGACTTGGAATAAGCTGAGCTGGATCAGGGACAGAGACTCTGTGATTCAGGAGAAGGGGGATTCTGAACTCCTTAGTGGACTTGACCATAGGCCCAAATAAATCTCAAGAGTATTGAGGAAACCGAGGCAGGGAAATGCATACAGGGATATTATTGTATTTTTGTCCATAGTTATGCATTTCTTGTACCAGCAAAATTAAGAGTAACCACCTTTATGACCTTGTGCAAAGACTGTGCTATATGCTACTCCTCTCAAGTGCCAATGGGATTAAACTGTGAACCCAGAGCGTGCACAAAGCTGGAATTTTGCGGAAGGATGTTTTTAAGAGGAAGAGTTTGTAGGGAGGGGGGTCATTATTGCTACTTGAAGAAATACAGTAGATGTATTGATTTCTGTGCAAAGGTAATGGACAGAAAACGTGTATATAAATGTGCCAGAGAGGCCAACAGCAGAAGCAGTGCTGCTGCCTACTGAAGTCAAGAGAAGTTTAAGAACATATGAGTTCTGGGGACTGGGACCCAATGAAGGAACCTGGAGAGTACCCAGCTATGGGGAGCTCAGCCATGTTTGTTACAAATGTCCTCAGAAAACCCCCTTCCAGATCCTTAACCTAAAATTTTGAAAAACCCAAATCTAGCTCGGGATGTTGCCCTGCATCCTGGACATGCCCAATGTTCCTTACTTAGTGAAATCCCCAAAGGTTTATGGCTGCTGGTGACACAGTGAGAGGATCAGCCCAATCTAGCTTCAGCTGCAGCAGCAGCTACAGAGATCTAAACATGATGAGCTCAAGCATATGATTTTCTGTGAGGTTCAAATGGGGGAGATGTGGCCAAATTGCCTCAACCCACACTCCACCCCACACGATATATTATAGCAAGTTGATGACTTTATTCTGTGTTCTTCATTGTTAAACATAAGCAGTACCCCTGCCTTCCTACAGGATGGGCCAGGCTGTGAGCCTGAACAGCGTGCACCGTGAACACACTGCGTGCTTTTTCACATGGAGACTCAATATTGATTCCTTTTTCGTTTTTCTGACTAGGTAATAAATCTAGAAAGAAACAATAAAAATGCTTCTATGAAAAATGCTTATTTGGCAGTAGCAAAGAGAGGCAAATATTAAAATGAATCATCACACAGAAGTAAATGTGAAATTAAAATAAATCTATGGCCTGGGCTAGCTATTAGTATAGAAACAAAAGCGAAACATTGAAACACAAATCCACCCATCTTCAATATGGAACAAAATACAATACACTTTTAGGTTCAAAGCATTAGATTAGACACAGTGACAGTAATAAAAGTCCACTAGCAAGATATATGCATATATATTATGCTTCAAGGAAGGATAATTCATTAACTTTCTTGCTTGCTGATTTTTATTATGAAAAAAACCTTGATTTAAATCAATGTTAATCTTGTTTTGTATTCATGCTCCTTAGTTGTTTACAAAAAAGAAAGCTTGATTCTTTTTTTTCCTTTGGTATAATTCGGCAGTGATGTCCTAGCCTCAGTTTTCCCCCTCTCCACAGTATAAAGTGCACCGCGGGATGTTAAAAACATGCTTGGGGCTGTTTGCAGGAACACAACTAAAACACATTCCCTTCTTCAGCTGTACAGCTAGGCTCCCACCACCACCACCTCTTCAGTCTTTCTCAACTGCTGCTGGTTCAGGTCTTTACCTGACCCTTTCTCCGAGATCCTATAGCTACTATTTATGCTGGGGCTTCCAAAACCAATTATGGCTTGCCTCACCCACCCATCTCTTCTGCATTTGCTGCCCAAAGTTCCTCTGTACAGGGAGCACATCAGTTTATCTTTAAATTCTGGTTCCGAAGAAGACCCTCAGTTTTACTTAAGCCCTATCTTGCTTGTGTGATTTGGTCTCCTCATCCTCGAGTGGACTAGGCAGACCCGCAGCACATTATTTTGCAGGAATTCTAGGCCACTCTGAGTTCGATGCTTCTCTCATTTACACACAGCCATTATTCCTCCTCCTCCTTTCCTTGTGGGCTTGCAGCCTCTATGCTGGAACCTCACAAAGGCTCTTCAGCCCAGACTTCTTGGCACCAAATCTGTTTGGCTCTTCAAACAGCTTTTACAATGAATTTTATGAAGTAAACTTTTTTGGCAGTATGGTACCTATGCACAAGTGCATTTAAAACTGAATCTGAATTGCTTAGACAATGACTGTCCCAAGCTAGTCCACAGCTTAGAAAACTTCAGTTCCTCAGAGGGCCCCATTTGAACTGGAATATGTGGTGCCAAGTCAATGGAGGAGCCTTATACAAGTTTTAGAAGGAATTTTCTTTTCTTTTTATACCAGAGATAAAATGACAAAATGGCCCAGGGAGGAAACCTCACTTATCAGAGTAGCTAAGGAACATGACACAGCTTGTGTTTTTCTCCATGAGGGGAGCCTGGCTGTCTGCAGAATCTAGTTTTGCTGGACTCCAGAGTGCTGAAGAGACCAAAGACTTATTGAGGAGGAGCTGTGGGTTAGCCTGGGACAGGAATACACCTTACTCTTTAGGTGCTACGTATATACACACATATGTATACAATTATATACATAATATATAAATTAGAAACAATCAATTTTACAACTGATGATTTGAAGAAAAACAGTTATCTGCTAAACAATTCAGATCCAGATTCAGATCCAGTTTGAAATGCAGTTGTGTATAAGTACCATCTCATAATAGGTATAGAAAGCCCGGTCATTAATCAATCCAACTCTACTGAAACCACTGAGAATTTTGCCTGAAGAACTGAACTCTAACAAGTGAAAAAAATTTCTTAAAGACATGTCTAGTATAGTCAGAGTCACTTAATTTAAGTGTAACCCTCCTCCCCATATGCTGCTCTATATTGCAACATTTGAATTTCATTGGCCCCAAAAAAGGGAGAGAAGCAAAAAGGAGAAGTGGTGTTTTGTGTCTCTGCACAGGTTTAGCATGTACGGCTAGCTAATGCAGCTGGAGGTCTTTAAGAGGAAACTGGGCAAGTACCTGGCTGGGGTCATCTGACCCCAGCGCTGTTTCCTGCCCAGGGCAGGGGGTCAGACTCAATGATCTCCTGAGGTCCCTTCTGACCCTAAAAATCTATTAAATCTAGGAAGGAGCCCAGATCCCTCAGAAATAGTATGGGGCAATTATCATTACCCTCAGGAAAAGTTTTTAAAGCTATATAAGAAGTTTTCATGTTGGGCAAGGTGTTTGGCTGGTCAGACTCTGCACCCCTGGGAGCTGAACCACCTAGTGTGGGGATGGGGTTAAAGTAGGTTAGGTTATAACAGTAGGAATTAAAAATAACTATAGAGTTCATGGTGACTGATAGAATGGGATGTGCCTGTTGGGCTAGGTGCCAGTACTGCCCTGGATAGATATGAATGCTATTCTAGTTTTACTTAATAAGGTGGCCTTTCATTAACATATTGTTGGTTCCCTGTTGGCTGTGTTTATAGACCAAGAGAAAGAGCTGGGAGGGGAGCAGCTGTCACCTTAAGATAGTCCACAGCCCATGAAGTAATTTTAGACTGTGATTCTTTTCCTGTTAAAGAGAAAATAGGGACAGAGAGAGGCTTTGTGTACAATTAACTGGGATTACGGGGAGAAAAAGGTGTCTTGTAGAATAAGAGATGTACAGAGTTTTGGGAATGCATGTGTTACATGTTGGTCATATATTCCAACACTAGCTAAGGATATCGGTTAGAGCTAGGGACAGACATTCAAAAAGCCTAAGCCTGAATTGATTTAATCTTTACAGGTTAGTCTAACCTGTAGTCTAACCTAGGATGAATCAGTTTGTAACTGCACAGACATCCCCTCTAGACTGAAAAAATGCAGGCACATGCCTGCAGTGACTCAGGCTAAAAGCTGGGGGTGGGGGGGAAGGGCGGCTCAAGAGCAGCCCTCCCTTCCCTTCTACAGTGCTGAGCTGAGGGGAGGTGTGGCCAGGCCCCAGCAGGAGGCTCTGATTATGGAGGGGTCCCCCCTCACTGGTCAGCGAGGGAGCCAGCAGGGATTTCGTTACACAGCAGGGAGCACTTATCACCCCATCAGCAAAGCAAAAGGATTTCTCATTAGTTCAAGCTCTTCTTTAATAACTTGTTCCAAAGAAGGAACAGAGGGACATTACCAACTACCTGTTGATTAGCTCCAAAAAGCCCTAAGTGGCACTGTCCTGTCTGCTTGTCTCCCACAGCACAGACCATAGCCAGCCCGGTATGCTAGCTAATGCTGAGAGGTGTCTGTAAGGCAGAAGGGAGAGGGGAATCCCTGCTTCAGCAGGGAGTGGGGTGGGGGAGCAGGAGGAAGCCAGGCAGATGCCCTGTACCTGCAGTTTCTGCCAGAGCTGCAGCCAGGAAGCAGAGGAGAGGGGCTGGCCCTGCTGGGTTGGTGCAGAGAGCAGAGTCCCGCACAGAGCTGCAAATCAACCGGGATGTGTGAGGACTCTGATTTAACTTAAACCAGGAAGGGGTCTGGGAAACACATTGCATAAACCGGTTTGAGCCAAATCAGTTAAGTCTGATACTACATTTAACTTGATTTATCTCAAACCAGTTTCAGCCATTTTCAAACCAGTTTATGTGCACTGAACATCTGTTCTGTTACAGGTTTAAACCAGTTTCTGATCACTTAAACTGGTTTGTGTGTAATGTCTGTCCCTAGCCTAGGTGTTAACCTAAGAGCTGGAATATTGCTAGTTGTGACGAGCCTAGGCTGTTTGAAGGAAAGCTTCTGAAATATTTGGAAAGGACTGAGATGCTATTGTTCTTCTCTAGTGAGTCTGTGAAGAGTGAGCCCCCATCTCTGACTGAAAAGCAAAGGGGAACATTTGTGTGTGTGCGTGAGTGTGTGTGTGTGTGTGTGTGTGTGTGTGTGTGTGTGTGTGTGTGTCTTAATTAAAGAAACACCAAGGTTACGCTGGTGCTTCAAAACATTGAGTTAAATAATAATAGCAGCAAGGAAGTGGGGAGAGCTCTGATGAGGCCAATTAGATTTACCATAGAAAAACTCTTAGGTATCCATGATAATACAAACACTTTACTGTGTTTTAGACTACAAACAATTGGTTCTTATGTACTCTGAATCTTTGTTTTATAAGGAAAGTTCATGGTATTGTCTTTTTGAAAGTTAACTGGAAACTACAAACTTATCACTCAAAGGTTTCTGTGTAATAGCCCTGAGATTTAACTCTATATAAGAGTTCTGCCTGGAAAAAGAACTGTAGCCTGCCCTACGCCCAAGTGTTCTGCTAAAGTGCAGGAAAAACTAACACACAGATTACTTCAGCATTTCCCTGTCTTTGTAGGGGGACACAGCATGCTAAGGATGGCATAGAAGCCAGAACTCTCAACACAAGAAAGACAACTTTCTCTTGCTGTTCAGTGATTGCTAAATGTAACAAGTGAGGTTCTGTTCATAAAACTGGAATGCATTTACGATGTAAAGTCACTGCTAATATTGGGCAGGAAAAAAGCAAACTATGGCAAAGAATCAAATTCTGTGAAGACAGGAGTGTAAGTAATGTTAGCAGGTTAGAGCTCTTGCCTTTCACCTCTGGAGGATGAGGTTAAATTATGCTTAATGAACAGGAATGCTACTTGCATTTGAGGAACGTTATCCATGCTGATTGAAAAATTAATGGAGTTAAAGAACATTAGGAATTTCAGGTAGAATTTAAGAATTTCTAGAGAAACCAGGTACTGTACATCTGAACAACAAACTAGCCTCATATGCCTTGGCTAATTTCTGATGTGAAGGCTATGCCTAAATGCAGAGTTGTAACAATTTTACTTAAGGCATGACTGTGAATTGCTCTCATTAACCAAAGCAGAATACTGTGAAAATATTCATTTGGCTTAAATCAGACTTATTTTGATTTCAGCTTATATTGACTAAGAACAAGTTTAAGCTAAAGCAAAATAAATGACTGTTAAACAACAAAAAAAGTGTCTGCATAGAAGTTTGCATCTGTTTTGGTTAACTTTTTATTATTTAGACCATTTTAATAAAGAAGAGCAAAACTGTATATGAAAAAAGCCTTTAAATGCTGTTTTCTGGCTTTCCGGGTATTATTCCATGCACACACGTTCTTCAAACCCTTACAGAAAAGATGATGTCTATTGACAAGACTGAATTATGTCAGCCATTTGAGTTCAGTTTAAGTACTAGCTTTGAAGTATCTTGTCCCCAGAGATAACTGCCACCAGTTTGAATTTGGCCTATCCTGCACTTTGTACATTAAATATAAAGAAGGTCTTGTTCATCTAGGCCTGATGCTCTCAATATATTCTTGTTTGGCTTTAAGCTATAGAGTCCCCATGAGTTCATTGCACAGGTCTCTGCTTGCTCATCTGTCACTAGCCTGACAGTTCTGCTCTCAAAAATAGAACTTGGTTATGCTTGTGTGTTGTGTGGTGTAGTCTCACCCTCTCCTCCTCAACATCCAAGTTACCTGGAAAGCATATGCCATGTGGTGAGCTACATTTTGTTAGCAAGGGATATGAATATATAAAAGAGGATGGGGGCATGGACATAGGAATAGAAATCCAATCTCTTTCTCAACCAGTGGTTTTAAACCTTGTTAGATTCCAGGCACCCTTCAGAAAATGCCAGCTCTGAGCTTTCACTTTTTTTTTTGACTACAGAACAAAAATAGAGCAATTCATCTGTTGCAAAGAACTTGGACCAAGTCAAGTCAGAATGTTTTTAACACTATGGACTCCTGCTCAACATCTCTGTTTTTATCTTGTGAATCATGTGTAGGTGTTTGTACACCTGACAGTGCTAATATTGTGTGGCACCCTGTGGCACCCTTTTAAAGGATCTTGAAGCACCATTTGAGAAGAAAACTGCCCTAAATCATAGCTAACCTTGCCTTCCTAGATTTTTGGCCCTTCTAGATGGCAACTCCATTTTTATGTTAGGAAGGGGAGAATTCGGGGGCAGCACCTAATGGAATATGTTTTTTTAATATACATACATAATTAAACACAAAACTACATTAAGATATTAAGATTAAAACTAGGCACCTAAGAAGTTAAATGATAGCAAAATGAAGTTGTCTGTACAACATCAGTTTACATGCCTGGTGCATATATGGTAGAACATGGTCCTGTTTAATTATATGATCAACTCTTAGCCCAAATGAATAACATTTTTTAAAGTTATGAACAACTGAAAATAGGATCATTATAATGGGAAATGTCAGGCAGTCATCATAACAATTACTGCTACCTGTCATATCTATATTAAATGCAAAGCCTTGAGGCATTATGGAAATGGATGCACCTATCACTACATCTCCTGGTTCTGTATCCTTACCCTAATATTCAGCAAGAGCTCCAGCCCATCAGTTATAAACACATAGCTGGGGAGTAAGAATCTGGGGACTTTAAAAGAGCTACATTTTAGTTTCTTATGCAGTTCCAGTCCTGAACATGATGGCTACTAAAACTTGCAGCTGTCAAAGCCAGATCCATTCTGATCACCTGCATAAGTCCAAGCAATTGTATCTGGTGAAGGAGGTGCTACTGAGTGCTGGATGGGTGGGGTTTCTGAGAGCAGGTGTGGGCCTGGGACTCTTACCTATGCTGGGGACTCAAAACAGTCCCTGGCTGCTGTGAGTACAGCCACAGATACAGTCACAGCATAGTCTTCCCACTCTGGCTGTTGCTCCTACTGCAGTAGTGGAGTCTGTGTACCTGACTGCTGTTGCTGCAAGAGCACAGACTCTATAAAGGGGAGAGGGGAGGGTAAGATCTGGTGCCCTGCTCTCCCACCCCAAATCAAACTACTGAAGTAGGCTGTAGCCTATGAAAGCCCATGCCTCGCTGCACAGGTTTAGTCTATGAGGTACCACATTGCCTTTCCTTCTGCCTTTAGTGACAGAGTAAGCTTCCCTGTCAACAGAAATAACTCAAGTAATGAAGATGTACAACTAGCTCAGTTTATATGAAATGAGTTTGCAAAAGCTCACTTCTTCTGGATGAGCTCTTCTCTGTGTTCTACAGGACACACACGTGTTCTGCTCATATCTGGAACAGTGTGCTGCCCAAAGTGTCGAATTGAATCAAAGTGATCTGATTGTAGCACAATAATTCTTTTCTGAATGTGTAGAATAGCTAATTATAACAGAGAAATGTTAATGAGTGAAAGAGATGCATCACCATAGATGGATCACTGAAAACAACTGCTCAGTACACAGCAGTCAAGAATACAAGACTTTAGGTTGCATTAAAAGGATACAGAACAGTATTGAGAAAATAGTGGTGATTTCTTCCTCCTTATTAAAGAACTCATATAGTAAAAATGAAGACACTGTTTTGAAGAAGGCAACAAGAGTGATCAAGGGAACTGGAAAAACTGAAGAACTGAAAGCTGAGTTTCTCTTATGTAAAGTGGAGAGAATTAAGAGGTCAAACTAAAACAATGACTGGTATGGAGACCATTAGGTTGGCATTCCTACTTTCACAATGCAAGGGGATGCCTGATTTTTAAAAGGCCACAAAATTTCCCACTAATGAATGGGGCACATCAAAAATCTACAGTTGCCTAATTTTAACCTGTGAAGTTAACTGCCACAAGGTGTTAAGGGAATATATAAGTAGAATTCAAAGAGAAATTAAGCCTAAAATTTTATTCAATTTATTCAATAATTGTTATTGAATATCATCCATATTGCACACTAAATGAGGTGGTAGTCCCATGGAGAAAAATGGCACATGATCATGTAATTAAAGATGATCTTAATGCCTACACACAAAGGACCAAATTAAGGTTGTCTAGGCAACTCTATTATTTCCTAACTTCTGAATGCTTGGCTTTTCAACAATGATGTTTTGATGCTATTTTCCCCTGCGAGTAGTAATATATATACAGCCAGAACATTAACTGCAGAGCTGCAGGTACTACAGGAAATTGAATTGTAAAAATAAACTATTTATCTAATGGGGGGAAAAAAGCAATTGATTCAGAGACCTCTTATTTACAGTCAGAGAACTTTTTTTTGTAGCAGTGAAAAATCTTGATTAGAAAATAAGGTCAGGCAAACCTGTTTTTGTATGGGCTGTTAGAAAGTGCTGCATACAGAATCAGCCATACATTCCTCAGTAAGAAATAAGAACTGTAGTGGCTTTACTCTTCAGCCTCTGGAATAGCTTGAACTGCACGTACCTTATGCTTCATCTCTTCATAGCAGTTGAGAATTCAGTCAGTATGTGCATTAAGGTTCTTTTTCTAATGCGCATTCAATTTAGTACCTCCAACGTGAGGTACTAAAGAAATGCATGTTACACTGCCATAATGTGCAGTAATGAATGCACACGGGTTTTAAGTGACACTTAATGCACAATAATCGATTTTACTGCAGATTAGCATAATATCACGTTTTTATATGATGCTGTAAAATAAGCTACTGTACATTAAAGTGTAGAGGTGCCCAGTATCTCTGAGACCTTACTCCTAATCACTGGGGAATTAATGCTCAGAAAGCTTACTGCACAGTAAAATATCTTCCTTGAGTACACATCTACACATGCACCCACTGGACACAAATTTGTTCCTGATAGGAGCAGTTCAGGGCCGGGATACTCCTGCCACCCTGCTCTGTTACTATATGGAAGCCAGGGGGAGCTCTAGGCTGCCTGGGTGCCAGCCCCAGGCTGACAGGGGCACTGGTACCCCTCACTCCCCACCCACAGCTTCCCGGTCCTGCCGGCGCCCCTCAATCCCCACCCACAGCCTCCCTGCCCCTCAGCCCTGGCAGAGGGGGCCCCCAGCTGCCAGCGATATGGAGCCAGAGACCTGGGTCCTCAGGCCCCTGCCCCCCAAATCGGTGCCTGATCCCCAACTGCCACCTGCAGTAGGCAGCAGGGACTGTAGTGGAGCAGACCACAGAGCCCAGCTCCCCTCCCCCATGGGCAGCATGACCAAAGCAGAGCCCATGGGGGGAGGCAGTTGTAGGCGACCCACTGTGAGTTCGGGGCTCCCTGCCCTGCTGCCCTCCCCCAGGGGCCTCCATGCCTCAGCAGGTGGGCCCCAGTATGGCAGAGCAGGGCAGGGCAGAGAAGCTCAGTGCTGCCACTAGGAGCCCCACACCACCTTGACAAGGCATCCCTGCTTGCCCAATAGCACTGAGGGGCACAACTCTGTGCCACCACCCCTGCTGGTGCTAGGTGGGCAGGAGGCGTTTCGCCATGGTGGTGTAGGGCTTGCAGTGGTAGCACCCAGCTTCCATGCCCTGCTCTGGCTTGCTGCACCAGGTCCCACCCACTGAGCTGCAGAGACCCTGGGGGAGAGGGCATCAGGGCAGGGAGCCTGAGCCCCGAGCAGGCAGCCCACCTCCACCCCACACACAGATTTGGGGGGCACATTTCCCCATGACCCTCTGGGAGCATGCCCAGCAGTGGGGAGCCAGCCCTGCTCGCCCCCGGGATAAGCCGCCTATTGCTCTGTCTCATTCCCAGCCCAACTCCCACCCCTCACTATGGGGGTCTCAATTCCACCACCCCCCCAAGACTTACCTGGGGGATATGCTCTCCAGGCTGCCTGGGGGCCATGTGCATATGTACGTGCCCACATGCACATGGACCCACCTGCCTGACCGCCCTCCTCCTGCTCCCCCTTGGCCCCTTGCAGACTGGAATTCTGCCAACCTGCAAGGGGAAACCCACCATTTTCCGCATTTTTCTCCATTAAAGGAGAAAATCTGTGGATTTTTCCTTAAAATGAGAAAATCTAGATTTTACCACATTTTCCATTGTGAATGGAAAACCTGGCTCCCTGGTCATCATTGGCATACAGAAGACAGTTTTCTTGACCTCTTCCTGAGCTTTGCAAAATCTCTAATGTATTCCTCTAATTCTCTTGAGTGAAAAAGGCAAGTCTTGTGCTCAGTACTTTATTAAGGTCCTACTGCTTCAGGAACATAATGGATGAAACTGGGTTGAGTTTCTTAACCTCCATTTGTCATCTGTCTCCTTCTCACCCCCGAGTTTACCTTCTCTTGCTACCACAATTCTTGTTAGAGATGAATAATGTTCACAAGATGGCAGTACACAAGACCACCAATACTAATGAAATATTTTTATGAGATATAAATTTGCCAACCTGTAATGTAGGGACCATAATCTCTGTGTTCCAAAGTATGACAATATTATACTCTCTCTGTTGATAGAGATTTATTGCTAAACTCTAAACTCATCAGCTCTTTGGTAACAAAAGAACAATTAGCCATTGTTTCACCCTGAATATGTGGCACTTTTCCGGGAATGTGATCCTGAGCAAGAAGTCAAGACTATTGCTCAAAGTGCAAGAATAACACCACGCTAAAGTGGAACAATCTTACTTCGTTGTCGAGAAGGCATTTGCTTGGATTCTTGACACAAAAATTGAACTGCAGCTTTTAATTGCTTGGCTTGTTGTTATTGTACTTTACAGTCAAGAGAGATTATTTCATTCGTTCTGTTTGGAGGACGGCATTTTCCTTTGGCAGACGACTTTAACAAATGGCTTTTGTTTCTGGGCATGTGCTTGGACAACCGAGAACATGAATTAAATTTCATTCGGTTTTCCACAAATGCTATTACTTCTCCTCACAACCACGCTGTTTGCCTCTCATGCCTGTTTGTGACCCATGAAACTGCAGTAAAACCATGATGCCTCCAGAGCTTTCCATAGCCAGTCTTCTAGTGTGTTTTTGCATGATTTATGACTGGCTCTTTACATAGTATGCTAAGTTTTTCAGACATTCAAATGTGGTTGAATGAGCTTGGCTAGTAGGCCTGTGCAAATAGGGAAGTATTCAATTCAGATTCGGCCAACTCAAAGGACAGTGATTCGATTCAGAGATTTAGATCACTGTCCTGAATCAATTTGGCCGAATAGGCTTCAGAAGATTCGGCCATAGACTATAATGGGGAATCACTAAAATACCTATAATTTTGTCATTTTCTGGCAGATTTAGATGAAAACAGCAGGGGTGGTAGCCCCTTCTGAGTGCATGAAGCCTGCCAAGTTTCAAGGAGATAGGTACAAGGGTTTATGGGAAATTGTACCTCTAACTGCTGAAAGCAAAACTTGTGTCACTTGTACGTGTTAAGGCATATTTGGATGAAAACAGCAGCGATGGTTGCCTGCAATAGGGGGCCTTCCCGGTGCCAGCTAGATCTCTGCCTACCCACCCAGCCGCTCGCCCCTCTTCTGCTCAGGCAGAAACAGCTCATAAAAGGGACAGAAAGGCTGCAGGCAGAGGGTTATGTGCTGTTTCTACGTCCCTCCCCAGAGCACTGTGATTGGAAGGGGACTCAGGGAAAGATAACATTCACTGTCTAACTACGGATATCAGTCTTTCCACCCCCCACCCCCACTCTCCCTCCCTCTTCTCAGTTTCTGTTCCCTTGAAAGACTGCCTTTTGAATCTCCGAATCTTTTTCTGAATCTTTTCTGAATTGATTCAGAGGCTCCAAATCAATTCAGAGGTTTTTTTTGTGTCTCGATTTGATTCGGATTCAGTGATTTGGCCTCCGAATTGGGCCAAATCTTCTCCGAATTGAATCGGCGACCGAAGCTTCACACACCCCTATTGGCTAGCTTTATAGCACCCAACATTCTCCAACATCCAGGAGGACATCAGAGTAGAAGGACCATAAGCCTGTTCCAGTAAGACACTTTTCTGCTTCTATAATTTTAAGGTGCTGTTGTTGTTCAGTAGCTGAAGGCCTCCTTTCAGTTCTGATTTAAAATTTATCTTCAAAGTGGGAAAGGCCTTTTCACTGCTGTTTTTTCAGTGTACTAGCAAGGATACTTTTTTACACTGTCCATTTAGGGCTTGATCCTACAAATCCTTTCTCATATGTAACTGACTGATTAAAAGTTTGCAGCAACATGTCATTAGTTTGACAAGTTTTATAAATAACTGTACCTAATGTCATGATCAGAGTACAATCACTGAACAAGACTTGGGCAGTCCTCCATAACGATGTTAATGCATATCTGTGCGCAGTCAATTCAAAATCAGAACAGGTGTAAAGACACCATGAAGACAAAGTTTGCTGCTGCACAGACCAATTTTTAATATATGTTGGAAAACAGAACTAATGTATTTCCCCAAGAAGTACCATGACTTAACTGGGTTCTTCTCCATCTCAGTCAGAGATAACATAAAAATGGAACTTGGCAGATTTCACATACTTGTATCATTATATTTTAGAAATTGACTTATCTATAGATATATAAAGGAAAAGCTGAAAGATCTTTCAGCATATCCACATAATTAAATTTAAAACTTGCTGGAACACTTTTGATTCCCAGGAAGACTGCAAGAAATGGAAAGGTACATCTTATTTTACGTACTTCAGCATAACTGAGCCTATCGCACTGATTCTCCCCAACCAAGGACCTATTAAAAATTAAATCTGTGATTTTTGCTGCATTTGGAAACAGAAGACCATAAAAAAGAAACTGTTACAATATAGTTCTTAGGTGTTGGAAAGAGATTGACTTGTATACAGCTGGTAGTAGGTGAGAAGGGAGGGATAAGAGCTGAGATGTGGTGTAGTTTTGGAGATTATGCAGCTTTGATGCAGATCATTCTTCATCTTTTTTCTTTGTATGACGTCACTGATGGACATGATACATATTTTGATAATTCAAAGTGTGATCCATAGAATCCCATGAATTCATATGAACAATTATGTATGCACAACAAATAAAGCTAATTTAAAAAATAGGGAGTGCTCTACTGAAAATCATAATGAAAACTATTTATTTTTCCATGGGGTTTTGTGGTAGTGTGTGGTGGCTTTGTTGTTTATGGGGTTTTTCCTTTAAAATAATGTTTTCAGAGGTGTTTTCAAAGCACTTTGAGGTTTTTACAAAAAGTGGGCACTTTTATAATTTTTTGTGAGGAGAAATGATAGATAGATAGATAGATATTTCAAGGCCTAAGTTTTTTGTCAGATTTTCAACACTTCATTATTACTGTTTAACATCATGACTAAGTACCGTAAAATACTTTGAGCTATTGTTAGAAACTTAGTAGGGATTTGAATTCACTTTAGGGCACTGATAATGTTTCCCTGCCCTCCCTAACCCACACAATATTTTGGTGATTCTAAGAAATGAAATGGCTAAACAAATAGATCTCTGTACAGTCTTCAGAGCTGCTGGGTGCAGGTCTGTCTTTAGCCTGTTCCTTTTCCTTGGACCTTTGGTACTACAGAGCATGCATGTTGGGAGAGTGCCTCCTTAGCACATCTAAGTATTGTTCATCAGAACCTATGCCTCAGCTCATGTGTTGCAGAAGCATTGAGGAGGGGATCTCGGAATATTTCCAGCCTGAGCAAAAGTGGAGCAAAATGGGTGTCTGGAAGCAAAAATCTACTGAGACCAAAGTCAATCTCCATTTGGGAAACACAAATTCCAAATCTTGTACGCCAGAAGTGAGCAACCTTTCACTAATGATGGGCTGTTCTTTGTTGCCCAGCTGTTTAATCACCTGCTGCTGCTGTCCAGCCATCTCAGCTCTGTTTCAAGTTCTGTTCTCTCATTCCCTTTAATGAAGCCACTGGCAAAAAATCATGGTGCCAAAAAGTGTGGTGAGCAGAGGTGGATTAAGATTTTTTGAGGGTCTGGGCAAACACAAAATTGGAGACCCCCTCCCTGCCCCCATGGGAGCTAGACTCCAGTAGGAGAAGGGGCCCCTTCCCCTCCTGGTGCTGCCACTGCCAAGGGCAGGGCGAGACTGCGTGCCCTGCAGGGGAGGCTGGGTGCACACAGATGGGCTGGTGTGGGGTGGCACATACCCCCCCCACCTCCCTGCTCCCTGCCACCCATCCACCCCTGGCCACAGCCAGAGCGGAGCCCAGCGGAGCGAGGGTGGATGCAGGCTGCCTGCTGTGGGCTCGGGGCTCTCCATCCCTGACCTGCACCCCCTGGATGAGCCTCCTGTAGCTTTGTCCCATTCCCCATCTCAGCCCTGGGTCCCATGCACTGCCCTGGCTAAGCAGTGGGCCCAGCCCCTGCCCCACTCTCTCTGTCACCATACAGGCCTCAATCTACAACGCCCCCCCCACCCCCCTTGCCCCTTCCCTCTCCATTAGACTTATCTGCAGGGAGCTGACTGCTTGGCTGTGTTCCTGGAGACATGCAGCCATGCACATGCACAGGGGTGGCACTGGAGGGAGGCTTGGGGGGGAGGGGTTATAGGCACCCCAAAATTCACCTTGGCCCCTCCAGAGCCACCCCTTCCAGTGCTGTGACCACTGCCACCTGCCAACCCTGCTCTTGCCTGCAGAGGTGTAGCGCTTCTGGCCCAGCCCAGCCCAGCCCAGCCCAGCCCAGCCCAGCCCAGCCCAAGCCCCCCCACCAGGAAGAGGCTGGTGCTGCCCCTGTGTCTCCCAGCAAGCAGCCCCAAGCAGGACTACATGCAGGCTGCCATTTCCCGAGAGAATCCAGGCATCTGGGGGGCCCTGATTGACAGGGGCCCCAGCAGCTGGGCCCCACTGGCCATGCATTAATCCACCTATGCATGAGCGGTGTGATTTGTTGTGGCAAATTTTGAGCAGAGGCTATAGTGTTGGGGAGATAAGTCCTCTGCACAAAGAGGGGCACAGCAGCAGGGGACCTATCTGCTACTACTAATAGGAAGTCTGGGTCCAATCTCTAGGACAGATCAGGCCCACGGGCTATAGGTTACTGACCTCTGCTGTATGTTCCACCCTTTCTGACATTCAGTTCTTTAGTCCTCTGTTAAGATTGCTATCAAATGACCCTTGTAGGGGAGGAGTCTGACATGTGAAGCTTGCTTTCTCATGAGCTGAACAGAATATTTCCACCAAGGCACTAGAAATGTATCAGTAAGTTGTTACCTAATGAGGGCCTCTCTCTCACACTGCCATAGTGGCTGTCAGTAAAGACTCTTGAACCGAAGTCCTATTGGTATGCAAGATGTTTATTGACAGATTAGGGAAATTGGGCCTTTCCTGTAATGGTCCATAACTTACATTTTCTAATGGTCTCCCCTACTAGGGCCTGGAGAGCATTAGAAAATATAGAAGAGAAATTGCTAGTAACAGCTGGCATTACAGCTGGTTGGTGTTATGATAGGGTTCTCTGTGGATAATTGCCAATGTCTTCTAGCATCTGAAGGCATGCCCATACCCAGGTCCACCACTGACAATATAAGCCCTGCCTACTCAATCCCTTTCATAGATTCATAGATGTTAGGGTCGGAAGGGACCTCAATAGATCATCGAGTCCGACCCCCTGCATAGGCAGGAAAGAGAGCACCCCCTCCCTTGGGAGCCCGTTCCAGACCTTGGCCACTCGAACTGTGAAGAAGTTCTTCCTAATGTCCAGTCTAAATCTGCTCTCTGCTAGCTTGTGGCCATTATTTCTTGTAACCCCCGGGGGCGCCTTGGTGAATAAAACCTCACCAATTCCCTTCTGTGCCCCCGTGATGAACTTATAGGCAGCCACAAGGTCGCCTCTCAACCTTCTCTTGAGGAGGCTGAAAAGGTCCAGGTTCTCTAGTC
>NW_005841941.1:54618-70623 GCF_000455745.1 Alligator sinensis
GGGCTCTCGCATATGTGAGCCTTGATAATTTTTTCAAAGACTTTGCCAAGGATGGAGGTGAGACTGACTGGCCTATAGTTGCCCGGGTCCTCCTTCCTCCCCTTCTTGAAAATGGGGACCACACTGGCCCTTTTCCAGTCCTCCGGGACTTGGCCCGTGCGCCACAAGCATTCAAATATTCCTGCCAGTGGCTGTGCAATGACGTTGGCCAGTGCCTTCAGTACCCTCGGATGGAGCTCATCTGGGCCTGCTGACTTAAAGGCATCCAGTTCTTCCAAGCGACTCTGCACCATCTCAGGGTCTATGCATGGTAGTCTGGCGTCTTGCTGCTGCCTCTCTACAACCCCAGTGAGAGACTTGTCTTGCCCCTCTCTTAGGAACACTGAGGCAAAGAACTTGTTGAGGAGTTAAGGAGATCAGCCTTTGGATGTATTAGAGTTGGTTTATTTTTAAAACCACATTATATATTTGAATAAACAAACTTTCAATCTCTATCAGCAAGTTTGCACTAGTAACCTAGGAAGTGACAGGACCTCTCACCAGGTAGTTAAGCCTTTTGGGTATGTCTGTACAGCATAACATGGAACAGTTTCAGATTTACTTCCTTGTGTTGAATGCTGCCGTGCTCCACAGCTCCCATTTGAAGTCAGGAGGACTGATGTGGGGTGTCTAGTCCTTTAGTCCTCATGTGTCTCCCTTCCTATGCTTGCATAATATAACCAGTAGCCTAACTAAGGTGGACAATGAGGGATAAGCCCCATATGCTCAGTAAAGGGGGGATATCATAATAGAGGCAGGGGGGCTTGATGTTCCGGCCATACACTGTGGAGCCACGTCAGGAGTCCCCTTGTCATCCTCCTGCCACCCCTCTCCTCCTCCCTGTGGCAGGTATCTCAGCCAAGAGCCATGTTAACCAGGGCCATGCAGCCACTGCCAAATTAAAGACTTTGCATCCTCTCTTGCCATATAAAAACCCTGGCATTTGCATGGCCAGGAGAGGGTTAACCACACAGCCAAGTCCTCAAGCCCTACTGCCTCCATCCCTAGGACACAGACCCTATCAAGTCTGAGTCTGCTCTCCAGGGTGCAAACTCTACCAGTTATACCTCTGCATATAACATATATTAGGCAGTAACCCTCCCTTTCTTCCACCTTGTTTCTGTCTTGCTTATCTGGATTGTAAATTCTTTGGGAACAAGAATGGTCTCCAACCACATGTTTGTCCACCACTGAGCAAAATGATTTGGTGATCTCAGGGGTCTTGAGGTAATACTACACCCCAAATAATGAAATAATGTTATTTGGTGCCATTTCCCTTTAGGGCAAGAACCTTATCCTGCCAAGTACCAAATGCCTAGAAGTCTTATTGGCTTTGGTGTTGAATACTCATATTCTGTATTTGCCCCTAAATAGTTGGGGAACTATTATATTCGCTACTATGGTTTAAGACTAACATGGGATAAAGTGGGGCAGTGACAGGGAGGGAAAGGGAATTTTTACTTATTGGCATTGGAGGAAAAGTACTGATGGAGAAAACACTTTTTCTAGCAGTGCAATGCATCTCCTGATACATGGCAGCTGCTAGTGCTGATAGTGCCTCATTTTGAAAGCAAATGGTTACCATTCGCTTTATTACAATAATAAAAAAGCCCCAAATGATGCCGTCCATCTACAACACAATTGAAGCATATGAGGAGAGAAAGGGAGCCTTTAATTACACAGCAGTTTCCATGGCAACCTTATGCATCAAATAGCCCAGTATAATGGCTCTACCTCCCTTCTCTGCTTGCTCTCACTTGTCTGTGAAAAATTAGGACAATATAATAGCCCAGTTGCGTTTCACATTTTATTTATGCAATTATTGTGCTTTGTGCTACCTGTGCCTGTCCCCCCACACCAGCAGGGGCAGACTTCAGTGCAATGGGTAGCATAAATGGCTACTGAGTGCAGTATGAAACCAGAACCTATCTAGGCACAAAGCAGTATGTTTTTTCATTTCCCCTGAAATTGTCTGTGGCAAAATGAATAACAACGGATCTTTTAAAAATCATCTATACATCCATGCAAGGGACTTCTAACTACTGCTCTACTACTGCAATAGAAAGGAATGGATCCTGATCTGGGCAGGATTTCACTTCAAAAGAAGTAAATGGCTACGGCCAGGGTTCAAATTTCATTTTGACTCTTGGAGGGATCTGCAAAAGAAGTTGGGCTGCCCATTATGATACCCAAATAAATTCGGAAACCCCCCCCAGGTTATGATTTTCAAATCTTCCAGAGGTCCCTCGTCTCTTATGGAGGGCTCAGCCCCACCCCCAAGCTGCCTTGTAATTCGAACCCTGGCTACAGCAAGGTAGTTGTCTATGAGCTAATCTAATCTAGCTACCTGAAGGATGCAGGATCAAGCCTTTGATTTAAAAAAAAAGACCTTGTGAAGTCTAGCCAGCCTGATAGTGCTGGCTGTTTGTTTTTTCTTATCACATTGCATAGAAAGAAGTAAATGATGCAGGGTGTGCTGTTTTCAGGTCACATACCAATAGGCTTAATTTTCTTCTGTTCACATAAGGCTGTAGCCACAAGCACAGATAAGTTCTCTTTCCTTGCAACTTGAGGTCTAATGTCAGTCCTTGACATTAAACCTCAAGATGCAACTGACCTGCAGACATAACACAGCTAGAATCGGTGGCCCAGCATTGTGATGGTTTCAGTTGGTTCCCTCTAGGACAGTGGCTTTCAATATTTTTTCATCTGCAAACCCGTAAACATTTTGAATGGAACTGCAGATGGTTTTGAGCTGTAAGTGTGGGTATTTACATACTTTTGATTGGTCATAGTAATCTTTTTGCAGACCCCTTATGTTGAAAACCACTGCCCTAGGAGAACCCAGAGGAATGACAAGTAAGCAGTTCCTCTGCTCTGAAGTGCCTCAACTTTAAGAATATAAGAAATGCCATATTGGCTTACACCAATGGTCCATCTGGCCCAATGTCCTGTCCCTGACAGTGGCAGAAGTGGATGCTATTTAACTGGATATATCTAGAGTGATCTGTCTGTCTCCTATTTAATACCTTCCCTGGCACCTAAGTTTAGAGATGGCAGAGCAAACATCTTCAACTGTTAGGTTTAATAGCCATTGATAGATCTATCATCCATGAACTTATCTAGTCCCGTTTTTAACCTGACTATGCTATCTGCCTCTGTGGGGAGTGGTTCCTCTGGGACTGGTACTATCCCTCTTCTCTTCAAAGAAGACCATTGGGAAAGACTGGACATGACTTGGGCTCAGATGCCAAAAAGGTGAGCTCTTATTCTCAATTGATGCAACCACTGCCACTGCTAGAATGTAAAAATGCCCACAGGGAAATTAACTGCTGAATGCAGAGCAGTTGTCTCAAGCCAAACCCAAGCCAGAATGAAGTGGAGATGATTACAAAGATAAAATATTATGCTGTGCACACAGCTCCCTTCATCAAAGTGATGTGATGCCTCAGGTGCCCTGTTTTAACCTTTACTCATCTTGGATAACTAAGTGTGTGTTCGTTGCTTTAAAAAAATAACTTTCCCCTCCCTCTCTTATGCCCACTTTCCACTTGTGAGGAAACCATCCTTTCTACCCCGATGAGACCATCTGTATAGTAATCCATGTATCTGTCACCTCCAGGCTGGAGCACTGCAACTTGCTGAATGTCAAGATAAAACAGGCTCCATGTAACACAGAATGTGGACACCTGCCTTTCTATGGCTCATATCACCATAAGCATATGAATGTCTTGTTGAAGTCCCTCCTGTTGCTTCCAGTTGAGGTTCCGGTGACAGTTTAGGGCCTTGGCACCAATTTTCAAGGCAATTAGCTGACTAAGCTCCAGCTACAAGGAAGACCCCATTTGCAATGTGTGAGCCACTGTACTCCTGGGGTGGGCAGACCACATAGTTCAGTGGCATCAGCAGCAGGGGACTTTTTTTTTTGAGTCCCTGGAGCAGGTGAGACTCCTCTCCCCCCAACCACACCTATGCTCTGAACCCTTGCCACACCTCCACCCACACCCTGCGGCAGCGTTTGCCCAAGGCCTTTCTGTTAAAAACCCAAACAAATCCACCCACCAACCAAGAACCCTTAAGCCTACTATAAGCAAAGTTTTGAACCCATAAAGGGAGGCCAGAGTCAGCATGGATGCCCAGATGTCATGATGATGGGTGTCAGTATTCAATCTCCCTATAGATAAATCAAGGTCGTTTTGTGAGTGAAAGGTCTGTAGGACAGGCCCCTGATTTGACTGTTTTTTCTTTCCTAATCACTGTGCAGGCCATGCTCATAAAAAGCGGATGCTTGTGATTTCACTATTAGAGAAGGCATTTGCAAAGTTCTAGAGCTCAAAAGAAACTATGGCTTCATGCACCTATTGCTGGGCTGAGATTCTCTGGAGGATGCCATGGAAAAAGGTGGAAAAGGCAACCATGAGGCCCTTCTGTTCTTAAAAATCTGTGAATCTGCCAATCTCTTACCACACAGGTAGGATAAGAAATGGAGTCCCTTTCTTTGTTGAGAAAAAGTTTCATGTTACAAATCAACTTTCTGTATCCTGACTAAAGATTTCAATGGCTACTTCCGTACTTGTCTGATTTTTAAATACATAAGTTATTACATAGTCTTTTCCTCAACAACATGACATTGCGAGAGATGAGGAGCTCCTTGATGCTTCCTTTTGCCCTTCTCTTCTCTTCTTACCATTCTGTAAAGCATAACTCACTAATGTATTAATTAGCTATATAAAATGCAAACTTGACAAGAAATCCATGGGAAGCAATGGTGGGAGGGAAGCTGCTCTACATCCACTTGACACATATATTGTAACAAGCTTGCTTCTGAATCTCAGTTTTTATTGCTTTTATAGACTTATTTTATTGCTCTTATGATGTTTGGTGTCACTGTATGTAGGCAAAATTACTGGAGGTGTAAATGTTTTATAACAATCAGGGGAAAAAAGATGTCAGCCCACTCCTCAGTTGCTGAAGGAATTGTTTTGTCCTTTTTATTCTGGTTGGTTGGCAAAATATAAATATCTGCCTTTTACCCTTTGTTTGTATTTGTTGTTTTAATGTTAATGCCAGAGAATTTCTTGGCTTACCTCAACATTTGAGTGTAGCCAATAATATTGACTCCTAGAATAAACATCTTTCATTGTATTGGCCCTTTTTCAGTGGAAAGGAAATGTTCGCTGACTTTCCTCACAGTGGAGACCTTGTCTCCCAATACATCACTTTAGCTATTTCAAAGAACACTGGGTTTTGTTGTACTGTTTTCTTTTCTTTTTTTAATGGCTCAGTGCTACTTGAAAGGCAGGTTTGGTCACAGTGTACGTGCCAGATCAAATGGTCTACCCTGTATGAATCTCAGCTTAAAACATTAAGTGGGACGTGGTCCAAGGTGAAGAACAAATCCTACTTCCCACTTGGTTCAGAAATGTATTCTTAGGTCAATTGTATATTCATTAGTAAACATAAAAATGTGGGTTTCTGTTTGTTTTGTTTTGGTTTTTTTTAAATAATGGTCAAAGTATTATTATTTAGTGTGTGCGCTGCATTATTGTGTTATTGCTTTTCACTGTATAAACATCAACATTGCCAACCCTGATGTTCCCTGGTCATGCTCAAGGCTTTTTTAGAGCTCTCAGATGATACATGTGTTGCCTGTGCTTTCTTCCCTTTTCCCTGCACCTACCAACTGATCAAGGCACAGTATTCAAACATTTCTCAAATATTAATTCCTTGTGAAAGTTAAATAATTATTAAGTAGGGTCAGAGTGTTGTAGCCATGATAGTCCAGGGGCACTGGTTTTATTGAACTTGACTTTTGCCTGCAGTTAGAGGAGGTGGTGTAGTTAAGCCAGCAGAAAATACATGTCTGTCAGCATGCATTGCTAACATAGCAGAGGTTCTCCAATATAGCAAAAAGCCTTCAGACGGAAAAGAGTTTTTTTGGTCTGACCATAACTCTGAATTTCTTGTTTTCTCTTGAAAGGCAATACTTGTGTGAGTTTTGGAGTGGGGCATGGAAGGTAAGAGAAACCTGCCTTTATGCATCCTGCTGCAGCAAATATAGGCATACGGTGCCACTCCATGTTAAAGGTGTCATTATTTTTTCAGTTAATTCACACTGTAATTTGTTTTCTGTCTAATTGCATGATTTGTTCAACAACAGTAAATCACAGTGTATGGACACAGAGGAACAATGGATGTGATTTCAGCAAAAGACTTAAATATGGGGCTGTGTCTTACTCCCTTAACACCCTGATTTTGTCTTCTGGACTAAGTCTGACAGAGTGACTGTCTTGCTAGAATGGCAGTTCAGGTTTGGGATTAAAATCCTTTACTAGTAAATTGTATAGTGTAGGTGGGGATTAATTACTGTGGTAATTAATAGTGGTGTTAATACAGTTGTTGCCCAACTATGCTATATAATTTGCTTTAATCTTGCTTTGTGCAAGTCAATATTGAATATCTAGGTGATTAGCACATAATTTTCTGTAGCTATCACTCTGGTCATGTGACTGGTCAGGAAATCAAGGCTGGTGTTTTACAAAAACCCATGTTGTGTCTCAGGTTGGCCCAACCTATGACACATCCGGCACTCTGACAAAGAGCAAATCATTTCCCCTATACAAAATGCAGCTGGAGGTTAATACTGAGAAAGCAATTCCACAAGGTGTTGAGCATCTCCTGAATGGTCACATTTTGCCTGTAAATAATGACCTCAACTGGATTAGATAGCTACACAGTATCAAAATAGTACTGAACCTGTGTGACCCCCAGTTTCCTGACAGGGCATCAGTGTTTGGCCAGGGACATTTTACATGTGCCAAAACATATAAAATGCTCAACCATTCTAGGTATAATAAATCCTAGCTACTCTGGTAATTAGTCACTATACAAACATAAGTCTTCCTAGAGTAGTAATTTCTACAAATTCTTTAGGTAGAAAAGTCAGTGTTGTTAGACATTATCTTACCCATGTGTTTAATACTTTAACAATAGGAGTGCCTGTGCATTAAGGTAGGAAAGGATGAGCTAACTGCCCTCTGAGCATCTCAAAGTTACACCTCTTCCAACAATGATTCTCTCTAACCATCTCCTGCTCCAGTTTATGCTGCAGTTAAATCTGTCTGCTCCATGGGGCTAATACAAGCAACTAGTGGTCCTCCAGTATCCCAAGATGCACTGCTGCTACTCCTCCCCACCCCAAGCAGATGATCTGTCATCAAGAACTCTACTGCCTTGGATTGACAGTGAGCTAGGGAGGGCTGGGCAGCATAAGGAGGGCAGGCCTGCTAGGGAGCAGCAAGGACGGGGCAGGTGAGCAGGGAGATGCTGGAGAGCCAGGCAGTCATGGGACAGACTTAACAGCTCCTACCCATGCCCCTGCTTGCCAGACTTTTAGTGGCAATTCAGAACTGTACATGTTAGGGTATTAACCCTCATGGTGTGACCGCTTACAGTGTGCGCTAATTTTAATGCAGCCTAATCCTCCTTCCAGTTAGCACATGCGAATTGTAATGTGTAACAACATTCTCAGACTCATACTGTTTATATAAGCTACAGAGCCCGATGGATAAATCAAGACACTTTGGTGGTTTTTACCTGCTGTGCTGCTGATTTGCACTATGATCCTGAGTGAGTTACTTCTTCTCTATGACTTTTACCCTCTCAATCTTCCTCTGTCCTCTCCATAAGTCCCTGGGGGCATGACCTGCTCACTGTAAGGTAATAGAATGCTAAGTGAAAATGGAAGCCTGGGCTTGATTAACATCTGTAGTATAAGTAGTAATAACAGGCAGCTGAATGAAAAAGAGAAGAGGTGTGATGGGAATACCCTTCTTTCTCCCTCAGTTCCCTTCCTAACTATTGTCTTTAATGTTTCAAATATAACAGCCATGTTTCAAAGGGCTTGTAGTACCTGCCACAATAAGGATGTGATCTCAGTTAAGGGCTCTGCTGGCTCCTATAATATAATTACATTATGCAAGTTCAATACTTAGAGAAACAGAAATATTGCCTCAAAAACAAATCCCTTGGGGTTACTTTCTAAATTAGAAAAGCCTCCATAAATTATTGCCTCTAATTTCTCTACTGTCAAGTATAGCTTTCTCTCTTTTAAGTCTGGTAAAGGAAGCCATCCACTGGAACAAAAGAACACATGAGACTTTCAAGCTAATTCAAGTGATTCCTGTTGACTAGCATAGACTAACTGCTCTCAGCTGACCAGAACTGCACTAATGACATGGCACCAGCCACAAAATATGAAGGATATAACTTGTTCAGTTCTTCCATTTCTCGTCAGTTCTGTCTTGCTTGTTTCATCTTTCCTAGGCCAAATATAACTGTTATTCCCAGCTTTGCTTAGACATGGGTATCTGGTGATGTTGGTTGCATTGGTTTGGTTTTTTTCCTTTTTTTAAGAAAAGCCACATGTTGAAGGGTGTTTCTTTCTGTTCTACCATCATTTCTGGAAACTGCGATGCAGTATTTTGAGGTTGACTTACTAACCCTTTCAGAATACCTAATAGCTCCACATGTTACGAAGTGGAGCAGAAGCGGTGTCTTAACTTTGGGCCAGATTCCCAGCTGATGTAAATCACTGCTGCTTCATCAATTTTAACACTGCTATGCTGACTTGCAACAGCTGGTGCTTAGGCTTTTTGGGTGTATATAAAATTTAAAACCACTTTAGAAAGGCATTTCAAGATTTGGTTCCCTGACAGGCTAAATATCACATTAATAACTGTTTCAGCTGTACATGTTGATGGCAACAATTGAATTGCAAGTGCACACATTTAGAAGAGTGTATGTGTATAATATATAACATAAGATGTTGTATTCGTATACATTTTATATAACTTCAGACAGTGGGTTTCATCCTGTTCCTACAGGGAGCTGTGCTCATGAATGCAGTGGGAATTGCTGTGCCTATTACCTCATCAAGTTGACTTTGCATGTACCGTTCTCTCCTGAAGTGATACATTTTCTTCCTCCTTCAAATTGTCTTTATTACTTCTGCATTTGAGCTTCACTGACTGACCAGGTGGTTTCATGCAATTCTGAACTGTCACTGGACTTAAAAAGAGATCTGACTTTTTTTGTGTGGGTCAGTGAACTGAACACAAATGGGAAGTGCAGAATTGGGAACAAAGACCTGGAATTCACATTTCTATCTGCAAGAGCGTAGCAAACTTACTGCCCTGGATTGAAGTTCACCTCACTGCACTTGTATTAGAGTTGGATTATTTTAATAAATTTTCCAGAATAAATATTGGATATCTCAGGCAAGAGAAATGAGTCCTAAAACCAGTAGGAATCAGTGTAGGACCCTGTGTGGAGTGGGACAAGTGATACCTTTGCGGTGACAAATTCTGGGTCCATCCTCAGGGTTGGTAATAATAATACTGCAAACACACTCCTCAGCAGTGTTGAAAGAGGGTGTGTCTGGGTAGGTAGATGATCTGGCTTAGGACATAACTGGTTGACAAACTGATATGAGGCAGGAAAGGGTTAGGTTGGTTGGCTGGAATAGCTGTAGCATCAGTTGAATGGGCCAGGTCCTCTAACCTATCAATAGCAGTCCTTCAGCTGTGTTGTGAACTGTCCACCCATGTTTTGTGCTATTTATTTATAACATTCTTTGGGTCCAGGTGAGTTTGTTTTTATGCAGTAGGAATTTTTGTTGTGCCTTTCCCCTATATCATAGGTACCTAAAATGGATTGAGCAGTGGCTCTTTTTCTCACTGCAGTGTGTGTAAGCAACTAAATGATAAAACGCTGTTTGCAATATTATACTTGGCAATAACACTTGATAGTTCCCAACAGGGATCCTCCTTCTGGTGTGGCAAACATCTAGGATAAATTCTCTCTCACATAAAGCCACCCACTCTTTTTTTTCTAAACTGAGGCTATAAACAGACATCATCATTGGAGTGGGAACAGCTGTACCAGGATGTGTCCAGGCACAACTGATTTGCTTCATTGGACAACACAGATGTCACCTGTTGTCCCTGGGCCTTTAGGGGCCTGATCCTGTGGGACAACTGCAAATGGGTGAACCTGGGTCCCCCACTTGTAGAGGCATACCTGGGGAATCTCCTGGTGAGGGATTCCCTGGGTGCATGTATCATGCTACTGTGCCCCTACTCTGGGCACACATCTGCAAATGTGGAACTGTTTGCAGATGCATTCCCCTGCAGAGGAACTCCAAAGATGTGCAGAATCAGGCCCCCAAAACCCTAGGGGTCCCTATCCAGTATGACTGGAGAACACAGGCAGCTCTGGGCTGCCTGCAGTCTCCCGCCATAAAGCAAACAGATCTATTTGCTGCAAAAAAACCAGCACAAATTATTGAGGAGAAAATGCTGCAAGAAAAGATCTTTGATTTTAAAATAAGTGTGATGTGGTAGTTAAAGCAAAGCCTTGGAAATAATATCTCTAGGTCTACCCTGAGCAGCTGAATGACCTTAGGCAAGCAATTTCATCCCCAGTTGTTGAACATGGTAGCCCAAATTCAGGAATCTAAACACAAATGGCCCTCACTTCCATGAACCCACAGCTCTTACTGACCTGACATGGGATGAGGCACCCAAGTGGTAAAATTGAGCACCCGAGTTTGTAAAATTTTAGCTACAGGCTGTAAAACAGCAATCAAGTTTCATCTCATGCAGGAAATGCTCTCCTTTATAACCACCAGGTTTGAGGAGCTATAGTATCCTTTTGCCAACCAGATGTTTGTTTTGGGCTTTTCAGTTAGCGTTCTTCCCTTTACTACTCTTTTCGGTGGCAAAAGGAAGGAAGTCAGGGGAAGTCAGTATTTGTTCTGACAAATACTTTGGGTGCTTGTGAAATTTGCCTCAGAAGCCCACTTACTTGCCCAAGACCAGAGCCAAAAATAAACCTGGGTCTCCTAAATCAAGATTTTGCTGGCATCATTATCACCCAGCTGAGGTGGCTTTGCCAGCAAAAGCCTCCATTTGGACACAGCTGTGCTGGCAGATGAGGGCCCTTGCAAAGCTAGCTTCTGTTGTTCAGGGAGGCAGTGCAGCTAAACAGGCAGGGAAAATGCCTTCTGATGAAATATTACATCTCTGTTTGGGGGTTGTATCAATTTAGCAATTTTGGCACAGCTACACTTGGTTGAAGCTCTGTCTTGGAGATATATCCTTCAATTAAACACTGTTCCCTTTCCTAAACTGGTACATGGGACAAATTTTCCAATGAGCCATGACAGAAAAAAAAATGTATGGTGTATGAGATTAGTCACTTCATTAGCATCAGATATATTTCCTAATAAGCTTAATGTAACATCCCAGAAATACCCAGTCATAACAGTGAGAAGGGTAGATCAGAAGACTTCCATTTCAATGCAGCTTGCTTATGAGGGAGAACTGAGATATGTACTGTATGCTGGCTATCCTTACCAATATCCTTACTCTGCTTCCTTGTATGGTAGGCAATAACACTGAATTTTATTTTTAACAAAAGCGAATCTAACGCAGAGCACGTTAGCAGCAAAGGGTAAGAATGTTACTTTCAGCTCAGAGCTCATTTTTACTTGGCTCCCAAGATTTATCCAAAGTGGAAAAAAAACCAACAAAAAAAGAAACTATAGACATTGGGCGCACTTTTCATTAGCAAGATATTTTAGGTGTAATCTTATTACTGAGGCTAAAACAGAATCCCACCCATTTGTGTTACTTTTGTTAACTGAGACCAAGCTTAAATCTCCTTGCTGCTCTTTTGCTTGATTAATAAATGGCTCATCATTTGTTTCATCTCTGAAATGACAGACAAGCTTACAGTTGTCTCCGTGGTCTGCAATTCAGGGCTGTTCCTTAATAGCACACAGGCTAGTTGGTGCTAACAATATAAAAGAGAGAAGTTGGGGGATTTTATCCTGAATACAAACAGCATGTCCTGACTTGCACTAACCTTGTAAAGCAGAACAGCAGAGGTGACTGCAGTGATTGTGAATAAACAAGAGGTACTTGCTTGTTGTTGAAAGCTGGTTGAAATGAAAGGAGATGTTTGAAGGCCATTAAAACTATGAGTATTTGTAGTATTGCCAATTCTTATGTTTCTATTGAGTCTCATTTGCTATTTTTATTAAAGTCCCAGCTCCTGACATTAGATGCATCACTGAGAAGCTCAGCTTTTATTTATATAAAAATGGGGAAATTCCTAAGAAAAAAACGTTGAAGTTTGAAACCTTAGCACTCAAAGGCAAATGAAAGAATTAAAATTTATTTCTAATTTCTCCTGATGTTTAGAATCTGATTCATGAGTTTTGAATGCTTGGGGTTAGCAATACAGAGGTCTGCAGAAATACAGGCTACAAAATAACATTTTAAACATAGAAGCTTTAAAAACAAACAAACAAAAAATCCCTCAAATGCTGACAGACATGGGCATTAATAATCAGACTTTATAGTGTTTAGCCTAAAAGAGTTCACTAAAGTTCAGGTTTTGGCTGATTGCTTGCTTTGTGCATTTCTCTATGTATGGTCATTTATGGTGTATTGGGAGGGGAGAGGAATTAGCAAAATCCATTTTGCTTCTGGGTTCTGTATGGTGCAGTGATTTGAGTTCAGCCATTTCCACAAGAATTGCAGTACCCTCCTACATTCAACTCATAAACCAGATTTTTCTCTAATGCTGTTCTAAAATGGAACTCCGCTCACCAACTCAGACTTTGCAAATCTTTGATGGTCTGTTCTCTGAAGTGTTCTCCATGATGTAGTTGTCATTTTGTGTCCTGTCACCAGTTGCATGTTTTGCTTGTGTTGGGATATACTGTATTTTTTTCACATACAACACTCCCTCAAATGAAACCTGCATGTTGTTTTTTGGAAGACAGAATGTAGAAAAAAGATGTCATTTGTTTCTAGGAGGATTTACTGTTTCACACAAAGTTAGGCCCTAGACCCCCTTGCAAAGGTAGTAGTAAGACTTAGTTTTTTATTGTAAGTAGTTCTTTATATACATTCCTGTAAATCAAGTGTTGTTTCAGCTTCTCAAACCTCATCAAGATATTACCAGCAGCTCACCTGGCAGAAAATGGGCACAAACTTAAGTGCTTGCCAATAGCTGTGGCTGTGAGAACGTTAACAAGATTGGGACATCTTGGCAGGTGCATGTGTCACCTGGCTTGCTTCTTTTCCAGTGAAGAAAAAGGCTTCCCTGCTTAAAACTGACACCCCAATTTTGGGGGAAAAGGAGCATGTTGTATGTGAGGTAATATGTGCTGGCCTGTAGATCTGGTGAAATCTTCCATGGTGCATGGTTGTTCCAGGACCCAGCAGACCGACAGATGGTCCTCAATAGATGTCCTGATAGTGATCCACAGTCACATGTCTTTGTCTTCTGTGTAGCTCCATTTCTGCATCTTTGACCTGTCAGCTCATGCTGAAAAGAGATTTAAACTTCTACATGTTGGCTAATCCTCAGCATCTGTAGAAGATGGCCTGGTGACCTTAGTGTGCATTTTGACATCATCACTGAGTGTGGTGAGTTGTGCTCACCCCAATCCTATACTTCTTGGGGATTCCAGTCCCACATCTATCAGTGACTCCTTTTTTCTGTGGTTCCATTGAAGCTAGAAAGTATTATGATTTCAGGTAGCCAACAGCTACAGTGTGACCAGGTGGCAGATGTCTGGTATCTTGATTTGTTTAGTTTTGCTTGCAGCCACTCCCATAATATCTGATGGAATGATTCCAGCAAGAACAGACAGCTGTTCGTGTGCATGCAGACGCTACCATTCAGCAAAGTGTCCATCTGTTTGTGTGAGAGAGTTTTTTCTCATACCTGATGTGCACGGTCAGCTATTGAATAGCAAAGTGCAAGTGCAGCATATTTGAGTGGTTTTTTTGGGGTGGCTACTATTCACTTTGGATTCGGATTCAGCTGATTCAGGGGACAGTGATTCGATTCGGTGATTCAAATCACCGTCCCAATTAAATTCGGCTGAATCTGATATAGAGATTTGGCAGTGGCTGAATCTCTGAATCAGCCAGGTGAGGCCCATCCCCCACCCCTCTCCCAGCCCGGCAATGGCTCCCCAGCTCTTGGCACTTGTTGTTTAAAAAAAAAATAAGAGAGAAAAAAAAAACCAAAACCCCCCGGTTCACTGTGTGGTACCGGGCAGTTGGTGATCCCTGTTGCCCCCCACTGACCCATGCTGTGCGGGGGGCTCTGCACAAGCCCCCTGACCTCCTCCCTCACTCCCGCAGCCCCCCCACGAGTGCCATGCATGGGACAGCTCCAGTCCTTTAAGAAAAAACAAACAAACAAACAAAAACCCCAGGACTCGCCACTCCCGCAGGTGGGGGGCAATCCCTGCTGCCCCGTGCCATGTGGGGGGCTCTGCATGAGCCCCTGAAGCCCCAAGGCTGCTGCAGGAGTAGTGAGTCCCCAGGCTTTCCTGCGTTTTTTTTGTTGTTTTTTTTTTTTCCTTAAAGGGCCAGAGCTGGCCTGGGTGGGGCACCCATTGTGGGGCTGGGGGAGTGAGGGGGGGTTGAGGGGCTTGTGGAAGAGCCCCCCCCATGCAGCATGAGGAAGTAGGGGGCAGCAGGGATTGCCTCCCACCCAGCAGCACCTGGTGAGCACTGGGGCTTTTCTTTAAAGTACCGAGCTGGGGCAGGCGGGGGGCTCCCCTCCCCCACCCCCCCCTCCCACATCCCTAGTACTTACCAGCTCAGAGTCAGCTGCAACTCCCTGCTGCAGCCACTGGGGACTGCCCGAATCATTACAGCTCTCCAAATCTTTTCCAAAGATTCAGAGAGCTTTGAATCAATTCGAACCTTTAAAGTGGTCCCCTGATTTGGTATGGATTTGACCGCTGAATCTCCTCCAAACTGAATCACCACCTGAAGCTTCGCACAGCCCTATTTGTTTCCCCCTCTGAGTTTGCAGGCTTCCCAAGCACATTGTGCTAACTTCCCTATGTGTATGTGTGGTTTTGCTCCATTGGCTGGCATCATGTCTACCTTGGTTACTAGACCACATGTTTTCTTTCTAGGAAATATAGAGAAGATAAAAGACAAATTAGATCCCAGAACAGCACTCTTCATGCATGAAACAACCTCAACTGGTTTGGATTCCCTGGATGGTATCCACATCTTATTAATGGCTATGGGGATTTTGCCATTGACTTGAACCAGGATTTCAACTTATGTTTATTTTTGATGCTAGGAGTAGTAGACATTTTAAGTCACCATTACTCCTTGGAGTTAGCCCCTCATTGAGATAATAGTGCAATTCATGCCTTTACTTGTGTGAGCTGTTAAGATTGGCTGCAGATTCAAACAGACTTCACTGCACTGTCTTTATGCTTCTGCTTCAAGTTGAGTTCATTGCACTTTGACACAGTGGGATTTTGAAACAAATGCTGTAGGTTTTGTTTTGCCTTAGAGATGCAGTACTCCTAGCTTGGGAGAGGGCAGTTATTGCTATGAATGCTCTAATTCGGGAGTGTCAAACATATTGCCTGTGGAGCCCCATAGTCTAGCCCCCCAGTGCTGCCCCATTGACCCATACACGGTGTTAGACCAGCCTTGTGCACAGTGCCTGGGAAGCATGTTGCACGTGGGTCTCACTGGGGTGGGTCCTAGGCTGTGCCTCACGCAGTGCCTGCTTCTACCAGCATTTTGGACCAGCCCCAGCTAGTGCCACATGCGCTGTATCAGGCATGGAGGTGGTGGTGTCCATGAGTCTGATCCATTCAGTGGACTGGCCTTATCCCACTCTCCTGGCCTGTGGGGCCAGATGAGTTTGGCACCCTTGCTCTAAATAGATGCTGCTGACTCCAGAATGCAACAGTTCTTATGTATGTTTAGGTTTTCATTTTGTCATATGCAGCATGGGAAGTGTGGAAAGCTAGTAAAGTGAATGCCAAGCCATGTGGGGAAAAAACAGAAGGCTAGCAAGGGAGTGAGAAAGAAGTCACTAGTCCTTGGGAAGATTCTTCCT
>NW_005841941.1:70654-78136 GCF_000455745.1 Alligator sinensis
CTCTTGTGACTTACATGGATTCCTGTTGCTGTTTTCATTTATTCCACTAAAGCTCAAAACACAAGCCATGGGCACTGGAACCCCTCCAGATCTGCAGGTAAGAAAATGAGTCTGAGATAAGAGGGCTAAAACTCCACATGACAAACTTGTGAGCGCAGATGCCTCATCAAATGAACAGCCTACATCCCTGTCATCAGATGAACAACATACTGTTCTTTTTTGACCAGAGCAGTTAGCTTTCTCAGCTTTTGTGCATTTCTTCCATTACAACCAACTCCATCAATTTCTCCCTTTGTTGCAATCACATTTAATTCACAAAGAATGTACGTACTGTTCTAATTTTCTGATCCTAAAAGGAATCAGTCAGGAGGCAGTTCTGTTTAAAAACATGGCCAGTTCAAACCCAGACATAGTAGGGCTTACAGAAACATGGTGGGATTCATCCCACGACTGGGCAGTTAGCATTAGAGGCTATAGGCTCTACAGGCGGGATAGAGAAGGAAGGAAGGGAGGGGGTGTGGCGCTCTATGTCAAAGAGCAATACACATCCTTTGCCAGCAAAATGGGGTCAGAGGAGGGGCAAGCTGAAGTGCTCTGGGTCAAGATACAAGGGGGTTGTGGAGAGAGGGATTTAACAGTGGGGGTCTACTACAGCCCCCCCATCCAAGGGAAGGATCTGGACTGGGAATTTTCAGGCCAGCTTGCAGAAGCACTCAAGGCAAGGGATATAGTTGTCATGGGTAATCTAAATTACCCGGACATCTGCTGGGAGGAGCAGTCAGCTAGGTCAGACTAATCCAGGAGGTTCCTGGCCAAAATACAGGACCTCCACTTAACCCAGGAGGTGCACAGTCCCACCAGAGGAAATGCCCTGTTGGACCTGGTCCTGGCCACAGGTGATGATCTGGTAAGGGGGCTTCAGGTCCTTGACCACCTGGGTGATAGCGATCATCGCTTGCTGGAATTTACCATCCAGCGCAGGGTGTCAAGGGCCTGCAGCAAGGTGGTAGCCCTAGACTTCAAGAGGGCCAACTTCAACGAGTTATAAGTGGGAGAGGCGCTGGGGTTCTTGAGGGCAGGGGAACTCAGTGCCCAAGATGAGCGGTCGTTCCTTAAGAAGACAATACTTAGGGCCCAAGGGGTGATGATCCCAACAAGAAGCAAGGGGGGTAAGAGTGCCCCAAAGCCCCCCTGGCTCACCAAGGACATCTGGGAATGCCTGGTTGCCAAAAAGGCAGCGTACACCCGGTGGAAGGTGGGGGGGCTATCTCTAAAGAGGAGTATACCTCCACTGCTCAGGCCTGTAGGGGGGCTGTTAGGAAAGCTAAGGCGGACATAGAGCTAGGACTAGCATCCAAGATCAAAGATAATAAAAAGTCCTTTTTCAAATATATAGGGAGGATGAAGAAGGCACTGGGAAACGTGGGGCCCCTGCAAGATGCTCTAGGCAATCTGGTGGTTGCACCAGAGGAGAAAGCAGACCTCTTTAACAAATTCTTCACCTCCGTTTTCTTGTGCAGGGACCGGGACTCCCCCACTGTGATTCATGACGGGCTCGAGGGAAATGCCTCCAGACCTAAGGTTGAGGAGGACCGGGTTAGAGTGCTTCTGGAGGGGCTGGACGTGTTCAGATCAGTAGGTCCAGATGCTCTCCACCCCAGGGTGTTGAGGGAGCTAGCAGGGGTTATTGCAGGGCCCTTGGCACAGCTTTACGAGCCTTCGCAGTGCTCGGGCCAAGTGCCAGATGATTGGAAGATAGCCAATGTGGTCCCCATCTTTAAAAAAGGGAGGAGGGAGGACCTGGGCAACTATAGGCCTATCAGTCTTACCTCAATCCTGGGGAAACTCTTTGAGAAGATCATCAAGGAGCACTTAACAATTACATGTCTAATTAATTGTTTCTAATTCTGTTTATATGGGCTGCAATAGCATAAGTCATGCTGAACTTTCTTGATTGTAAGAAGCACTTGTAAAGAATTCACTGAGTAATTTAGCTTTCAACAGAAACTGTATTAGTAAGTGGCATGGAACAGCCTTATTGTTGAATGCAAGTTGATTGGAAAACTATTCACTCCTTTTGTTATTTCATTTTTATTAAAGGAAATGTAGCTACATAAGAAGGCTTCTTTCTTAAAGGCTAGGGACAGACATTCAAAAAGCCAGAGCCTTCAGTTCGATTCAGTCTTTGCAGGTTAGTCTAACTTGCCTAGGTTGAACCAATTTGTAACAGCACAGACATTCCTTGTGGACTGAGGAAATGTGGGCACATGCCTGCAGGTGCTCAGGCCAGGTGCTGGGGGGCACTAGAGTGCACCCTTAGCAGCAAAGAAGCTGTGCTGGGGGAGCATGACCAGTTCAGGCTGAACTGGCCAGAGAGGGGCTTAATTCCCCCTCCCCGTCCCACCGGCAAGAACCCGAGCAGGGTCTGCCAGGCGCTCCCCACTCACTGCTGCAGCCACGGGCTGCTATGTCCCCCGAGGCAGAGAAGGCAGGGATGGGAGTTATTCCCCACTCTGCCCCTACTGCCCCTGGGGAACTGTAGTCAGATCTGTCCACCCCAGCCGCTGCTGCTGCTTGCTCACTGCTTGGGGCAAGCGGCAGAATAAGCCCCCTTCACCAGATGCCAGAGGGAGAAGGAATAATCCCTGTCCCTACCCCCCTGCCTAACGAGCCCTGCCAGCTGGTGTCTGACTACATCCCCACCCAGCCGTTGCACCGGTGAGGGGGCAGGGCCCTTGATGGGGGCAGCAGCCCCTGTCATAGTTTCAAAGCACAAGCCCCTCCCCTGCAGGAGGCCCCACTGCAGCACCAGGGCAGGCAGAGCTGCAGTGGACTGCGTGTGGCAGCACCGGGACTCAGAGGGGGCCAGAGCCCTCCAAGCCCCCCTCAGTGCCACGGCAGGCCGTAGCAACTTTCCTTGCCCCCCACCAGGAAGATGCTCGCACTTGGGGAAACCAGGACAGGGGCTGCTGCTCCCATCATGGTTACTCTCCTCTCACTGCTGCAGCGGCTTGGCGGAGGTATGGCCAGACTCCAGCCAGTAGGGCCCCTTAGGTGGGGGGCAGGGATGGAAGTTATTCCCCCTCTGCCCCTGGGGTACCGCAGGGGGGTCTGCCTGCCCCGACCTCTGTTGCTCCCTCTCAGTCTGTACCCAGGGCAAGCAGTGGAATAAGCCCCCTCCTGCCCCCCACCCTCCGGCATCCAGCGGAGGGGGCTTATTCTGCTGCTTGCCAAGGGACAGAGTGAGCAGCAGTGGTCAGGGTGGGCAGACCTGGCTGGCTGCAGTCCCCCAGGGTCAGTGGAGGTAGAGGGGGGAATAACCCCCTCCCTGCCCCCTCTGCCTCAGGGGCCATGGCTGCCTGCTACTGCAGCAGCAAGGGAGGAGCGCTCAGCAGACTGGGCTCAGGTCCTTGCCAGTGGGACAGGGAGGGGGGAATTAAGCCACTCTCTGGCCGGACCTCTGCCTCTTCCTGTCCCTGCTTGGCTTGGGAGCAGAGGGGTGGGGCGAGTCCTGCTCCACTGGAGCAGAGAACTCAGTCCAGAGAGGATGCTGGAATGCTGAGGGCTCTGTTTTAAGTTAAACCAGGAAGGGGCCTGGGACAGACATGGTATAAACCAGTTGGAGCCAAATCAGTTAAGTCTGATACTGCATGCAACCAGGTTTATCTCAAACTGGTTTTGGCCATTTTGAAAGTGGTTTATGTGCACTGAACTTACGTTCTGTTACAGTTTTAAACCAGTTTCTGATCACTTAACTGGTTTATGTGTAATGTCTGTCCCTAGCCAAAAGAAAGCAAGGATAGTGGTGTAGCCTAGATACTGACCTGAAGTACAGGGCAGCTAAGCTCAGTTACTAGTGGCTATAACAAGGACTCCCTGTCTAATCTTGGGGAAAATAGCTTCCCTTTGCTTCTAGTTTCTTACTTGTATTATACGAATAACAACTGATCCTTCTTCTCTGCTTTATATAGTCTAAGACCTTAAAGGGCAGGGACTATGTTTGCATAGTTCATGGTCATTGGGGCCTCATTCTCTGAAACCTCTGGAATACAAATATGTATGACTACTATACAGTTGTACAGTACTGCATTTTAAAAAGCTGCTTCTTCCAAAGAGGGAAATGAACTATCCTATTCTTTTAGCCCCTAAATAAAGGTTTCTACTTAAGAATGGCCCTTAGGAAAAAAATAGTATGGTTCAACTACATAGGCCTAATGCTGCCTGCCAGCTTCCTGGGAAAGTGAAAACTTGCATCATATCCTGAAAATGCTGAGAGAGGAATGGTAGGGGCGATAGGGGTTAAATGCATTCTATAGCTGACAGACCCTTGCTGAGGGCAATCTGCCCTGGGCCAAACAATTTGAATGCCAAACTTCTATCTGGGCTTTGTATTATTTCCCATGATTATTTCCAGTAGCCAATAAATCTTAGGTCAAACTTGGTTTGTTTGTTAAGTCATTGACTGACTGATTCCAGCCAAGTTTGGAGCCTGAATATAATACAAATAACTTCATGTGAAGGTTGCATAAGACATTCCAGTGTGCATTATGTACTGCAATGACTTATAAGTGGATTATAATGAAAAAGGAGACTGATTTAATAGTTCAGAGTTCAGTAAATTTTGCTCAGATTTCTCAACAATAGCAGTAACTGTTGCATTTAACTGTACTAGCCCTTGATTAATTAATTTTCTGCAAAGATCTGCCAGAGCACAATGCAAAGGCTATATCTCCTTTGCTGGGGAAAGGGACAAAGAAAGTAGATGAATAAAAACATAAAGAAAAGGGGATGAAAGTGATCTGCTGCATAAGTAAGTCTTTGATTTTGAAATTGCTTAACACCAGAGCATAACATGAGCAGCATATATTCATGGTTCCAGGAGGTGCTGGCTTTGTATTACCTTTTGGTAGAATTGCTTCATAGTCATGGTTTTTTTATTTCATGTAGAAGACTTGCAGAGACTGCATCTTGGACTTTGTAAGACCTTAAGGGGCTTGTGAGACTCATCCAACATTTCAGCGCCTGTTCTCTAACGCAGAAGGGAGACGTTCCTAATTCTTTCAGAGGTATCTTAGACAACAAGGCCTAGGGCAAAGCCAAAGGCAATGACTTGCATCAGGTGCTGTTGTTGAGTATGCCTTTGCATTAACAAAGAAACACAGATACAGAAGTCTGACGGACAGTGTCCTTGGTTTCTGCTGCTGCATCATTTAGATCTCAGAGCCAACAATCTGTCATTGTCATTATTGCAAGCTTTGCAGCTTTGGAAAAAATACATATATATTGTCCCTTACCTAGAAAAATTATATCATTGCTAAATGGGATCATTCAATCCTCTGTCTCCAACAGCAGTTCCTTATTGTACAGTGGAGGTTTGTTTGTCCATCACTCCCAACCTACCAAAGTACTCTTGTTTTGTCTTGGGGTATAGACATACGAACATTTTGCCATGAGCTGAAAAAGGGTGGGATTTACCATGGGTTGGGCACTCCTTGGTAATGGCCTGAATGCATACTTCCTCTGTGAGAGGTGACAGCTAGTCCTATTGCAATATACCCTCGTTCTTTGAGGGCTTGTATACTGTAGCTTAACTTTTCACTTGCTTCTGAGTAAGAGCATAATCATGGGCAGTTACTGAAGAGCAACTAATGCAATAAAATCCTATGGCAAGTCATTTGGACATGTATATGTTTATGTATGGACCTTCTTTGCATTTTTCATAGGGAAGCAGGTAGAGTAAGAATCCAGTTAACAAGCAGTCGAGGAAAAGGCATCAGATACGATTTATTGCTGTTTTCCGTACAAATAAAGAAACGGAATGACTAAATAACCTAGAGACAATCTGTAGACACCCTATAAACAACAGCATGGAGAGAGAGGACTAAAGTTGTTCGTCTTTCACGGGCGAAGACGACCGCATAGTGGCTGGGGGGGGGAAGGAGGAGGGGCGGGGAGTGTAGAAGAGAGAAAATAAATGAGAAAGACGTGGGGAAGGAGAAAAGGTGGAAAAAAGGGAAATAAAAAGGAAAGAGAAAGGAGTGGGGTGGAGGGTAAGTTGTGTGAGTACATGGGTGACTTATAAGCCTGATCCTTGCAAGATTCAAGGTGAGGATTAAAGTAACGGTTCAAGGCAAGGACAATACTAACAGTTTTAGACTTGATATCCATTGCAAAGCATCATCAGTAGCCTGGTGCCGATTTTCAATGCAACCATTAAAATGATAAATAGGACACTTCTCTGTGGTGTGTTCTATAGTTTGGGTTCTGCCATACTAGCACTTGGGGGTCTTTAATAAAATTCTATTTATCTAGTAGGTAATTGCATCTACTTTGTCCCTGTTCAACATTGTCCAAGTCCATCTTGGTAAAGCAAAGCCAGGGGGTTTAGATGTGGTCATTGATGAGAAATTTATTAGTGATATCAGTTGTATTCCATTGCTGGATCCTGTTTTTCCTTGATGTCAAAGTTTTCATCATTTAGCTCTTTCCCCTCACTCCAAAATGGCCTTCTCAAATTAAGGCTTGGGTGGGGAGGGGGGGCATCATTTTTGAGGCTTCTTCCTCAAAAATTGGTAGTGATTTGAATGTAAGCAGTTTTTTGTAGACTCTTAAAGTAGCCTGTTTACATTGAGGATCAGGAGGAAGGATAAGAGAGAGAACAGGAGTGGATCTGCAAGTACCCGTTAGGAGTCATTGTTTCATTCAGTTGAGAGTCAATCAGGCTGGTATGAGTGCTCCTGCCCCACACTGGGGCACAATACTCAGCTGCTGAATAAAGCAGGGCCAGTGCTGATGTTTTAAGATCTAATGAGGACCAGCACCATTTGTCAACAACAGTTTACCACAGGGCTCTGTCTGGCACCCATCCTTTTCAATTGGTATACACACATTCCCCATACAAAATCAAGAAAATGCATTTACGCTGACAATATTGCTAGTCTGGCACAAGACTCTGATTTTAGCTTTATTGAAACTACGCTTGGTAATGATTTCGCAAAATTAGAAGACTATTTTAATGAATGGTATTTGAAGCCCAACCTTGACAATACAGTTTATTCCATTTTTCACCTCGCTAATGCCCAGGTGAACACCCAACTAAAAATCAGCTTTTGTGGAAAACCAGTCAACTATGAACCCAACCCCAAATATTTAGGAGTCCACCTTGACTGTAGTCTCACCTATGGGCGTCATTTAAAAATAACTAAGGACAAACTTGCCACATATAATAACATCACCTGGTTTGTATGAGTTGGGGAAGTGATGCTCAAGTAGATTTCATAGATTTCATAGACATCAGGGCTGGAAGGGACCTCGGAAGATCATCGAGTCCAGCCCCCCGCCCAAAGGGCAGGAAGTCAGCTGGGGTCATAGGATCCCAGCAAGATAAGCATCCAGTTTCATCTTGAAGGTGTTCAATGAAGGCGCTTGAACCACCTCCGGTGGCAGGCTGTTCCAGACCTTGGGGACTCGGACAGTAAAGAA
>NW_005841941.1:78642-90215 GCF_000455745.1 Alligator sinensis
CTTTGCCCCAAAGTTTGGTGTCATCGGCGAACTTGGCCAGTCCGCTTCTGACTCCAGATAAGATGAAGGGTGGGGCAGGAGCAAGAGAGACTAATAAAAGTAAAGACTTTGGGGCAATGACCACCTTTCTGTCCCTGTAAAAAGAGATACTGGTTTATGATGAGTGCTCCTAGATGGGTCTGCGATACCAATAATGGTTGGAAACAAATACAGTTTCCCAGAGCTGGGAGCATGCTATGGAGGTATTGCTTTTCCTTTTTTATCTGGTAGGTGTGTGTAAAGGGGATACTCTTCATAGAAATACAATAAAGAAGCATAATCTCCTCCTTTTTAAAGTGTGCAAATGGGATGGGGTGAGGAGGTGTCAAACTACTTAGAATTGTCTCCCTTCTTTCCTATAGTTCTGTGAACCTTAGTAAGACACTTAAGTGCCTGCATGTTGCATGGAAATGAAAAGCTGTATACTGTAGCACAGTGAGGAACCACCCTCTTTGATTAGCATGACACAGATTTAGGCTGGCACCCTCCCTAAGTGCCACTCTGATTTCCTGCCTGATCTGCTGTTCTGCTTTCTGCTTCCTTCCCTGTGCTCTCTGCCTGATTTGCTGCTTTGCTTTTTGCTCCCTGACCTATTTGCTGCTGTGCTTACTGTTCCCTTTCCAATCTGCCATGTGTCACACACAGGCTGTCTGTGATGCTTGTGGCATCTGTGACACAGATTGTCCACCACTATTGTAGCAGGTCAACAGCTATGCCTGAATACTGAAGTCAAATCTTGCGTTAAAAAGCGAGACACTTTTCAGCTCCTCCCAGTGGTGTCTTTAAGCTCCAGATTGAAATAAAAGATGAGCCATACTTTCTGCACTGATAACCCATAGTCCTAGCCTCAGGTTAGCTGCATCTCAAACTGATTAATGTACGTTTATGTGTAGCAGTAGGGTAGAGAGTTTTATTCTTCTTATCATCAGCAAATAGATGATAATATGCACAGCTCTTCTGACATCTGTGATTGTCTAATGTTGGGCTGTTTGATTTATTGTTAGGAAAAGCAGCTTGGGGGGATCTATAGGATAGCTAGCTAATGCAACCCTGCTACTAGTTGAGTTATTGGGAGACAGGACTCTTCCAGCCTCTGATTAGAGGTCTAGCTCATGGTACTGCAGCCCCGTTTGATATGGTTTGCATATTATATGATATAAATGTCTGACCCACTCCAAACTGCTTGTTAGACTACCCTGTTAAATAAAACTATAATGCCACTGCCACCAAGGCTTTCTGCAAAGTTTGAGCCCAAGCCGTCTTGCTTGGAAACAAGTCAGTCACAGAGTCTATTAAGGTTAGGCAACTCTGTGTTTGTGTGGCTTACACCAAGTTCTGTGTGTGTTCCCTGGTGATTCTGTTAAATGACTCTGCAAACTAGTTATGGCTCTCAACACCATGGTGCAGCCCCCACAGTGCCACACAAAAGATGCCACCTGCTTGTTGGGCCTTTCCCCATGATGCTAATATATGCACATAAGTTGTACCTCTCCATTGAACAAATCCCAAAGTATTAAGTAACGGCTGCATTGTGCTCAACCATAATTATTTCTGCACAGAGAAAGTCTATTTGCTCACACCAGCAACTTTACCTGTCCTGAAATGGGACAGTGGAGCTGTTGAAGTGCAGCAGAACCCACCCACAATAGCTGCCCTGGATGCATTGCAGACTCCCTAATATGACCTTAAGAGCCATTGTCACCATGATCACAGGGTGATCATGTGAATGTCTCCCTACCCTTCTGAATCTCATAATCCCCATGTATAGAATGGGAATAATGATACTGAAACCTTTTGTTTAAGGACTTTGAGATCTACAGATGCCAACTGCTATAGAAGAATTAAGGATTATCATAATATTCCTTTCTCTGTCCCACAGCAGTTCTTAGAGATGGCTCTAGTAGGCACTTTTAGCAACCAGCTCAAGGTCATCCCTCTGATGCAGGCTGTGCTTGTCTGGCCCTGTTATTGCTTTTGACCTGCCATTTGTGTGTAATTAGCTCATTGGAGTCACCAATGGGAATGCAGTCCCATAAGCACACCTGACTTCCTGGTGCATAGGAGAGGGGGTGCAAGGGGAGGAATGAATACCAAGAAGGAGCAAGTAGAAAGCAACTGAGCAGGTCAAGAAGGAAAAAGAACAAGAGGGAGGAGAGCAGTTCTGGGACTGGTGTATGCGTATGGGCAAGGTGGCACTAGAATACCTGTGTGCCCACTCCATCTTGGGGACAAGGCAGTGACCACTAGGAAAGGGTGGTCTTTAGGGTATGCCTCTGCTGCTCTGGCAGCGTTCCCAAGAGCACTGCTCTCAGGCATCCAGAGACAGATCTTGCAAGTAGCAGTAGGGAGCGCCCTTGGAGCAGCTGGACCACTCTCCTTCCAGGAGTGAGAATATGCTCAGTCAGAATTCTTGCAAGCCCCATGGGTCTATCCTGAGAGGCTTCCCATCTTTGTGCAGTGCAGGCTCTTGAGCATTATTGAGCCAACAGCACACAATGGGCTTAGTAGTTAAAAATACAGTCAGGCCATGTCAGTCACCCCTTTGCTGTATTGCTACAGGATGTTTGCTATACAGTACATTGAAGAGGACAAGCCCCAGAGCAGAACTTTAAGCAAACCCATGTTACACAAGGCAAAGCAATGATTCATGACTTAATACAGTCTATCATCCTTTTTTATTTTTCTGTTTATAGCGAATGGGTCATTTGCTTTAATGAAGCTAAGTGGTTCTTATATTCCAATTGTCTGAAACAGTTCACTTGCCATGCCTGCAATCCAGCTATTACTATATGCCAAAGTCAGCTTTTTCCCCTCCATACCTCAGCCTGCCCAAGATAACTAACTAGTGACTAAGCAGTGCAGCTAATCTCTGCTGAAGCTTGCAAAATTCTCCCAAGGGACCAGGTACAGCTCCATAAGATTCATGTCAGACTGCCACAGTGTGTAGTACTTTGGACTTTGTCGTTCTTATTTGTTGACTTTCAGTGAGGGTCCAAACAAAAATATGACTTTGGAGAACTTGTGAAACCCAAGCAGCAAATCGAGAACAAGAAATAGAGGAGTTGCTGACTTCCTGCATGCTCCATTCTTGCAGAGTACCTGTCAGGTGTAATTTTAAAGACTCTGTTATGGATAATTGTAAATGGAGCTGTCAGTTCATGGTAAAGGGGTGAGGCCATTAGTAATAAAATAAGAAGCTTCATTTTATGGGCTTCTGAGAGAGTATGGTCAACTTGTGCTGTTTGTAGGGCCCTCTGTGCTTCTACGTTTCAGAAGGGATGGGAAGCTGAAATGCTGAAAAACAGAACAGTTGGTAGGAGACGCAGTCCTTCAAGACTTAAATACACTGTGGTGGCAACAAGTCCTGTCACCAAAGGGCTTGAGCACACCCTATCCCCCATCACCTTCCCCCCCTCCCCCAAAGTCTTCAGGTACACATGAAACCCAGCAGTGCCCAGTAAGGCTGCTTCTGGCTCACCCCTGTGCCTGCTCTCAAGCCCCTGTCTCAAGTGCCTGAGCGACTGCTGTAAATGAGCTCAAAGCAGCACCACTACTGTTCAACATGAGGAAAAGTTGCCGCTTCTGCTCACAGCTTAACCAAATGCAGGATACTGAACCTGTAATAGAGCTGTGAAACATGTCTGGCATCTCATGTAACGTGCACTCAGCGGACCTGAGAGTGAGTATAAAGCAGGGGCAAGCAAAGTCTGGTCCACAGGCCAGATCAGCCGTTTTGCTCACCACTGGTATAAAAGGGTGCTGTCTACTGCATTGTAAGAGCAAAAAGTTCCATGTGTAAGTTTAGTAGGTTCAATAAAGAAGTTGTCATGTAGCACAAAAAGCTCTGGGATCCAGCATTGAGAACCAGGACCATGGCAGTTGTAGCATAGCAGCTTGCAAAGCAATAGGATTATGCACTTGGACCAAGAGTAACTTCTTAAATACATCCCCCTCTCTATTACTAAGGATTTTTAAGGGCAGAATAAAAAGGGACCTACTTAGATTTTATGAACTCCATTGACATCAAAGGAGGAATTAACTACTGTGTTCCTACTGCTTAGCTGATGTGAATGAACGAATGATGGTGCTGCAAAAGAAAGTATAGAGCATGGAGGGATTGGATGTTTCTGGCAAACCCCACTCCCCACTTGCTTCATGCTGAAACTGGAGCTGGGGTCCCCTGAGATACAGATGCACAGTCCTTTCTCTCACCTGTTTAAGGGCCTGGACAATTGACACAATGTGGGCTCATCAGACAGAAAGATGTATCTGCATTGCATGCATGGCAGGAACTTTACTTGATGGCTATGAGGAGAACCTGGAAGGCTTTCCTGTGAATTATGCAATGGAAAAAAAGAGGAGGGAAACATTTAGTCTTGAAAGCTGAGGTTTTCAGAAGTGCTTGTTGTTAGTCTGACTCTGTCAATGGGAGCACTGCTTAGGACTTTTGAAAATGTCACCCTTACAGATTAAGGACAACTTTGTTGTAGGGAGGACTTTTTCCTGCTCTTGTAACTGTTCCACGTGACATCTAGGACTGCTCTGGGCCCTGTGAGTCACTGCTTTGATTTGTTAATAGTGAAATTCATCTCTCCTATGTGAACTCTGGAGGCAATAGATCTATAGAGGCAGTTCAGGGGATAGAGGCTTGGAGCCATGTCTCTGGAAGTTCTGCACTTAAATTGTGAGTACCATAAAAATTGGTTCATTCATTTGACTTGTCTTATTGATTTGTGCCACATCTTTCTACATGTATTGGATTTGTCTAGGGAATCAAAACCCTTTAAAAATAAAATGGGCAAACAGAAAACTGTTATTGTTCCAATGCAATAGAGTTGGCTTGCTACAACTTCCCTACTGGGGACATTAACTTGGCACTTAGCTACCTTCTTCTCCAATGTTCAGGAGCAGATGTCTGAGATCATGGCATCAATCACTCAAAGTGGCTTTTAAGAAAATAAAATATAATAATGGGTAGATACCTAAAAAGTGGTCTTGTAGTTAGCCCCCTGAATCAACACTCAAGAGATTTGGGTTCATTTCCTAGGTCTGATACAACTGTCACATGTGACCTGAGGCAAATCACTTTATTTCTCTGTAGAGTAGTTTCTCACCTCTAAAAGCATGAGAGTAGTATTTCCTACCTCTGTGCAGTGGTATGAGGATTGGCTGCTTTAATGTTTGTGATGTGTACAAGGATAGGGCCATATAAGTACATACAAATAGAATTGCTAATAAAAATGTAAATAAATCAGCAAATGTTATGAAAACTGCAAATGTTCAGGGTATTGAAGTACAATTTTGCACAAGAGAAAAGTATATTTTGTGAAATGACTGTTTTAGAACTGGAAATTGTTTTGTCCTTCTGTGAAACAACAGATGTTACAAGAGCGTGGAATAGAATAGGGTAGGGGCATGTTTTTACAGTGGTGTATGAGAACTAGTCATCCACCCAGGGATTAGCTCAGACTGTGTACAAATGCAGTAATCCAAATTCAGTGAGGAATAAAGGACTCATGTTATCAAGACAACCCCTGAATTCTACTCTATTACTACTTGAATCACAACAGTCCCTAGCATCCATGGAGGGTCAAAGTCTGGTATGTTTGGTGCTATACAAACAGTGAAAATAATAGTCCCTGCTCAGTGGAGTTTGCAAAGAAAGCAGGTGGAATGGAAAGCCAGAGGGGAAGAGACCACATTTCTTCAACAAAAAAGAGTTCAGGAGCAAAGCTTCAAGCGCTGTGCAAATAGAATTTGTGGTAGGGTTATTTCTTGTTGTTTTTTTTAAATTCACTATCTTAAAAATCTTGTCTTAAATGACCCTTTGCATTGAGTCAGAGACGGAGCTTGGATCAAACCCAGGTGCACCAAATACCAGTCCAATGCTTTAATCGGGAAGCTGTCTTTCACTAGCTGATGAAGATATTGCTTTAAACCTGGCAGAAGCAAATCAGAACTCCATGCATCCCAGCTGTTCTTTAAAGACTTGCCACAAAGGTCACTGAACTTCTTAATGTGCCTTCCTGGAGCAATTGATGCAAATGCCATTTACGCTTCATTGTGTTGACACCATTCATGAATGTTAAAATAGATTTAATCCAATTAAGTTAAACCAGACTGTGGATGTCTTAGTTATGAAATATACAGAGAAGAAGATGGCTCTGAGCTCTACCAGAGAGAGATTTATGGCCACGGCTGATAAGAGACTCTGGGAAGAGGGGAACAGCCTCTTTGTGTCTCCATAAGCCCATCTGGTATAATGCATTTGAGCTAGGCAAATAACAGTGGTGTCTTCTTGTTGTTCACTAGCTAAACCAGAAAATGGGGAGAAAAATTAGATTTTGGTTGAAAATGAAATAATGTATTCAGATTTCAGTGTTCCATATTTTCTTTACACTATACCTCTTTATTTCAGCATTTTGTGCTTAATTTGGGGTCATTTGCAAACATCTCATCCGTTTGAAATGAAATGATTGCCTAAGAAAGCTCATGTCTCTGTGAGCCAGTTGGTCTCTGAGATGCCTCTCTGCCCCACCTTCTGCTCGACTTCAGGCTAACATGGCTAACCACCTCTCTTATCTATGTAATATCCTTCCATTAATTAATGTTCCTTTTCCTAGCCTTTTCCCAAAATGCCTTCTATGTACTGCTGTACCTACACAGATCCCAAGAGCAGACTCTAACCCCTAATATTTAAAATACATCCCAAAGGAAACCTTCCACCGTGTTAAAATAAGCTAACTTTTCATTCACACCCCTTGCGCATATGCATTATGATTTAGAGCCGAGCAAGCAACATAGTCTTTGGTGCAGTAGCCAAACTGGTAGAAAGACTGGGGTAAAAACAGTATGAGTCAAACTAAGAGAAAAATCTATGGGAGTTTTCAGTGAAATGAAAAGGAAAACACACAATGTTGCAAGTCAACTCAAAACATTTTGTTTAACTTGCACTATAATGTTTAGATCAATTTGGGTTTTTAACCATTTTGTTTTAAACTTTATTTTCGTTTTGCTCAATCTTTAAATGGGAAACTTCTTACAAAACAAAGATATTAAAGTTTCATCTAAAAATGCCAATATGAAATATTTCAGTGTCTGAAACTAAATATTTCATCCTAAAATTGTTGAGACAAAATGACTCCAGCATTTTCAGAACTTTTACTTACTTTTTGTAGCCAAAGCTTTTCACTAAACTTGACCCAAACTCGTGAATAATTTTGTTTCTTTCTTTCCTCCTTCTCCCCTTCCCCCCAACTCCATAGTTGGTGAATTTAACTGTTTATTTAAAAGAATGCTAAGTGCTATTTATGATCCAGTCTTTAGGTGATCACCTGCTCTACTTCAGAAGGCCCCTGCCTCATCTAATAAAAGCATTTAATTATTTCTTTTCTTGTAAATGCCCCTATGCCTTGTTTATCGTGTACAATTAAAATCCTTCATCAGATACAGTTATCATCAACTTCCTTCTCTGTCTGTCCTATCTCTGTCATATCTGAGGGTTTCACAAATTATGATGATTTCTTTTCAGCATCACTGTGAAAACAGGTGAAACTATTCTCTGTCACTTACAGATGAGCTACGTAGAGATTGGGTATGTACTCTAATTAGACACGTACTCTAATTTGGGGTGTTCAACTTGAGTTACCTACTCTTTTTTTTTCTCCCCAGAGTACTTGGCACTTACAGTGTGTTGTTTGTTTAAACCATAGCTCCAAATGACTTCAGTTTCAGCTGTGCCTGCATAGCTCTGACCCTGGCTGTCTCGCACCAGGCTTTTGAAAAACGAGTAACATGCAATTAATGGTCACTGGCAAATACTTTTGTGTAAATGACTTGCTTCACATCATGCAGAACCTCTGTGTTGGAGGAAACATAAGCATGTGCTCCTGCTCCTGGCTGGGGAGTGGGAAGCACCAGCCGGCGTCCCCCCTGAGAAGCACCGGCAGTGCTTCTGGTTTGCCACCGGGACTTCCGCCGGCAGTAGCAATCGGCCGCTGGAGGACCCCCCCTCCTCCCTCCCTCCCACGATCACCGATTGGCAGCTGGTGGCCCCCCAGAGCCAGGAAATGCCAGTCGCCCATGGGAAGCAAAGGTGGAATCCCATTCTGCAGGGTGACAGGCCCTTGTTACAACTTACACTGTGACCCCCACAAATGTCGAGCATAGTGCTAGCTTGGAATTTGGAGCAGTTGCACCTTCAATTTGAGTGACAGGTGTATGAGGAGTGGCCACACCTTAGTGGAACAGGAGCTGTGGTGTGCAGATCAAGAGATAATCCTGCCCTGGAGTGGTGTAACTTTGAGCTGCATAACGAATGCTTTAAGCCACTGTAAGGTGTTAATGTGCCAACAACCAAGGAGTTAAGAGCTTCAGGAGCTGCCCAAAATTACTATGTAACAAGGCACTAATAGTCACTTTGCTTACCCAAGAGACTGGCCTTTCTTCCCGCACTCCCCTGCTTGGAGGCATTTCTTCCTGCGCTTCCCTGCTCGGAGACCTTTCTTCCTGCACTCCCCTGCTTCATTTGCTGCACATTTTCCAACTTCTACAGCAAATAAGACCATTAATTGTCCCTTGCTACAGAACCCTAAATCCCTCCCAGAGTAGGGCCACCCCCCAGAATGAGATGACGGTCAAAGCTTTCCCTTTCTGCTCCCCTTCCCCCCTTAAGCAGTACATTGGGCTAGGGTGGTTAGGGCACACTTTTGTTTCTGCACAAGGTACACGAGAAAATTATTATGCCAGTTGCTTTTGACTCTTTAGCCTGAATGACCAAGTACACATTTGTGGCTGGGTCAACTGCAGATAGCCTGCAGCACAAGTCCAGAGCAAGGCTCTGACAAGTACCTGTGGAGCTCTAGAAAGATCCCTAACCTCTCTGCTCCAAGTCCCTGAAGGGCACAAGTGTCCTATGGGAGGGGGGAGCAGGAAATGGGATGAAATCGTAAGGCATTCAGCTGTTACAGAGATGGGGGCCACATTAATACCCAAGATGGACACTGAAAAAGGTAGTTTGAAAACGATTTTGAGCTATTGTATCAAATTTCACACAGCTGTGCTGGAAAACAAAGGTGTTGAATCTATTTATCCACACAGCCTAAGGCAGGTTACTTTGCATTGAAAACTTGGAGATTTTTTTAACAGCCTGGAAGTTGAGTTGTACGGCTATCCTCATATCAAACCACAGCTGGACGAGTATATCTCAGTATCGGTGATGGCTTGTGGGGAGATAAGGCCCCAGATCCTTACGGAGTTGACATGCCTCCATTAAGGTGGTGATTTGCATCAGCTGTTGATCTTTTTTATTCTGTTGCTCTGATTTTAGTGATATATGAGGATGCATTTTAGTCAAGGGGTTGAGTATATCATGGAGACCGTGGGTATGAGGTATTTGTCCAAAGCTCCCATAACTGAAGCAGCTCAGATGGACTCTGAGATTAATGTCAAACCAACCCTGAATGAAAAGTTTCAATTCAGTTTTCCTGAAGGAAATTTTAGGCAAAACTACATTTTTCCTTCAAGAAACTTAGATTTTGGTGGCAATGACATTTTGGGGGGAGAAGGGAGAATTATGATGCTAAAATTCCCAACCAGCTGTATTGTGCAATATAAAACTCACTCAGGTCTGGGACATTAAACTGGAAGCAGGAAAGTACTTAATTGGAGGGAGACAGGTGTTGACACACTATGTTTCTTTTGTTCCTTCTGAAATTGCTCAAAGCAATTTGGGATTCTCTTTCCCTGATGAGGAGGTTATCGTGGGATGGAGAAAGTTCTGTCTTGCTTGTGGGTGCTAGAAAGGCCTAGATCTCTCAGGTGCTGTTGGTTGTTTTTTGCAAGGTGGAGGAAATTGCATCCTCTAATGTTAACTATAGAAGACTGGGTGGTGCACAATACAAGGTTTCTATCACAGTCTTTCCTTGGCTGTTGATACCAAGAGCTTATGAGTTTAGAGCTGGAGAATGGTAAATTTCTTGGGGCTCTGACTACTATTACACGATCAGAAGCATGATGGTTCAACACGTGGATCTTTTCTGCTCCACAATTGCTAACAGTTCTGTTGGAGGCTCGTGAAAGAATTCATGCAAGCCAAATATTGACATAGACTTTCCTGACACTCAAACACCTTTATCCAGCAAATACGTTCTCCTTTGTGTCTACCTCTATTAGTAATGTTGCACTCTGTCACTCCAGCAAACCAAGCTTAGCACTATTTTTTTTGCTCCTGCCGCTGTGCCTTTTAACATTCTGCAATAGGTAGGTAGGTAGATATACTTGCATTCAACGTGAACAAGGTTTGGGGACATCACAGAATCAACAGTGGGCATTGCTCTTGGAATTTACAAAGAATGGGGTGGGACTGTTTTGTAGAGGTTGAGCCAGCCAGAAGAAAACATGATATAGCTTTTATAAAGCCATTTATTTTCACTATTAATTCCCAGTGGTCCAAGATTCTACATTACAAACTCACGAAACTGGGAACAGTTCCCATTTTAAATGTTATGTCTAATGGTCTGCTATTGATTTGTATCTTAAAGAGCTCTGTGCTGGGAGCTATGGGCATTTATACACATGCTCCAGGAGGTGTGGGGGAGGGGGATGGCACTTTAATTAGAGCAGCTCTAAGAGCCGCTCTGATTAAAGCACCTGGAGCATCACATGTATCAGTGTTCCTGTGCTGAAAAATGGTGTTGGGGGCACTTTAACTAAAGCTCATCAAATGAGCTTTAGTTAGCACCCCCACTGCCATTTTTCAGCATGGGGACACTGATGCATGTGATGCTGGAGTCTGCTGGAGCATGGTAATCACTGCGTTCTAGCAGAATCAATTAATCAAGTCTGCTTGGACACGCTGTAATTACAGCATTCAGTATTGCCAACTGCACTGTGTCAAAAATCATGAGACAAATTCTTAAAAATCAAAAGATTTAGAATGTAAATCATGAGATGCTATTTTTGAAGTGTGTGGGGGGGAGGTTATTTGTGAAGGTGTGGGGAGTTGTGCGCGCACGCACACACACTTGCCCACAGCTCTATTGCATGACTTGGCCCTGCCCCACTCCCTCCCTCACTGTGGGATCCTCAATCTGCCCCCTCCTCTACACAGACTTACCAGCTTGGTGCTCTCTACATGCACCAGAAGAAAAAATAACAAGATTTGATATTTCTGTCGGGAGCTCATGACTCGGAGTTAATTTGACTTAGAAATCAGGAGTCTTGTGATTTTTTTTTTTTTCATAAGTTGGCATTGTTGAGCATGTTGGAGCAGCTTCAGTGCACACATATAGGTGCCCTAAGTCACCAGCTTCACTGGGAATCCTTCACTGAGCAATAATAGTATGACAACTAGCACTTTCTTGGTAGGACTGTGTATCCTTAGCATCATTCTTGTCATGTTAAAACCATGAGAAGTTGATGCCAAATAAGTTGTTTGTTTGGGGTTTTTTTTGCTTTATGTTTTATTTTAACTAAAGCTGCCTTAGAAAATTCCACCCCGCTTCTCGTCCCCTCCCCCCCCCCCCCCCCCCCCT
>NW_005841941.1:90280-115203 GCF_000455745.1 Alligator sinensis
CCCCCCTTTCCAGTGAAATCATATTGTTCTTTTCTCAAGCTGTTACAGTCAAACCTGCACTGCAGGCAGACTGCAATCTAAGGGCCAGATTTGATATTCACACTGAAACAACCCTGTTTTATCCCCATGATGCATCAGTCTCTCCTGCGTCACATGGAGAAGCACTGCACAATGGCAGTTGCATGGTCATAGTGCATTGTGAGAAATACAGTCCAGTTGGGGAGCCTGGCCTATAGCAGAGAATGGATGCATGAAGCACCATAACTGCACCTCCCAGAAGGTAAAGCAGCAGGAGTACCTCACTGAGTTTTGAAGACGTGCATGTTTGTTACGGGTCTGATTCAGCTGTCCTTAGTCTATCAGAACTTCTTTTCAACCAGGAAGTGAATGTGATGGCATACACTGAATGTTTTGTGGAAATTTCTATTCCTGTTCCAAACAGTTCTTCAGTACAACCATCTTTGTGGCTTTTCTGAATGTTTGCTTGCCTGCGAGTAAGGAGATTGACTGCCCAGTGTCCACATTTGTATGAGAAGGCACATAGTAGTAGAAGTTTGTTACCCGTCTGGGGCAGAACAATATCATTACACACAATGAGATCAAGTACCATTCAGAAAGGAATAGGTAAAGTAAACAAGCTAGGATGTTCGTTCAAACACAGAGATTTAGCAGGTTCCTGCTTGTTTGAGTCCCTGCCAGAGACTTGCATCTGGTCCCCAGCTGCAGCCACCACTTTTTTTTTCCAAGTTCATTTGAAAGGCTGAGCGACTGGGCTGGTGTGTGTGCAGTGCTAGTGAAATATTTGGAATTCTTGATATCAAGCCAATGGAGAGCAACAGTCATGTGAAAAGACCCAGTCTTGACTGGGGAAAGAGATGGGAGAGAGGGCAGCTGGCCCCAAAGCCTGAGCTGGCCGGGGCCCTGGGAGTAAATGTTACCCTTGACTTCCTTCTTGTGGTCAGCCCTTCTCATGGAAGACAGGAATACTGCTCCAGGGAGAAAGCTGAGCTCTGCCTGAGAGGAAAGACACTGCTGCAGACTGTGCAGCAGTGGCCTGAATAGGTGTCTCTTATGGAGCTGGCCCAAACCTAAACTTAACTCTGATATAGGAAATTGGGCATGGAAGCCAGCTAGGGATATAGCCACATTTAAGTGAGGAGAGTAGCCTAAAACCAGTCCAGACCAGTATGCTGTCCACGGAGATGGACATAGCAGAGAGTGGGATTCAGCACCACACCTGGACTCCTGGCGGCCTCAGCCAAACTTTTAGTATCAGGCACCCCTTTGCCAGAGATAACAATGTTAATAACCATTATTTTCACTCCTTTTGGGCCCCTTTTCTATCTGGGCCCCAGTTTGCCCATGCTTGTGTCCAGTTCTGGTGGGATTCAGCTAAATGACCTTGTATGGCACCCATGCATCAGCAACCACCAGAAAGATCATGCAGCACTTTTTGGGCCTGCTTAGCTATTTAATGGGCTAAATGGCATATGTAGCAAGGACTCTGTATGCTGTGCGGCCAATGCAGGAAGGTGGTGTGCATGATCCCATGTTAGGGATTTTTGAATGGCCTCTGTTACCAAGCAAGTGTTGATCTCTGTCAGATCAGTGCTGTGAAAGTCAGTATTTGTTTTAATAAATACAGGGTTAATTGCTGCATCCCCAAAGTATGTGAAAAAGAACCAATAATTAAGGTCAAGTGGGATGCTAGCAGGACTCCCCAAGGTGAACCCAGGGGCATTCATAACTTTGGGAGCAAGCTATACTGAATAAAACCTGGAGGGGACATGGGGAACTTCTGGAGCCCATACCTTGCTCAAACATGCGTGTGTTCCTGTCCCTGACCCAGAACTATTGCCCTACCAAATGTTAACTTCTTGCTGCAAACAGTGGAGGCACTATAATTTCTTTAAAAATGGTTGGAACAGTTTATGTAATGGAGAATATCAGCTGACTAAAGTATAAGAATGTGCCCTTCCTTATACAATTACACTTGGGAGTGGGGCGGGGGGAGGGTGCAGCTATGCAAATTTACAGATAACAAGAGCTTATTTGTACCTTGATTTACACTGATATAATCCCACTGTGCCCAATGGAGATACTCCCAATATTCAATAGTTTAAAACAGGAAGGATGGATACCGTTAGGCTGCTAGTCTGGCACTTGAGAGGCCTAGAGTCAGTTCCCTACTCAGCCACAGCTTTCACGTAGGCTTTTGGATGGGTACTTATCACCTTTGGCATATGTACTAGGGCAAGGGTAAGCAACCTATGGCCTGTGGGCTAGATCCAGGTTGTGAAGAGACTGAATCTGGCCCATGACAGCTCAGGGAATCAGCAGCACCTTCTTGCAAGAGCAGCAGAGGAGTTGCCCTAGGGTTCTGCTGCCTGTTCCATTTAGTTTATTCTCTCTGCTGCAGCAGAGACAGCAACCACAGGGTCATAGCACCTGCTTTTTTCTATCTATTCCCTTTGTAGCCTCTGCTGAGCACTCTGGGGAGGGGGGCAGTGGGTAAAGAGGGGATGGGGTTGAGTTGCAAGCAGCAGCCTGTAGTGGAAAAAGATGGTCAAGTCCTGTACTAGGGGGATAATAGCAGTCCTGTCTCAGGGGAGTATTAGGATAACTACATGAAAGACTGATGTGTTCAAGTACGGTGGGAATAGGCACCATATAAGCAGCTAGATGAATGAAAATTTGGCTCCGGCTGTGTAACTGTTTTGAGCAGGTACTTGCTTTTACTCGCTCTCACATTATCATGAAGCTTTCTTATAATTAATGGTAGGTGAGCCTCAAGATTGCCAAAACGTTGACATAGATTTTATCTGAGTGCATTGGCAGTTCCAAGATAACTGATTCTTGGAAACTTATCAAAGCCAAGTTCACAAATCTTTCAGTGCTTCCTCATTCCAGTCAGATTGGAAATAACTATGAAGGAGGCTATTCTGGTCATACTGAGATACTTCCACCTCCAGATGAGACCAAGAAATGAAAAGGTGCACAAAAATGACAGATATGATAATTGAATGCTGGTGTACCTCAGGAAAAGCTGGAGCAAAAGTTCAGGTCTGGCTCTACTTTATCCATGCTTTTTTCCATCCTTGGGATTAATGCTAACCCCTCAGGTAACATTGTATAAACATGTTAAACCTGAAGGGTTTACAAGGATAAAACTATCTTTTGATTTGTATTTTCCCATCTAAACCTTGCTGCCAGCCTGCCATAATGTGCTTGCAATCTAAACAGACAAGATGGACAAGTGATTGGAGGGAAAACACAGAGGGATAAAATGACTTGACCAAGGTCACACCGCAGGTCAGTAGCACAGCTGTGAATTCAAAGCAGTCCTTCTGACTCTGTCCAGTGGTCTATACATTAGATCATGCTGCCCTTTAGTATACATTTACATTTGTAGGGAAGACTACTGGATGGTGAGCTTTTACATTTCTTTTAAACTTGTATTCTAGAGTGTCCAGATAAATGCAAGCTAAAACACCTAAAGGGAAATGACAAGAAAAATCCTTAAATCTTTTTCATTTACCTGTCCTAGACCTGAAGCCAAGATGTATAGCTTGCATGGAAATACATTTTCCAAATGACAGGCAACAAGAGAGGTAAAATGTCATGAATATTTACCAGTGTTGAGAAAGGAGAGTGGGAGAGAGAGGCAGCTCCCAGCTCGAAAAGGGACATATTAAGGTGCTGACGATGTAAATCAGGGTCAGCAACATATGGCCCATGGAGCCACTGGATATGGCCTGTGGAATGGGGGCCTTCAGTGGCAGAGGGTTTTGTGCACCCTGAATTAACCCACGAGGAGCCCATCCTTATAAAATGGAACTAGCAATTTATTAAGAGACATATTTACAGAAACATTGCAACTGTAACTAGCAACCTAGCCATGTGCATACAGAGTGACTACCTGGTGTTGTCCCAGACTTTCTTCTGACAACATACTCCTCCCTCCAAGTTCTGTGAAGGTTGCTACCTACCTGTAAATCATTGCTATACCCCACACTTATTCAGCGAACACAGTGACCTGAGGCAGCTAGCGATGCACAATAAGTCTTTAGACTGTATCCTCTGCCATCAAGATTAAATTCTGTTTTCTATGTTGTTTCAAGATTGATTAATCCTAGGTGGTTTTATCTGCAATCCCTTGGCTGTCTCTGGGCCATGGGAAAAGTGTGACAGAGCTGTTTATCTTCCATGTGTATCATAGAAGCCATGTAAATCAGGGAGGCACACATTATAACTGGAGAAAATTTTGTCTTTTAATATTCCCTCTGATGTCTGTCCCTGGCTTTATAAGATTTGCCATCTGTTCAAACACAACACGGTGTGGTAAAGCAGGATCAAGCTTAAACCTGCATTTCTATCTGGGTTCAAAGAGCAGCTTGGAAAAATTAAGTTGTGAAGTGCTTGTCATGACGCCGAGTTATTTTTCAGTTACAGACTTATTTACTGGAGTCAGAAGGCCCCTCTTAACTGTTTCCATGGGGAGTATCTTCTTTGCATCACTTGATTTCTCTAGGGAGCTTAACACTTGAGTTGCCTTTCTCTTCCCCAACTGCTATTAAATTCTGTGATCAGTATGTACAGTATAGGATATTCTGGCTTTATTTGGATAACTCCTACAGCATCCATTAATATAATGTGTTGTCCTGATTTAATGGCAAGAAGACCTGATTGACCACAAGATGAATATGAGCCACCAATGCAATGCCATAGCCAGCAAAGCAAAGCAAACTCTGGCATGCATCTACTGATGCATCTCAAGCAAAACCAGGGACATCATCCTCCCGCTCTACTAGGCCTTGGTGAGGCCGCAGCTGGAGTCCTGCATCCAGTTTCGGGCCCTCCACTTCAGGAGGGATATGGATAATCTTGAGAGAGTCTGAAGAAGAGCCACCTGCATGATCAAAGGCCAAGAGAGCAAGCCTTATGAAGAGAGGCTGAGGGACATGGGACTCTTCAGCCTGGAGAAGAGAAGGATCAGGGGGGACTTGGTGGCTGCCTATAAGTATATAAGGGGGATGCATCAGGGTATGGGAGAACAGTTGTTCACCAGGGCTTCCCAAGGGATAACTAGGTCTAATAGCCACAAACTTCTGGAAGGCCAATTTAGACTGGACATAAGAAAAAACTTCTTTACAGTCCGAGTGTCCAGGGTCTGGAACAGACTCCCCCCAGAGGTGGTGCAAGCACCTGGTCTGGACTCATTCAAAAGGCGTTTAGATGCATATCTTGCTGTGATCATTTGACCCCAGCAGACTTCCTGCCTATGGCAGGGAGCTGGACTCAATCTCACAAGGTCCCTTCCAGCTTCTAATGTCTAGGAAATCTATGAAATCTATTAAATGAAAGTGTAAAAGCAACAGCTATAAAGATGTGTATGGTCCCACAACTTCCTTAGGCATAAAAGAAAGTTAACGACTCCAAGGAATGTACTCCTTTGTTCAAGAATGTCTACAGACAACTCTTTTCATAACACTTCACTCCTATTCCTTGTTCCTTAGCAGCTCAAAGTGCCTTACAAAAAAGAAGGCAGTATCAATACCTTTATCTTACAGATGGAGAAACTGAGGAAAAGGGAAGGGAATTGCCCAAGATCAGCTAGAAGTTGAACCCAGGTCTCAAATTTCAGGCCAGCATCCTCCACTGAACTACATGATCAAAATTATTGTCTATCCTTTTTTCTTCTCTCCCAGCTATCCATATACTCTGTGGGCTATACTGCTGTCTTTGTTGTGCCGATGTTACTGCTTGCACCCACAAAGTGGGGGTATTCCCATTTTGTCTATGAAAATAGCCATTGGCATGAGCAAATCATGCTGTTGGGCAGCCATCTACTCATCCTGTACAATAGGAGTTTGCCTGCTAATAGCTATAGTACATACCATACTGCAGACCAACTGGAGGCTGGCTGAAAATATGGCTTTATATATCTTTGCTTGTGTCCTCTTTGAACTGCAAGAGTCTAAGCTGCCAGGTGATTTGCTTCAGACCCTCCTTAACAAGAATGAATTAATAACCATTATGAAAGCCTGAACAGGTGATGTTTGAAATATGATCTGTTCTATTATTGTAGTTGAAATCCAGCTGACAAGCTTCCTGGAGCATTCACTGACAAGCTTCCTGGAGCCCCTACTGAATTGGTCTCAGAGGGCAAATATTTGCCTGTGGATATGCCACGTTATTAATTTAAAATCTGACATAAATAGGCTAAGAAATGTGGACTTAAGCTTCCTGGATCAAAATAGATGTTGTCTCTTATACACAGAGCCAGTCTGATTACACTTCCATAATTGGATGGTGCTGAAATGGATACTTTAAATTTAGTTACAAAAGGATAACACAAAAAATGTAAACATTTTTTCTCATAGCAGCATCTCTATATTTAAAATGGGGAGGGTTTCCAGGATAGAAAGCCATTATACATTCTAGCAATGTATAACCACACATGAAAATGCCTGTTTATGCTGAAGTTTTCAATGGAAGGCATAAAAGCAACCAATTTAAGGCAAGAAGAGATTTGACTAATTTTAAGCATGCGAATAAGCCAGTGACTTCAAGATGATTAATTTGGCATGTGCATAGGTATCCTGCTGCATCAGGATCCAGAACCCTTTTTTAAATTAAAATATTTTAGTAAGAATGGATCGGTCTTTTTGAATTAGAGAGAGCAATGTTACAGTTCCTCTAGCTCTGATAAGACATGCTTGTCTGAATTCGGGGTGGAAGCTTGTGGCTGGTGGAAAGGTTGGTGCTCTGAGAGCTGCTTTGAGCCTAATAATCTGTTGACCTTCATAGTCTCCAGTCAATAATCCATATTTTAAGATCTTGCTAAGTGTATAAAAATGTACGGACCGCTATGCATATGGACCACTGTGTAGCTCAGTGCCTTGCACTAAGGCTGGAATCCTATTTCACTCTAAATCTAAATGACAGTTACATGCATTTTTGGCACTTAGGCACAGTTCCGGTTCCAATTTCAAGTACTCATGCCTGTTTGCATACCTGCCAGAAGCAAAGCAGAGGAGGAGGGAAAAGGAGGTCCCATGCGTTGCCAATTAGCCTGGTAGGTAGAAAAGTTGTCCTCAGAGTGAGGGACTCAAGTTCTAGGCTCTCCTCTCAAGGGATGGGGGTTCAAACCTGCATCTCCTGCTTCCCAGTAGTGTGTGCTAACCACCAGGCCACAGCTTAGGTGTTATCCTGAAGTATCTCCAACCCTCCTCTTGAAGCTGGCCCACTGCCCCTTACAATTAACATTCATTGGATAAAATGGGTAGAGAGCAGTGGAGAAGTGTTTGCTCCACTGGGAGGAAGGACCGAGGTCAGAACGTAGCCTGCCCTCCACCCTCCCCATAATGTAAGTCAGCATCCATCTTGTTGAGTGTCTTCCTCCTGGCCTCGTATAACCCTGTTTCCTGTCTGCTGAAGCCTCTGGCAACTTCATCTGACATGAGTAACCCTATTAGACCTACTCTGGACTAAGGATTATTCATGGGAGTCAGGATGGCAGGACTGAGCTCTAATAGGTTTTGGAATGCAGTGCCAATTTAAATGGCCAGGAATGTTATGTTTACAGAAGCTTGAACTGGGGTTGTTCAAAATCTAAATCTGGATCCAATCTGGAATTTTGTGAGTGGCCCTGATCCTGGGGATGGGCTGAAACAAAATCTGGGCATTGGCGCAACTATGTTCTGTGGGGTGACTCAGCTATAGTGCCAGAGCCAAGCTGAGAAGTTCTGACCTTTCTCTTATTTCATGGGCTGGTAGCTGAGCATATTGCTTCTCTGTAAGGTTTGAGGTTGTTCTCTAGTTTCGCTTAAGGAATAGCATGAAAGATGTACCAAAAATCCATAACGACCATTAGGTGCATCACTGTCTGCTGACCTTCTGTGGAAGGTGCTTGGATACTACAGTGGTGAGAATCCATAAAAAACTTTCAGCTAGATAAATGAATGGGCTATGCAACTGATCAGATATTGGGGCCTAGTTGTGCTAGAAGCTGCACATACAAAGTGAAAACATTGCCTGTCTCAGAGGTGTCAAACATATGGCCCACAGTGCTGCTCCATCCAACGCACTGAGCTCCTAGCAGGGCAAGGAATTTGGGAGTATGGCTAGTGGTAGTCAGGGCCTGCTGCACAATCTCGAACCCTGGTGGGCATGGCCTGATATTGGTGGATGTTGTCAGCTGGGACACAGCCCCTACAGCTACTTGCCTCCCCCCACCCCTGTTGGCCTCCTGCCTTTCAGTTTGCAGTTGCTTGGCTTGCAGCCACTTCTGCTGCTGCTAGTACCATCTCCACCACTGGCAAGCAGCTGATGGCTTGTTGCTACCTACTGTGCTGCTGTTGCCTCACTGGCCTCACTGCAGTTGTTCTTGCTCTGCATATCCAGCCCACAAAGAGCCCCACAGTCCAGGTCCAGCTCTGGGCATAAGGCAAATTTAACATCCCTGCCCTATCCCAAAGAATTTTCCATCTGAAGATGTAACCCTTTTTCATACCAAGTAGCATTTTACTCCTCAATATTTAATAAGAATTGTATTCCTTGATTACCCAGTGTTAGAAAAGAACACTAGACCACAAATGTAACATAAAAGAACTATGAGGGGTTCAAACAATTGTACACAACATGCAAAACCTAGCTACCTGTACATGCTGCTGCACTGGTAGGTGCCTTGTGGTTTTTCAAGCAGGAAGTACATGCGTTGAAGAGTTTTCCCAAAGGTTCAGTGCATACCATTACTCCTTCCCTCCCTGCAAGCAGCAATTTATCTGCTCCAGGAGACAAGCTCTGGTCAGATACATGCTTGAAGGATGATAAAAATAGTTCTGAAAAACCTGGCATGTGAAAAGCTGACCAATAGAAATGGTAAGGAACAATGCTGTTCCCCAGTGTTTTATGCTTGTCTATTCTTTTCCACATCCGTGCTTCAGTTTTTCCTTTGTACATTCCCGAGGCTTTGGAACGTATTTATTTTTTAGCAAAGTAACAAGCAAAGAATTTTTAATAAAAAAAGACTTTCTAAATCCCTTTGAATCTCCTTCCTTCCAAGTATGTGAATCCTTTAGGAAGGTAATACAGGCCCCAATGCAGCAACTCATTGACGAATGTGAAATAGTATCATTGAAGTCAATGGGACTAAAGCAGGTATTTAAATATTTTGGTAAAATCGGGGCCATAAATACTGAGCTCTCAGCAAACAGTTTAGACTCCAGACTCTAAGATTCCAAAGCTTCCAAGCACAGCACCCAATCCTTGCTAGGCAAATATGTATCTTTTTGTGCCTATATGTTAGCAAATAAGGTGTTTATTGGTCTGTCAATGAGTCTGGCTCAGGTTTAGTCAGTTAATGTGCTGAAGGATGTGGAATCAGACCCGGCTATCAACCCAAGTGAAGTTTGCTATAGCAGTATCTAGATGCCTTCCTTTAAGTACAGGAACAAATTCAGTGCCTGGTAATCTTTCTACCAGTCATCTTGGCTAATGTGTCTAATCCTGTAGGGTTCCTCTGACCAGTCCTCTAATAAATTATTGGGTTTTCATTGTTTTAAGAATGAGAAACAAAAGCTGTTTTGCTAAATCACAGATTCTCAGCCATGATTCCCTAAAACTTAGTGCAAAACAAATGCCAAACAGTTCACTCCTAACTCTTCATATGATCCTGCCATAGCTTCTTCTCACCTATACATCTCAAAGCACTCTCCCAGTACGTACAGTAGCATCGATTCTGTCCCAAAAGGCGAAACAGAGTACAAGAAAACTAAAGGGATTTTTCCATGGTCACACACCACTAACCTGAGTTCTTGTTACATTTTAAACGTGTATTGCTCCTACGTCTGGCAGGAGTAAATGTCTGATTCTTATATACAGTGGCGCAACTGGCCAGTGCTGTGTCATCACCCTGTTTCTCACCTTCCCTGCAGTGTCAACTGCAGCCCTGGTTCTGGCAGCAGGGAAGGTGGAAAAACAACAGTACAGGAGTAGTGGCTGGAAGTTTGCTGCTGCTGGGGGAAACGGCACCTCTTTTTGCCACCAATGTGCATGTCAAGCAGCCAAGAAAACCCTGGTTTTTAGTGACAAAAAAGGTGTCATCTCTCCCTGCAGCAGTGAACCTCTGACCACTGCTTCTGTACCACCGCTGCTTCTTTGTCCCCATTGTCCCCCCCTCCCCCGGTGTTAAGTGTATTCTCCCCAGTGTATTCCTTCTAAGGTTGGAGGTTGTGAGTCTCTCCAGCAGTGGAAACTGCACATGGGATCAGCTTAAGAACAGGGGAGACCAACACCGCAGTTGTCTGAAATGAGTTCTGTCTGTCTCATCATCTTTCCCCATATGGGAATAAGACTTATGAAACCTTCAGGTTAGCACAAGCTCATTATAAGGCCAATCCTCAGCTCATCCACTAAGAAGCCATTCAAGATCACTTGGGTTAGTGCCAGTAGTGACTGCACTAAACAGCAGACCACCACCCTCTCCATCCTATCATGGATCAAGTCTTGGGTGCGTGCCCAGGATGTTTTCAGTCACTCAAAATATTTTTCTTCTTGCTGCCAGGTTTTTGTACAATAAAATTCACACCTCCCAAGAGAAGTTTTCACTGAAAAATTGTGTGTCGGCATTTATGCCAAGGCAAGAAAAATGTAATCACCATGGCTATTGAGCAGCTGGAGAGCTTGTGTGTAGCATCATCCTAAACTCCCCAAGTGCACCTCAGAACCTACCAGCCCTAAAATGCATATCAGCTTTACCCTCCAATCTCATCAGCTAACCATGGCATGTCAATGTCAGGCTCCTTAAATACAAGCCCTGGAAAAGTGTCTTGCTTTCAGAGTGGAAAATGCTGAGTCTGATCTAATTGAAGTTGAACAATATGATTTACAACATGGTGTGTGCAGAGGGAGAAAGAGACTCTGATCTGCTATTCACTAAGGATAACTTAGTTAAAGTCCCCTGGAGAAAGGAGGATAAGTAAAGGAGAAAGTGCACTGGCCCATGTATAATTCAGTCCTGCATCCATGCAATTGTACATATAAAGGAATCCAATTGCATCACAACTAAACACTGACATTAAATAATGGCATTCAAGGAACCCCCTCAAAAAGATACTGGGATACAGACCCTAGACTGCTGCCAATTGTCATAATTCATTGAAGGATCTGTTACCATGTCTACAGTCTGTGTGTATGCCTGCCTTGGTACAGCAAAATACTTCCTGTAGTTTTATCCTTCTGCCATGCCCTTTTTACCCCTAGTTAGCCAGAAAAATCTAAGAAGAGAAACTTGATTCAACACCTATTTATTATAATATTCTTCTGATTTTTGTTCAAGTAAATAAAATTAGCTACATCATTCCTAGGATACAATGTTGTGGGTGTAGACTGGTGTAGTTAACCCCTTGTCATGGAGTGACTGGGGCCTGAATACAGCCACCTCCAACTTGAGCTAGAGAGCCATGCCTGTTTGTGTGTGTTAGGTTTATGAAGAAAAGACCTGGGGAGATGAATCTGAGTGCACTTTCAAATTAATAGCAAAACTAAAGCCATAGGATTTGAATAAATAATTTGACAGGCTCTCAAACCTGGAAATTCCAGATTAATTAAAAACAGTTGGTTTGTGAAAACTGGCTGAAGGACCAAAAAATGGATTAATGATAAACTATTTACTACCAGCAGAGAGCAGATACCTGTTGCAGGATCTCAGACATCATGATATGTCCAGTCCTTCATTAACAATCTAGGTGAGGAAGGGAAAAGCATGTCACTTGTAATGAAAGTGATAGATATTGAATTGTATTTCTCTTAACTTTGCTAACAGCCCCTCCCTGTGGGGTTAGAAATGTGGACAGAAAAAAAAAATTCTGCTTGGAAAAACATAAGTTCTTACAATGTAGTGGGAGCAAACATCCCAGGAGGTAAAAACAAGGAGAGGAGCCTTGTGGTGAGATTTAGAGATGAGAGTGGATTATACATTCAGTGAGGTTTGTGGCATGACATAAGAGCAGAGAAAGTTGACATTGGTTTATATTACATATCCTAAGGCATGGTGTCCTGCAGTAAACTCTTTCTAGATGGCTCTGGAACACTAGAGGAAGGATAATAAAGGTTCCTGCATCTGCCCTGCCTACTTAAAGTTTTTTAGGACAGGAGCTGCTCTAACTTGTGCTGGTATGGTGGGACCCTGATCTTGTCTGAACATTTTAGGAACTACTGCAAGATGAATACATTCAGGACTAGGAGCCATCCCTCCAGGCAGAAGCTAACAAATTGGAGGTATCCTGGGGAAAAATAGCAGTCATGATTAAGGGAAGGATTGATCAATGTGTAGGTACTTAAACAGTTAAGTATGAATAGCTTAGCCTGATAACCAACTGGGAAAGTGGGACTAATTCCTCCACAAGATACACAAAGGTATTTCTGTTTTAAGGGTAAAAATGTTGTAAAGCCAAAAAACTTCTGGTATCCAGCAGAAAATTGAAATACTTTGCTTTGAGTATGCTGTTGTAGTTTCTCAGGTGAGGTGTAGTTGGGGTAACTTCTGCACTTATTCATTGGCAAGGGCTACGTAACCCAGCAGGATTTCATATCCTGTGATACATTATGATGCTACAGTGATGTACTGCCTCTCCTCCACAGATGGCAAGACCATGGTATAGTCCAGCCCCTGGAAGAGAATGGCAGGATGAGGTACCTGAACTACACCTGTCACAAGGCATTATGGCTATATTGCCTAATCAAAATATTTCAGTTTTGGATTTGGATAGTTTTCAAAAGTGAAAATATTTTTGCAAAATGAAGCTCACAAACTAAATCTGAATGCTGATTTAACTAAGCCTGAGAAGTAAGATTACAGCTACACCAAAAAGAGTTTCAGGAAGTATCCTGCTTCAAAGCAGATGCTTCAAATGCATGATTATCCTCTCCTAAGCACTGTACAGAATGCCTGGAAGAACTACAACAATTTGAAGCCAATGTATTGCGCACTGCTGCTGTGATCTCAGTTAGAGCCTCTATGTGCAATAAGCATAAGCCTTGCTGGGAAAGCAGTACTAACTCTTGGACCTAGCTCCAAAGTTAGTAGTAAGCAGGAATTCTGGTTTTCTCTGTTTAAAAATTGCTAAGCCTCTGATAAAAACAAAAATTGCAAATTCTGATTAAAAACCCCCAAAACCCACAATTACAATGAAATGCTGCTATATATATAATAATGCTGAAGGGCAACCAGCACAGATTCATAGCAGGTAGATCCTGCCTGACTAACTTTGTTTCTTTTTATGACCGGGTTACAAAATACTTAGATGCAGGAGTCGAGGTAGATGTCATTTACTTGGATTTTAAGAAGGCCTTCGATATGGTATCTCATCCTATTCCTATAAACTGAGAGGCTGTGACATAAATGATTACATGGTCAGGTGGGTGGCAAATTGGCTTAGGGGTCGCACCCAGAGAGTGGTGGTGGAGAGGTCAGTATCAACCTGGAACATGAACGCCTCGTGCCTCCTGAGGCTGGGGGGGCACGGCGACCACCTGCAGGCAGCAGCAGGGGCATGGGGCAGTGAGTGGGGACTGCCTGCAGGTGGCCGCGCTGATGCTGGTGGCAAGCATGGGCTGAGTGGGGACCACCCGCAGGTGGCTGAAGCAGTGTCGGTGGTGCGGGGTGTGGGGACGGCGAGTGGCAACCGCCTGTGCAGGCACCGCCGGGAATGTTGCCAGTGGCCAGTCTCGGGGTGCACCGCCAATCTCAGGGGATGCATGTGCACCCACGTGTATCCCCTACACATCATCAATGACCTGGAAGATGTGAGCAGTGGAGTCCTGCAGGGCTTGGTCCCTGAACCTGTACTGTTCAATGGCTTCATCAGTGACTTGGATGAGGGCATGGAGAGCGCTCTGTCCAAATTCATGGATGATACCAAATTATGGGGTAGAGTTAACACACAAGAGGGTAGGGAACTGATCCAGGTGGATCTGAACAGGTTGGAAAGGTGGGCAGAATACAATAGGATGCAAAGTGCTGCACCTAGGGTGAAGGAATACCCAACACACTTACAGGCTGGGGGAGGACCTTCTCAGTAGCACAGAAGTGGAAAGGGATATTGGAGTCATTGTTGACTCTAAGATGAACACAAGTTGTCAATGTGACAAAATGATCAGTAAAGCTAACCGCATTTTATGCATTAGCAGGTGCATGACAAACAGGTCCAGGGAGGTGATACTTCTCCTCTATGTGGTACTGGTCAGGCCACAGCTGGAATACTGCATTCAGTTTTGGGCACCATAGTTCAAGAAGGATGTGGATAATCTCGAGACGATCCAGAGGAGGGCCACTCATATGGTTAAGGGCCTGCAGGCCAAGCCCTAAGAGGAGAGATTGAGGGACCTGTATCTCTTCAGCCTTTACAAGAGAAGGTTGAGAGGGGATCTTGTGGCCACCTACAAATTCATCAGGGGAGTGGAGGGGCAGCAAGGAATAGGAGATGCTCTGTTTACCAGGGCGCCCCTTGGAGTAACCAGGAACAACGGCCACAAACTGGCAGAGAGCAGATGTAGGTAAGACATCAGAAAGAACTTCTTCACAGTAAGGGTTGCCAGAATCTGGAATGGGCTTCCAAGGGAGGTGGTGCTCTCCCCTACCTTGAGGGTCTTTAAGAGGAGGCTAGACGTGCACCTGGCTGGGATCATCTGGCCCCAGTGCTCTTTCCTGCCCAGGGCAGAGGCTCAGACTCCATGATCTACTGAGATCCCATCTGACCCTAGCATCTATGAATATATAGGCATCAATTAAACACAATGTTTTATTGATATATTTACAATTTTAAAGCAATTTGGAAGCCTACCAGTGCCTCAACCACTATAATAAAATAAATTCTAAGTACCTAAAAATGTTGGTGTTTGATTTTGTGGGGCACGATAAGGAAAATCAGAGCTCCCCCTGCCCCCTTAGCGCACAAGGACACAGGTTGAGGCCCCTCACTCCCCACCCACAGCCCCCTGCCCTCCATCAGCCCTGCGGAGGGGCCCCCCAGCTGCCAGGGCTTGGGACCAGAGACCCAGGTCTGCAGCACCCTGCCCCCTGCAGCAGCGCCAAAGCCCCTGCTACCACCCATGGGAGGCGGCGGCTACTGAGGCAGAGCAGAGTGTGGAGCCTGGCTCTCCCACCCCCATGGGCAGCACAGCTGGAGTGGAGCCCATGCAGGGGAGAGTGGGGGCTGCCTGCTGTGGGCTCAGGCTCCCTGCCTTGCTGCCCTCCCCCCAGGGCCTCCAAGGCCCAGTGAGCGAGACCCGGCATGGCAGGACAGAGCAGGGCCGGGTGGGAAAGATTGTTACCACTGCTAGGAGCTCAGCACTGCCATGGCAAGGTGCTCTTTGCCTGCCTAGCAGTGAGGGGCACAACTCTACGCCACTGCCCCTGCTGCTGCTGGGTGGTCAGGACATGCTTTGCCAGGGGCTTGCAGCAGCAAGGAGCTTCCCCGCCTGGCCTGCTCTACCTCATTGTGCCAGGTCCCGCCTGCTGGGCTGCAGAGGCCCCAGAGGGAGGGCAGCAGGGCGGGGAGCCCACACCTGCTCCCATCTTGCACACAAATGCACATCCCCCCGCTCCTCCCCGCCCCGTGGAAGTGCGTGCAGTGGCAGGGAGCCAGCCCTAAGCAAACATTACTTAGTTAAGCCACTAGAATTCTGTGCTGAAGAGCCAGCTGTTTGGCCTGATTTGTTAATGCTGCTATTTCTATGCAATGTATGATCTATGATCAATGTGTTTCAGTTGGCTTCTGGCGGTGTAATAGGTGGAATGAGTTTTATGCAGTATGTTGTATTGCTGATTTATACTTTGATTTCATGCTATCTGATTTTAAGAAATTAAAGTAACTCCACTTTGCTATAGCTAGAGAGCCAGAGAGCCGCAACTTAAAGGGGACCTGAGTGTTTGACTTATTGAACTGAGTTGTAATCAAGCTGATCTAATTAGTTCAAGCAAACCACTCTGTGCTTGAAGTCCCATGGTTCTGAGACATTGACAGTTCATGCAGAGGGTCTGGGCAGCCATTTCAGTGAGAATTGCTAATAAAGGGGATAGGCATCCTGTGGTCTAGTAGCTTCAGTGTTCCCTTTAGGTATATAGGATCTAGATTCTGAATTTTAGTAAGTTGGGTGATACCTTTTGAGCTTCCTTTGCCCTAGCTATGAAATTAAGGTAGACATGATCTACTTCAGTTTGTACAGCTAGCTCTTACTGGGACATCACAAGAGCCTGGAAACTGAGAGGGGAAGAATAAACTATTTGTTTTGGTTTAATTACTGTCACAACCCAAAGGGCGTGATTTTTGTTTTTGTGTGCTTCGGCACTGCTAAATTGTCCCTGCTAAATTATAGCTTCTTTGCACGGTGGAGTTTTCTGCTGCAAAAGAGAACCCCGGTGCAAGGGAGAATTTCCCGCCAATTTGAAGCTTTCTTTGCAGGGTGCATTTCTTTGTTGCAGCACAGAAATGCTCGTTGCAAAGAGTTCCCGCCATTTGTATGCTAATTTGAGTCCCATTATTGGCCAGTTCTAAATTATTCACACGTGGCGGCTAGTGATTGGCTTGCTAGCCGTATAAAAGGCTTGAGTGGTTTCTGCCCAAGTTGGAGGACTCCACGAACACCGGGAGGAGGAGACTTCATGCTGTGTGAAGATCTCTAAGCACTGTGGATCCTTACAGACCCAGCACATTTCAAGCAGGCAACAGAGGTCTGATCAACCTCTAGCCTCTCCCCGTCGTCGATCGCAGCCTAGACGTATCCCTTCCTGCGCGCAAAAGAACCGGACCCACGGAGCCTAGCAAACTTCGTGTGAGTCCTTACGACCGACCTCAGAGCTCTTCTACCCGGGTTTGACTCCTGCAGGTTTATCTTCCCGTCGCCGAAAACCCCTTGTGACGTACCCTCATGCCCTGCAGGTTCGAGTTTTGTTTTGTTGTCTGTCTGTAACCGCAACTCAAGCAAGTTTTCCAGCCTACACCACTGCCATCTCGGTGTAAGTAAGCAATCTTTTAAACTACTGCTAAGCGTTTGTGCCTAATTCCAGCTTGACGGCCTTCCCTCTCCAACCCGGCGTGCCCAGGCTGCTGGCCACAGCCCGCGTGCAGCACGGAAAAGGGCTCGGGTTGCTCCCGGCCCGCACAATTACCATGTTAATTCCAAAACCTATGAACCTTTTAAAGAACACATGTTCGTTAAGAATTGTTCGTTGTACCCTTTCAGTTAAATCTGGAGTTCAAAATACCCGCATGCACATGTCCTGCAGCAAAATTAAAGACAATTTTTATTCTTGTTTCTTGTAAAGTTAAGAGGATGGGGAGAAATTCTTTGCCTGCTTTATATATCATGAGTTCATCTTTGTTTTTCTGCTGTCACCTAATATTACCCAATATCATGGCCATGTTGTCTTATCCGTTTTGTCTACACACGCCCTTAGTAACAGGTATTTCTTCAGCACCTTCGTTATAGAAAAAAATAGTTTATTTGGCTTGCAGTTTCTCTACAAGCTTTCAATATCATCACACTTAGCACCACAGCTTATAGCAACTTCTGTCACCTTTGCTTAGGTTCTTCCCCTACCTGAAGTGCATTGTGCAGTCAAAAGGCGTGCAAAACCTTTGCCGGAAGTGAGCAATATGGTTCCCTGTCACTCTAGCCTAGTTTAGGGGGTGATATTTTTCGGTCTTACAAATGTACTAGGACAATCCCCATTTTACCCTCTTATATGCAGAATAGTGCCAAGCATGGCCTTTGCCACAAACATATGTGTTCTTTTAGCTTCATTTTGGATGCTAATGAAATATGTTTGTTCTTAGCAACATACTGCAACTGCCTGGTATTGTACATTAACACAGTAAATGGTAGTCTGCGTTCCAGAGTTTATTTTTTTTCAAACAGACTGGACAGACACAGGATGAGAGGGGGAAGAGAGGCACAAAAGGGTGAAATTATTTTTTGGTCATTGCCATCATACAGGTCAATGGTAGAGCTCAGTGCCTTCTCTGTGCTGCCTCTCCAGAAATTACACCAGTTATACAATGATAATTCTCTCTCTCTCTCATTGTAGAACCTGAGATCAGGGCCCCATTGTGCTGACCTCTGTCCAACTGGAGACAGTCCCTATCCCAAAAAACTCTCTAAGTAGCACAGTATAATCTTTGTTTAGAATGGCACCAATAGTCAGACAACTTTATCCAAATTGTGTCAACAGCCCTGTACAAAAAAACCCTCCTGAGCATTTTTTTATTAGCAGTTACTACACGCCTACCCTGTGTATTAATACTGTGTGTAATTGATACATACTACACAGGAAAATTAATTTCCTTTGGCATTTCACTCTTTGAAAAGCAAGTGCAACAGATTTTTTCCCATTGATTGCTTCTTTTGAAACTGCAGCTCAAAAGCTTGACTAATGCCGTTAGCAAGTGGAGGGGGGGAATTGTTGTTAATGTTTTAGTTAAATTTATGTTGCTAATAATTGCTTCTTGGATGAAGTAAAGAAGACTCAGTCGAGCAGACGTGCCAGCTGCAGGGTTAATAGTGGTATTAGGAACTCCAGGATACATTTTTCTTTGTTTGATGCAAAAATATCCAGTGCCAAGCTAATGGCAAACATTAATAATGCCATTATCCAAAGATAGCATGGTGCCGCTCATGCTTTTAAACCATCATGAAAGACTTTGTGTGCGGCTTTTTGGGGGGGAAATAACCTAATGGATATAATATTTAGTTGTATCATGTCTGCTGTGAGGATGTACTGCAGTGCTGTTCTCTTTCTTACACATGCACACATGGGCATGCACTGAGAGCAAACAAAATGGCTACAAAACATTCTGCTGGTTTCAGGATCCTGATTCAGCAAAATGCTTAACCACATGCTGAACTGAACATAATAGAGCTAAAGCCCATGAGGAGTTGCACTGGAATTGAAGCTAAATTGCAGTCTTTGTTCCTCAACATGGAAAGTTTAATGCATGGGTCTTCACTGACATCAGGAGGAGAGCTGTGTACGTGCTGAGGGTGCGTGGAATGGAGGATTGCTGTTAAATAACTCGCCTAATAAGGGATAGGTGTAAGCTGAAGAAGTTCTGTTATATCTGGTCCAGATTTCCAACTTCCAGACACCAGGTGAGAACATGGTAGCAGGGCAGATAAAGCGTTCTTGGTCAAGGGGACCTGTCTCTGGAATTAACTTAAGGAGCTGAGTTAGCAAACTCAGACTGTCTGCATGGCTTCCTCGTTGTGCCCTTGAGTGTGCCTCACCAATTTGTTCCTGCTCTCACACACCAAATTGAGAAATACAGTGATGAAGCTGAGACAGAAGCCTTCCATGGCCACACAAGCAGAGGAAGAGGTCTTAAGATTGGCTATGAAGGCTGCATTCTGGCCTTGGCAAGTGGAGTTGAGAGTAGGTAGGCAGGATGTGCTCAAAGATACCCCTCCCTCAGTGCCCTGGGGAAGCAGGATAGACATGATCTGAACTTTAGGAGATCTCACAAAACCTCCCTCCTCAAAAACCCATTTCCCTGCTGCAAATGCCATTTGTGATGCTGAAACCCCTTCTACTTCAAAAATCCATATGCATCCTCCCAAATCCCAAAGACCTTGCCCAAAGCTGAACAGCCAGAGTTTCCATGGGTAAGGCAAGGTGCTCAGATGCTACAAAGATGCAGGGCATTTTCAAATCCTTGTATGGTTAGGTGCTCCCTTTCACATTCTGCAGTAGTTAAGGCTCTGTCTGCCCCATCACCATAAACCTAGCATAACATAAAGGGGTCACGTCTCACAACTAAGCTATAAAGTTTTATTCTAGGCTGTATTTGCCAGACAAGGTCACAGTTTATGGTTCCATTTTTTTTTTTTTTGTTTAACTCATCTTGCATATTATACAATTCCTCCCTAGTCTTTTCTGGTGTTTTGGGTATAAGATGGTTGTGACTGGGAGCATCTACACATGTATGTTAATACGATACAATAAACTCCAATACTTATTGCACCAGAGTTTATTGCTTCTGGGCATGCCATTTGAACATGCACCTGGGACCACAGCATGTTGAGCCAGGTCAGAGCAGCCCCAGCTGGCAGGGGGCCCTGGGTTCAGCCTGTTGGCTTGGGACTGCTCCCTGCCCTCAGCTCAGTGTGCTGCGGAGGGTCTGGCTGGAGCACAAGTGTGCTTCAGCATGGGGATAGCCGGCAGGCACCCCCTCACTGAAGCACCCTTGTGCCCCAGCTTGTTGGATCAGCATCTACATGCATGCTGCTGCAGAGCAAACTTGTTTACTCCAGCCTAGTAGAGGCGCACATGTAGATGCACAACGCTTACTGTGCAGCTATTTAGTCTACTGTGCAGTAAATGTCTTGTGTAGATGCTGCCACTGAAAGCTAGATTGCATGGTCACCTGCCACAATGCCCTCCCTGTCTAATACTGTCAGGTTAACAAGCAACTTTAAAGCAAGCATCTCACTATATTAAATGATCCCTGCACTAAAGAGTGCTTGTTCCTGTTTGAAGTGGGGTTCCAGTTTTAGGTCCTAATAATTGGGACCTAATTCAACAAAGCACTTAAGCATGGGCTTAACTTTAAATGCTTCAGGAGTCCTCAAGGATACTCATGTACTTAAGCTTTAGTGTAACTTCGGGCAGTTTGCTTGGTCTAGGTTGTGCTGATTTATTTCAGTACCTTGCACAGGCAGTAAAATGAATCCTGCTGGAAAAATAGCATTACTTTGTACTACAGGATGGGCTTGGACAAGATCTGAGTGGACGCACAGTAGGGTCTGCTCTCAGGATTCCATTGCAAGTCTTGCTGTATTCGGTATTATACTCACAGCCCCAGTTCCTGAAGCTATGTGACCATCTCAGCTCTTGTGACTTATAAAAGTAAGTTGCTAGTCCTTGCTTTGGAGCAAAGTTTGAATATGATCTGAGCCCACCCTCACATTTCAAAACTCAGAAGACAAATAAAAACAGAAGCACATGGATGTGCCTACTTAGTTTAGTCTCATGATTTTACAGCATATCACATTTTTAGGAGAGCTGACATACGGTTTATTTATTTATTTTTAACGCGTGGGGTTGGAACTACTGGCTAAGTATAGACAGTCAAAAAGCCCAAGGTCTAATCAATCCAGTCTACACAGGTTTCTGTAAGCTGTGTAGATTGGACCATTAATGACCAGAACGCACATTCACTCTTCTGTTGGCCGAGGCAGGCAGATGCCTGCACTGGCATAGGCCGGAAGGTGGGGAGCATTTTCACATGCCTCCCAGCTCTGCTGGGCTGTGATCGCCCCAGCCCTAACACCTCACCAGCCTTCCTTGCACCCCCCCATGGCCTTGTTTATGGCCTCAGGACCGAAGAAAATGAAAGAGCTGATCAATGCACGCATATGCACACTGGAAGCATGCATGGAGGGTGTGTGGGAGAGGAGGGCGGGGCAAAAGGAACAGGTTCCCCTGCATTGCTCCCTCTCCCCCAGCTGGGATCTGCATACCAAGTGAGGGGGGAAAGACCCCAAGGCAGGGGCTTCCTTCTCTTCCCCCCACCCCCGCAGCCCAGCTCTGGTGGGCTATAATCACCACAACCCCACACCTTTACCAGCCCCCACCTCTCAGCTGCAGGAAGATGGGTAGGGGGAAATGGACTTCTGGCTCCAGCCTCATCTGGGATGGGCCAGGGCCCGGGCAGCAGGGATCTATCCCCCCACCCCACTGTGACTGAGAAGTGGGGGGAGTCCCTGCCATGAGGGCTTCCCCCCATGCAGACCCCAGCTTGGGGCTGACGGGGCCTGAGTGGGGTCCCATTCCTGCCCCCCTTCCCATCCCCTGTGTCACCACCAGCTGGGTTGGGGAGCAGAGGCTTTGTTGCCTCAGTTTTGTGACAGCCCAGATGGCAGGGCTGCCTTTCTCAGCTGGAGTGAAATACATGGAGTGGAGACTAACCAGCCCACCCTGTGAGGGGGAGGTTAGTGGGGGTGTGCAAAACATCCTGGGATGCTGTGGGACTGCAACATACCTTGTGTTGAGAGGGGATCTGGAACACAAGTTCAATAGACTGGTCTAAACTGAAGTGATACTACATCCATCCACATAGACGACATGTAAGTGTTGACTATGGGGGTGGGGGACACAACTCTGCACTGCTGCCATCCCCACTGCTGCCAGGCACTGGCTCCAGCTAGGCTGCAGCCCAGCATCCCGCACCCCATCATCAGCACACAAATTGCGCTGCTTCCACTGCTTTCGGGCCCTGGTTCCAGCTGGTCTTCAGCCCTGCGTCTGCACCACTTTGAAAACAGTCTACATGCACTGAATTTATGTTCTGTTGCAGGTTTAGACTGGTTTCCGAGCACTTATACTGCTTTATGTGTAATTTCTATCCCTGGCCACTGTGCCCAGTGTTACTGCAGTCTTGCTCCTTCAGTTTAATGACCCTAAGAATCGATCTACAAGCGTAAGTCTCAAACACAGCATTGCCTCAACTCTAGGTGCAGACAGAAAAGGTCAGACTGTAATCCAAAAATAAATGGAGAAAGATAGGTACAAGAAGAACAAAATCAAAGACAGGGGACCTTTTAAGATAATCTTCATTCCTAATATTTACAAAGCTTTTCCAAAGCCAAGAGATTCCTTATAGATTTGGTCCTATTCTGTTCTTGTTTATGGCCTCAGGGCCAAAGAAAATGAACGTGCTGATCAATGCACGCATACATACCTTGGAATGCACTGTCAGTGTTTTTCTTCCTTTAAATTAAGTGCCTAAACAATATGAAAGTATTTTCATTCTGTTTTATGTTATTATCTGTCTCCCAAGCAATTGTTTTCAGATTTATGATGGAATGTCAATTCAGAACAGCTTTTTCTTCATCTGTCAGGCTAATAAGCTGCCAACCTATGCGTGGAGAAAAGATTGCTTAATTCTAGTATGGCATTACGATCATGTCTTGTACAGCAAATGAAGAAGTTCGCTTTAACTGACAATTTATTCTTGTGAATTCACATTCAGGGCTTGTTTCAAACCTGCTGTAGGACAAGCTTGTGTACAGAGAGAAACAGCTTCATCCAAGAAGCTGAAGTTATGAAAACAGGATTAAATTCTTGTTGGAGTTTTAGGTTTGTCAGATAACTGTACCTAGTCACAAAGAAGGAACTGCAGGGAGATCAACATTGGAAGATGCTTATAGCATCATTTTATTACCTTAGCCTTACCAGTTGCTATGCATCTAAGTGTATCAAATTATATTCGATATTATATTTTTTTGTACAGCTTTTGAAATGTCCAGTTGAGAAAATCTAGAAGCATTTCAGATTACAAGGCAGTTTTAAAAATTGTGCCTCAGAGTGTTTTTTTTAAACTTTGCCTTTTTGAAGCAGGAGCTGATTTAAACTAAGGAACAGCTAAAGGCTGCAGAAGTTGAGTGGGGGGCTGAGCCCTAGCGTACTGAAGATGAGCATGAGAGAGAGTAACAAATTCTTCATCGGTGTCTACAGAATCCAGGAGGCTTTGGGGCAATTGAGCATCACGCAGGAGAATACCGTGCCTGTGCTCTAACCACCAGAAATTGTGGGGCAGCAGGATTGATTTATCCAATACTCAATACAAGAAGTTAATCCTGTAGCAGAATCTAGGGGAAGCATCCTTGGAGGTGAAGAACTCCAGCACACTCCCTTACATGCTAACTGACTGTTGCCCAGTAGCAGGTAATGATTACTGCAGGGATAGGTTTAGATTCTTTGTTCTGCCGTCCCTCTCTCTTAGGGAAGCTAGTGCCACTAATAGCACTCTGGGATCAGCTTTTGTGCAGGACGTCACTGTGGCTCAGCCAGCACAATGCATGAGAGGGAAGAGGCATCATTGGCAAGGACTTTCGTGTTCTGTAGAGAACTGGCCGTCACTTCCCGGGCTGCAAAATACCAGCAGTTTTTGTCCTTGTTCTCGTTTTCTTGCACAAACCTAAAATCCAACCCTGGCTCAGGATATCCCCAGCCTGCATTAAAAATGAGCTGCTTCTCTACCCCATATAGCTGTTTGGAAGCTGTAGGCTTCAGATTGTGCCACGTGCTCATTCTGACCTCAAATTAGGTGGAAGGAAGAGAAATTCTCCCCTTTTTTGGGGTGGCAAGAGAAGCTGTTCTGTACAATTCTCAGTCACAGCATCTCAAAAAAAAAAAAAAGCATGCACACGTCTTCCTCAAAGCGGAAAACTTGGAATCTTGTATGTGTTTAACTTTGTGAGCAGCTGCATAGAAAAAAATCCAGCATCCTTTAAAGCTTCTTGTATAACCTCCCAGATACCAGGAGGTACCATCTTGCCTCCACACACAAACTGTCTTCCGTTTAAGGTGTTCTGGTTCTAAATCAATGCAGTTTACAACGGATGCCACTTTGTATCTGGGAGAGAGAAGGCAGATTTAATGGCAATGAGGGATCCTATTTTAGTATATTTGGTACAAATGGTTCTCCCATTGCTTTCCCACAGATCTGTAGTAACTGCGGAGGGACCTTATTATTACTTTACTATATTCCACTGCTCTAGGTTGGAAGGCATCCACCTACAAGTTATACAAATGCAACTCTGGTACATAGGCAAAGACAAAATCTTTGCAGGACTGGTGCCTGAGCTTACAAATCAGCTCTGTAATAATTACAGTACATAATTTTCCTCAGCTCAGGCCAGTAACATCAATCCCTGAGATACAAAATGTGAGTGAGGTCTTCCCCTTCTTCATTGAAGCTACTTAATGACATGCACTAATGGCAAGCAATTGCAAATAAATTGTTCCATTTTATGTTTTTATTTACAGCATTTGAAGGCAACATCAACTTGATTCTTGGCAAACAGGGCAAAAAGGAGTTGGGGCAGGGGGGGGGGGGGGGGCTGGGGAACACACCCAGAGG
>NW_005841941.1:115234-136718 GCF_000455745.1 Alligator sinensis
GGGGATGCCTGGAACACCCAGATGAAGTCTGGCATTGAAATAAAGCAAAGAAGTGTGAGTTGAGCTGAGTGTCTGCTGCATTAACTTTAGCTGAAAGTGAAGAGTGAAGTCAGGGGCAGAATCGATGGCATCGAAGCTAATGTTCAGGACTAACGTTCCACAAATAAACTCAAAGACGTGGGGTCAGAAGGTTTGGGTCTTGCGGTTTTGTTGTTCTGGGATGGAATGCGAGCAATTTCTTGGCATCATGTTTTAACAGGATATTAACATTATAAAGGGTGTTCTTGGTGGCAGCACTTAAAATGTGCTGATGTTGGCTCAGCTCTCAGTACCAGCTAATATATTTCTTCTGCTCCATTCTGTTTCAATAGGTTTTGTTTTATTACAGAAACATATTGATTGAGTGAGGGCTGCTTGTATGCGGAGTGCCAAAAAATAGCTGAGGGAAGACAGTTGACCTAAGCAGACCGAGAACTGTATTAACTCATGAACATATAACCCCCACCCCCACCCCCCTTACCCACGTTTGAGAGACTAAGATTTCTCTAAGGCTTTTTAAAGATGCTGTTTATTGGATTGATCTATAGGAGGCCTGAAACTTACTTTTCTAATATGGAGGGGAAAATTAAGGTTTAAAAGCCATCTGCAAAGTACAAATTGTAGGATTGTGCCCTTTGTGTGGATAAAGGAAGCCCAAAGGGGCTTTTAAGAATATTTTTTCCTTAGAAAATTAGGTCCTGTCCATTTAGAGGTTACTCGAGTAACACAAACATTAGTGAAGTGATGTTCCAAGAGTGAAAAGTGACCAAAAAGGCTTTTCCCTTTCAACTGCAATTCAGACCCGTTGGGGTGGATTGTCCCCTGTTAGATGGGTCGTTTCAGATTCTCTTCTCGCACTCAAACTTCTCAGGAACAACGTGCTGAAAGCCGTCTATTTATTAACTGTTTGCCTCTACAGGACCCAGCTCACAAACACAGCTTGGTCTCTTTCACATATCTCAGGTGATGATGGTAATGTTAATAAGCTCATACAAGCACTGGAGCAAAAAAAAGCTGTGATGACAGATGTGCACCACCACAGTGTTTGCCACTTTCTTACAGAGCCAGGAGTTTTTAAAATTGTTTTCCCAAACATGACAGAAAAGGAAGGCAGAAGGGATGGGGAGTGGAGGCAAAGTTAGATTTCAGTTAGATCTTAGTGTGTAGTTGCAAAGTGGTGATGTTAGGCTAAAGCTGCATCTCTCTCTTAAGCAAGCTAACAGGAAAGTCTTGAGCCGTGGACAGTCTGAGACAGGCTGAAATGAAAACAGTGACTCAGTTCGACAGTTGTCATTTCCCTCCCAGGGACGGGATTACCTGAAGCAGGAACTGGGTGCTGAATGCGAAGTAGACATGCACCTTAGAGCCTAATTGAATCACAAATGCATAAGTCTTTAGGTGCACCTCTACCTTGCCTTCTGCCTGACTTCACACTAACACAGCTAACTACCTCTCTCTGGGTCCAGAATAGTTAGGACACATTGCCACAAGCCAAGGCATGCTGCGGTCTGCAGCTTGGTTGCCTTGACCCCCACTGGACCTGCAGCTTTGAGTGGAAAAACAAGAAAGAACATACACAACCAGATAAACCTACCTGGCAAGCCCTCTGGATTTCATAACTCTTCCTCCTGCATATTTCCCTATTAGTCATCACAGCACCCAGGGAAGGCTTTGGAAGTGCTTTCATCCAAATCCCTCACTAATGCCAGGGCCTTGACCCGTCTAGCAAGTGTTTACCCTTAGTATAGTCCAGGTGCACCTTGTCTTTGAGGAGTCTGCACATAGCAACAGAAAGTCTAGTTACCGCAACAATTTCAAAGGTATTCCTCCTCGTCTCTCAGTCAAAGAAATAATGCCATCCCACAGTCCTACTGAAGCTGGCCATAGACCTAAGATGAGAGCAGACTCCATAGGGGAAGGTTCCATCATCACAAAAGGACCTATACTGGTCCTAAGGTCAAGAAAGCTGAGTGAAATGACCAGGTCAAAAATGTTCATAGTTACTGTAAATAGATCAGAGAGGTGTGTAGGTCAAATGTTTTATTTAATGGGGAAAAAAAGCAGATTGAGGTCAACTGAAACAAGCAAATGTGCACTGGATTCAGTGTGGACCCAAAAGAGGGGGGCAGGGACCTGAAAAAAATGTAGAAAGACCTGTATCACTGCTCTTATCTGGATGAATTGGGAATTGCTAGATTGTGCGCCAGGCCCTATACTATCAAATGCAATTCCTCTGAAAGGAATTGAATGAAAGGGCTCTGTTTAAGGCAGAAACTTCTCTCTTGCTATCAGAGTGGAGTTCCAGAGTGATGCCCTCCGTGCCTGTCAGTACATTAGTCTCTCTACCTCCCTTTTGAAGCTAATCTTTCTGCTACATTATCAGTCACTTTCAATGTTCCCTACATAAATCATTTGTTTTATATTTTTGTTCCTGTGTTTGGCCATGCTCTCGAGGTATACTATCCATGTGTGTTGACTTGCAATAGATCTGTTTCTCTCTTCCTAGCTGGGATAAATAGAGTGGTTGGATCACAGCCCCAGCACCTAAGCTGCCTGTCTGCTCCACGCTGATGATGAAGCAAAACCTCTGATAATTGGAATGCACCACTGAACATCCATTAAACTAAAGATATCTTAAGGGCAAGCCTGCAATATACATCTGGGAAAGAAGCCTCCTATTAGTTCACAGCAAACTGCAGTCAGAAGGAGATTCTTCTGATGCACAAAAGGGATCCTGATGCTTAAATCCTGTTGAGAGTCAACTGGAGTTGAACACCGAACTGTCACTTGTAGCTTGGAAACAAATGTTCCCCCAACAGCAGTTTGCCAATTTTGACATAATGGTTAAATAGTGCTAAATACAGTTGTGAGGGCAGGACCCTGCTACATCTTTTAGCTGTTATTACCTTGGCCTGTTTCAGTGTCATGATTTTATAGTATGAATTGATTATTGAAGGCTTTTTGCAGATTACATAAGAAACAGTATTTGAACAGTCCTCTGAAAATGCAAGTTCACATTTCATTTTCTTACTAGGTGGAAATTCTGCTTTGTGTTAAGTAACCCTAGTGCTTCTTCCTCCTAGGTAGCAAAGCTTTATAATAATTAAAGCAGATTCATCCTAGCATATCAGAACTATGATGACTCTGGGTTTTTAATTACTGCTGTCTTGTAGGCAGCACCTTGGAAAATATTTATCATTATTCTCCTTGGCACTGTATAAAGGATGACTTGTGGAGAGAAATTACATTAAAATCAAAATAGGGTTGGCAAATTTATTTGTTCATTGGTTTCTATCCTGTTGGGAACATCAGTTCCAATCCAGACTAGATTAAATCAAACTAAAAAACACCCAGATTGCATAGTTGTAAAGTGGCCAAGGATGAATGAGTTTCCTGATCCTAACTCCCCATAGCAATTGCTTACATTCCACTGAGCAACCGCACGCTGAGAACAATGGACATCTTTGGCTTTTGAGGCTATCATGAATCAAATTAATGTTTATAAACTAAAATGCCCCTTAAATCAGTTAAAATGGCTTTTCCCACCTGTTGCCATAACAGAAATGGAAGCTGTCTGTCTTTTCCATCAGCCGTGTCCTGAGACTGCCTGTGAAATGGGAACAGAGTCAGAATTTCAGCTTCATGCTTCCAGGTTTTCAGTCAGAGGGATCATTAAATTAATTGCTTAAACAAAAAACTGGGAATGCCACATTCATTTTTTTTGTTCTGTGCTATTATAGTTAACTCGGGACTTCCACGAGCCCTAACTCTTAGACAGTCAATTAGGGAGGTAATAGTACACATTTGCACAAAAACAGACATTAAAGATAACAGTTTGAAAACAAACTATGAGTTGAGGCACTAGAAATGCAAAGATTCAGCACTTTTAAGGTTTCTCAATAGATTTTGTTTGCTATTGAATATGGTGCACAAACTTGCATGAAAAATACTTTGCATTTAGCCCATTGAGCTACATTACAGAAAACAATGCTCTTGTAAGCCTGTAACAAGATTGAAATAGGTAAACACAGTAAATTTCCATTTTCATCATGGCCTTGACTTTGAAAGTCTTCTTGTGGTCGCTATTTCAAGCCTTTTATTAGATGTCTTGCCTAGGTACAGACAGTCAAAAAGCCTGAGACTGAATCAATTCAGTCTTCACAGGTTAATCTAAGAGGCAGGTGCAAAGGATCCTGGGAAGCTAGCGGACTATAAATTGATTTGAATCTGGAGAGATCTGGGACAGAAGTTCCATAAACCAATTTAACCTAAATCAGTTAAGTGTGATACTACATCCATCCAGATTTATCTTAATCTGGTTTCAGGCATTTTGAAAGCAACTTGGCTAGGGACAGAAGTTACACATAAACCAGTTTCAAAATGGCTGAAACTGGTTTAAGATAAGCCTGGTTGAATGTAGTATCAAACTTAACTGATTTAGGTCAGACCGGTTTATGGAACTTCTGTCCCAGATCCCTTCCTGGTTCAAGTCCTCTAGAATCCTCTAGCATCCCAGCTTGCTTTTCAGCCCTGGGCTGTGCTGTGCTTTCTGCATGAGCAAAGCAGGGTTGGCCCTGCCCCTCTGCTCCATAGTCTGAGCAGTAACAGCTGGGTGACAAGGGGATGGGGGTGGTCAACCTGCCAGACTTTTCCCCTTAGAGTGGAGGGGGATTAAATACCGTATCTCCCCTCTCTCCTAGTGGCACAAGGACCCTAGCCAGGGTCTGCCCAGCTTTCCACCCCACTGGCCGCTCGCATGGCAGAGGGTGTGGCCAGAGCCAGGAGGGCAGCACCTCATTACTCATTACTTCTCCCATATCCCCTCTCCTGTCTTGCAGGGGGTTATTCAAGAATTGCCCATCTGCCGATGATGCCCTAGAAACACATTGCACTTGCTGGCTTACCAGGATGGAAGCCGGGAGCGGCTTGTTGGGACATGAAGACCGCTCTGTGCCCTGGGGCTCTGCTCTGAACAGATCCCTCTGCTGCTCAGGCAGCTGCTTGTCTGTGCCAGCTTTGTGCAGTCAGGACAGTTGAGGCTGGTAGGGGCCAGCGCTGCACAGTGAGCAGGCAGTGGGAGCCTGCTCTGGCCATGCCCCCTCACTGTGTGAGTGGCCAGTGGGGCAGACAGCCAGGCAGACCCCAACTGGAGTCCCTATGCTGGTGGGAGAGAAGGGAGACAGGGGAGTTTAATCCCCCGCCCTGTTCCCCTTTGCCTGAGGCACTGCCCGGGCCAGTGTCTGGCCATACCCTCCACTCCCCAACCCCTGAGGGAAGCCTGGCAGGAGTTGCTTCCCACTTCTCCCTCCAGGCACACTCCGGCTGGAGTCCCTGGAGGACAGGGTGGGGGTTTAAACCCCTCCCTAATGATACTTGGAGGCCTGCCAAGGCCTAGCCATGCCCCACCTGGTCAGCTTCCCTCCAGCCTTGCGGCTGCTGCCAGAAGGAAGGGAGGGCTCACTCTAGCCCCATCTCCTCGCCCTACCTGCCCTGACTTCTAGTGGCTCCGTTGTTGGAATCAAAAGTGAATGTCTATTCACTTGAAAATCAGTTCAATCTACACAAGTTAGACTAGCCTGGAAAGATTGAATCAATTCAGGTCCATACGTTTTGAATGTCTATACATAGCCTTTATGTGCACTGAACTTCTGTTGTGTTACAGATTTGAACCAGTTTCTGATCACTTATACCAGTCAGTGTGTAATTTCTATCCCTAGCCATTTTAGTTGAACTGATGCTTGTATTCTCTGGGTTATGGTCCCAGTTTTGCCACAGACTCTGTGTGATCTTGGAATGGTCCCATAGGGGCTTGTCTGTACAGCCAGGTAGAAGTAGCTAAGCTATCTCCTTGCTCCTAAAGCAAACTAGCTTAGATATTAGAAGCAGTTTAGTTAGTCACTTGGCAAGCTCCAATCTTTCTCTAATCTTACTGCATTTACATACCTAATTTTTAGCCTATATTACATTTAGCTGCTCAAGACCATGATAAGACAGTAGCATCAGACTAAAAAGATGAGGGAAAATATACTCAAAGAAAAACCATAACCATCTCTGTAAGGCCCAGCCACAAATTTCATAGATTTCATAGTCATTTGGGCTGGAAGGGACCCCAAAGGATCATCGAGTCCAGCCCCCTGCCCCAGGAGCAGCAAGTCAGCAGGGATCATAGGATCCCAGCAAGATAAGCATCCAAATTTCTCTTGAAGGCGTTCAAAGTTGGTGCTTGAACCACCTCTGGTGGCAGTCTATTCCAAACCTTGGGGGCTCGGACAGTAAAGAAGTTCTTCCTTATGTCCAGCCTGAATCGGTCGTGGTGGAATTTGTGACCATTTAATCTTGTCATCCCTTGAGGCGCTCTGGTGAATAGACATTCTTCCAGATCCTCACTCTCTCAAGCTTCTCCACATCCTTTTTGAATTGTGGAGCCCAAAACTGGATGCAGTACTCCAGCTGTGGCCTCACCAAGACCGTGTAGAAGGGGAGAATGACATCCCAGGATTTGCTTGAGAAGCATCTATGGATGCAAGCCAGCGTTTTGCTCACTTTACTAGCCGCAGCATCACATTGAAGGCTCATGTTCATCTTGTGATCAGTCATGACCCCCAAGTACCTTTCATCTGTAGTGCTGACCAGTGTAGCACTGCCCAGCCTATAAACATGCTGCAGGTTTTTCCTCCCAAGGTGGAGAACCTTGCATTTTTCGGTGTTAAACACCATCAGGTTCTCATCTGCCCATTTCATGAGCCTGTCAAGATCTGCCTGGATCACCCTCCTGTCCTCGGGTGTGGATGCTTTACCCCAGAGTTTGGTGTCGTCAGCAAACTTGGCCAGCCCGCTTCTGACACCAATGTCTACATCATTGATGAAGATGTTAAAGAGTATAGGCCCTAGGACAGAGCCTTGAGGGACCCCACTGGTCACAGGGCACCATGATGATTGACATCCATCAACCACCACCCTCTGGGTCCTGCTGCGGAGCCAATTCCCCAGCCGGCGGATCGTGGTGAGGTCGAGGCCGCAGCTAGCCAGTTTTGCCAAAAGGTGATCATGGGATACCAGATCAAAGACTTTTTTAAAGTCAAGATATATGACATCAATCTCTTCCCCCTTGTCCAGATGATAGGTCACCTGGTCATAAAGGAAATGAGATAGGTCAAGCAAGAACTACCTGTAACAAACCCGTGCTGGGTATCCCTCAGGATATTGCCGTCAGCTAGTCTGTTAGGATATTGCTAATAATAGTATTGTCTCTCTAACTTTCTGATCTGTATGCCAAGGAAAAGGCCAAGGCTTTCCTCAGCCTTGGATCATTCAGTAGAGTCCCCAAGAGGATGTATCTAACGTTGTGCTTATTCTGTTGCTTCAGCCTTGTGTTTAGAAGGTACCACAAACAGCTGACAGAATGACGGCTCATTTTTGGTTTTAAGGTGGTGAGAGGGGCTGGGTAGAGAAATGTTCTGTGAAGACCTGGTGGTATTGACGGCACACCAGGAATGAGTTTTGCCAGAGTTGTGGCCCAAGGCTGGAACCGAACGAGTCCACCCTCAGAGACCTTATTCATTCACTCAAAATCACCAGTGGAGGTGGGACCTATGAGGCATGAACTAAAATACTACAGCCTGAGTCATCTAGCCCTCCCAAGGCAAGGTGTAAAAACATTTTGGAATAGATGATGTGTATAAAACTCTGAAAAATGTAAAATTTAGGAGCAAGGCTAACAGGAAGACATACCCACAAGCTCCATGTTGGTTTCTAATAATCAGAGGCAGGGAGGAATGGTTTATTTCCACCTCCACCTTGAGTCTGCAGGAACATTTTGCCAAGGAATCCTTATGTGCCATGCCTTCCAGCCTGTCAAGCAGAGAATCATCTGTGACATCCAACTTTTCCCAGGCAAACCCAAATCTCCCATTTACCTTTCCTTACACAAAGGCCAAAGCCTATTTTCAGGTTTCATTAACATAACAGCCAAGATGTGAGATGCATCATCAAGATGAGGAACAACCTCATGCACTACACATTTTACCATACCCACTGATACCCATTGAATTAATTTGCTAAAAAAGAGGATGCTGATTCAATTCCCTGAAGTAAAGTTTCATCATACTATATCAAATGCTGGCCTGCATTCAGCCTGGCATAAGTCAGGCATAAAGAAGATTCAGTTAAAGAAAAAAAAAAAAGGTAAAGTAGGAGACCTCTTGTTAGATGCAGGATAAACACTGCAGGGCTTTAAAATGCCAATTACATGCCTCTGTATGGAAATACATAGCCTTGCATGCCCTTCATTAGAATTATCTGTCTTTGCATCTGGTTTATTCATTCTTACACTTTTTATACTGATAGGGAAGAAATGACCTTCATTAGATGAAGAGCCAAATGAAGTTTTCCAAAATGCCATATTAGCATGTACTCTTGTAAACAATGGGCTTAGTTCTGCAGTAACAGATTATTTGAATTAATGTAGCATTTAGTGGCCTTTGAATAATCTCATTAAATGAGGATCTGTTTAAACATGCTGGTCATAGGACAAACATGTTGCCCTGAAGGGCCTCTAGTCTAAACCAGCAATTCTCAACCAGGGAGCCATGGCACCTTGATCCTTCCAAGGGCGCCACACAATGTTAGCACCATTATATGTACAATCATGACTGACAATAAAATCCAGAGATTTCAAATTAGAATTCATAGCATTAGAAATATTCTGACCTGTTGTAGTCTTTCTGAGTTCTTTTCAACAGAAGAATTGCTGTATTATTTTTCCATAGCTAAAATGCAAGTGAAAACTAAAAACTGGTGTTTTCCGAGGGGAGCCTTGAGTCTAACAAGGTAGAAAACCACTGATCTAAGCAGATGAGGTGGGAGAAGCAAAACAGATGTGAATTGCCTTGTCTAAGGTTACATGCATAACTAGGGACAGAATCCAGGTGTCCTGAATCCCAGGCTGTGTCCTCTAGTGCGCTACTGCACTACTACTATTCCTGAGGCTGCTCTAACTTGTACCAAGGGCCACATTGGAGAAGACCTGAAAGAAGGAGGTACAAAGATAGTTTAATACTGCCTTTAATTTCCACTATGCCTGTATTAAGCCTCTTATGAAGTGCAACAAAAACTATGGCCCTAGAATGGATTCCTCTGAAAGGACTTGAATTGCGTTCTGTTGAATCATAATTTCCCCTTACTGATTCTGCATAGTTTTATATCTAATGAATCTGTACTAATTGGTACATAATATACCAACACAATTCTCTTTGAGAGGCATTATGCAACAAAGCACTTTTCTGTTAAAAAATGAATGAAGTTTGTACCACATTGCCAGGTTTAGTATGATTTTCAAAACATTTGGGGGGGGGGGGTTTAGAAACCTATCTCCTGCAAGCATATGATTAGATGAGAAACTCAGGTTTCATTTGGATGAAAAAGAGAAGTATCTATGGCAATGATTCTCCACCAGGGTGTCAAGCTGTGCTGGGGTGCTGCCAGAAGGGTACCATGAGGTATGAAGAGATAAGCTAAGTAGATAAAGATGGGTTTAGGTTTGTCCCTACCTGAATAACCCCTCATCCCAGCCCCTCTGCACTGTAATATATGTAATATGTGCATTAGCTTTTTTAATTGGGTGCTACTCAATTTGCAAAAGTTATGGAGGGGTTCCTTGAATCCAATTAAGGGTGACTTGAGTCTAAAAAAATGAGAACCACTGATCTATAGTTGTGGAGAAAGGTTTGAAAATGTAACCTGAGTGCACTGTAAAGGCTAAAAACCCAGAAGACAAAGACTCTTATTATTATTTTAAAATCTCATGGCTTTTTAGCCAGTCTCGTGTTTTATTGCTTAATTTTTAGACCCTCCAGGTGGGCAGTAGGAGAGGTATTAAAATATAGAAAAAAATTCAATTGGAAGGAAATGTGGCATTATTACAAGACTCATTTTGGCAGTTCTGAGGATTGAACAATGCATGCTCTTTCTCCTGCTTCACTGTGTGGATAAGGTTATCAGCAAGTGCAGAACACTAAAAGTAAAGTGGGTCATGGCTACTAAAATATTCCAGCACTGCTTCCTACAAGAAAGGTTATCCTGCACAGCAGAAGTAAGGACTGCTTGATGTTGGCCGTGTACTATGGGAAGTGGTTCACTGTGGGCCTTCATTCCATATGTAACAAAGTAGAAGAAAACACTTGCACCCAGGAATTCCTGTTTGGTTCTGCGTTCCTGGGTCATCCAGTCCAGTCTCCTACTGTCCCGTGCAAGGACATCCTGTAGTGCTATATGTCAAATTATCAAGTTCCATCTTAAAGTTAAGGGTTTTTTTGTCCTTACTGTTTTATTGGAATAGGTAGGCTGTCCTTGCACTTCCCACTTCTGTTAGGTTGTGTATTATTGCAGTCATATTGATTCAAGAATATTTATCTATATTATCTTTAATATTATACATATTACATTTATCTATATTTATCTATCTATCTATTAATATTTATTTATTAATAATTATTGCAGTCATATTGATTCAAGAAATATTCAAGAAGCAGGATTTATTTGGTAATATCTCTTATTAAACTGACTTGTACACTTGGGAGAGTTCTTCAAAGAAAGTTTGGACACAAATTGCTCTGGCTCATTGGTGCCCATAAGTATCTCAAATCCTTCTTGAATATCGTATGTTCTTGAATGCAACATGTACCTTCCCCTTAACTCTACCCCCCACCCCTCCCATTTTAAGCAGGGAAACTGACCAGTTTTCAGCAGCAGCAGCTAGGGAGGATGAATCAATTGAGGCTCTGCCCCTGCACTGTGCAGCTATAATTCTGAAAAAATCTTGTCCCCCCCCACCCCCTTTATTCTGCCTTTCAAAAACAAAGTTTATATTATATGCTAGGCCATGTTGTATGCAAGAAGATATAGTATATGGTTTATCTAATAAAAGAAACAAATCCTGTTTCTCTGGCAGTTAGGGATTTTCTCCTCATTTCCAACCTTAATTTATTCTGCCTACACAGAGTGAATGTAGAACTCTCTCGTCTTTCTGTGTGAATGGAGAATTCTGGTCTTGCAGCATTTTACAAAGGTGTAAATTACTTCACAAGGTTTGAGAGCAATGGAGAATTAGGGCCTAGCTGTATAGAGCTGCAGCTATGCTTGTAGTTCCCATCTCCACCAGTAAGGTAGAACATAGAAGCTAAGTACAAATGTTTGAAGGTGTTAGGAGGAGGTTAAATTGATTCAAAATGTCTGCCTGATATCAGTTGAGTCAGGATGGGAGACTAGAAGGGGGGTTGCAGGTCCACTCAGGGATGGGAGGAGGTATGACCCATGAGGGGTAGAGGGGCAGGCGTGACTCACGGGTGGGGTCTGTGGGGCTGGTGCAAACCTACATCCCCATGTCTCCTGCCCCTCCCCCCACTAGGACTGACTTGCTTGGCTCTGGCAGAGGCAAACGCTGGTAAAAGTGGCTGCACTCCAAGCATCTTGTGGGATGGGGGTTGAGAGGGCTGGCCAGTGGGGAAAGGGGGGCAAAACTAGCCCAGTGTTGGAGGGGGAGTGAGAAGAGCAGGCCTGGGACTGGGGCCAGTGGCTGGGTTTGCTCAGTCCCAGGGCTGCACTTTCCCTGCACAAGGAAAGCGTACAGAAGTTCCATAAAGCAGTTTGACCTAAATTGAATATATTTGATACTACATAGATCTAGGTTTATTTTAAACCAAGTTCTGCAATTTTTAGACTGGTTTGTGTGCATGGAATTTCTGTACCGTTACAGGTTTACCCTCATTGCCAGTCACTGAGACCAAGTCTGTAAGTGGAAGGTCAGCACTGAGATGAGTTAAGTTTAAATTGGGTGGCCATTTTGGATCCAATTTAACCTCCCTAAATATTTGTACTTAGCCAGAGTGACATTGTGCATAATGTAACACTGTTTAGAGTTCTGCAGTGCAGATGCAAACAGATGAGTATGAATGCAAGAAGCTGACAGTGGATGCAAGTAAATCAAGGGCCCGTATAGAGACCATATTAAGAGTTTTCCCACAAGCTTTTGTAGGAATTTGATTGCGCTACCTGGATGTCTGTATTCATCAGCATAGTTCTGGGGCACTCCTAAATCTTTACCATACCTGTCGTTGCAATGCTTGTCTGAGATGGGAGAGTGTGATTATCCCCATTTTGCATGTCGGAAACTGAGGCATAGAGAGAGTAAGTAACCCATCTAATGCCACACAAGAAGATTTGTGGCAGTCCTAGAAACTGAATCAAGGTGTCCTCAGTCCCAGGCAACACGTTAACCATTGGGCTGTCCTTTCTCCAGCTTTCTACTCTGAAACCAAATAATCATCTCTAAAGTAAATAATTATCTTTAATTAAGAAGGCAAATGCAAGTGTTCTGCAACTTTTATCTCTATTTGCACTTCATTGAGAAAGTCTATTATGACTGGGGGAGTGCTTCCTTCCTGTGTTTTTGCATTCTGATCGCACCCCAAGGAGCACAGCTCCAACTAAATTAACCTCAGAGGAGTTCCTTTGCTGGCTCATTCTTCAGGCTTTACAGTGAAAGCTGCAGTTTGTTGCACTGTGCTAAAAGTTTTCCCTTTCCAGCACTTAGCATGAATTCCCTTTGTAGTCTCAGTATTACAGAAAGGGAAAGTCTTTATCCAGGCCCACATCAATTGGAAGGAGAGGTGATATTTTGATGGTGGGATGTAGCATTAGATCCATTGTAGAATTTTGTCAACAGGTCATCGGTGCCACCAGCTCCAACATGGGACTGGGGAACATAGACACAGGGGCCTGCCATGCAGAACAAGTCACAGGATGAGGGCCAAAGCTATACTTCCTGATAATAAAGGGGTTCTGCCAACCCTCAACTTGATTAGAAATCCAGGCTGCAGATGCTGGGTTTTCTAGCTAACATTAAATCATTGATTAATCCTTTCAGCCTGAAACCTACCAAGCTGACTCATCATCAGTTATACTTGCCAGAAGCCAGATGCTCAGTATCAAATAGGGACTACAGGGTGAGCTCAAATAAATGAATGGAGGGTTTATTTGTGTCATTACTGGGAGCAGAGCTGGGCCATGCAATGGGTGCAGATCTAGTACAATACAAAAGCAAAGTGCCAGAGTGGCAACTCTTCTAGAGTAAAAGCTGAGCCCTGCTTTCTGTTTTAGGGTCGACTGTCTCACAGCTCTGAAATGTGCACGTGGATTCCAAATTGTTTTGGAATTTGCCATGTCTCACTGGCGTGTTGGATCATGGTTATCCAGATTTGGGGTCATAAGAGATTTTTCAGATATAATTGCCCCTCAGCCCCCCCCACTCCACTAGTCTAATCTTTCCTCCTCCCTCTATTTTATTAATATGATCACCCCTCCCCCCCCCCAAGTCCTCCTCAATGGCTTCCTCATGAGAGGTACAGGAGCTCACTGTCCCCAAGCTGATCCCCAGTCTGAGAAAGAGCATAGCCTTGTTAAAGAGGTGTTCTTTCTCAGAGGAGAAAGGGCTCTAGGCTCAGCCTACCCCATTGAGGCTGCCAGCTCTAGGAAGAACAGAGATGAGAGCCATGGGGTAAGTTTCAGCTTGGTTCCTGAAATGTATCCACGTCCATAAGCTACATTGTTATCCCTTTCAAAACATACCGCCACCCCCAGAGAAAGAGAAGTCAAGACAATGCATGTGTAAACCACTGAAACCAGGGAATCATATTTTAATCAATGATATTCTCCACCACTGCCACCCAGTTTCAGCTTCCCTGTGCCCTCTCTGGGCCGTGTCTCTCTAACACGCACATGCTAGCGTCCAGCCCTTGCATTCCTCTGCATTTTCAAATTTTCATAGGTCCACATTCTGGAAGCCATGGGGTCTTCAGGTTTCTCTTAGAAACATTTTTAGAGCACATAATATTTGCCTAGCTTCTTTCCCAGGAGTTTTGTAGACGTGGCCATGTCCCAGTGGAAATTGAAAGCAAGTCCAGCGTACAAGGGAAATAAAGCTTTGGCCAACTTTTCTAAAACAAAGAAAAAGCAGGAACTGCAATTCCCTATAAGTAAATAATTTCTTATTCAAAGAGCACAGCAAGCCACAGCACAATTTCTATGCTTTTTTAAGTTAAAGGTGGGTTATAGGGCATTTCAGGACTGCCATGGACAATAGGGGAACTAAAAAGCTAAGAGCTTACTCCTGACCTCAGTCACCTTGCTGACTTCAGCAGGTGTGAGACTAATAAAGCGCATCCTAATTCTTAAAAGTAAGCTTTGCAATCACATAGGTTTATATGAGCTAAAATGCTTAATTGGCAAGTAGCAGAGTCTGCCTTCATGGTGTAGATCAGTGGTTCTCAACCTTTTTTAGGCTCAAGCCACTCCTTGGTAGACTCAAGGCACCCTTCAGAAAATGCCAGCTGTTAGTTTTCACTCATTTTGACTGTGGAAAAATAACAGATGAAGTTTTTCTGTTGTAGAGAACTCAAAGGCTGCAGCTGGTAAGCATGCTTTTAATACCATGGATTCCTATTTGAAATCTCTAGGTTTATTTTATGAATCATGTTTGCACAGCTAATACCACTAAAATTGTGTGGCACCCTGTGACGCCCTTGAAAGGATCAAGGAACCTACAACTCAGTGCTGTAGATGTTCTGTAAATGTAATGGGCAGAGAGATCCTAACTGCATCTCTCAGTACTAGTTAAAATGGTTCTGTCAGGGAGGACCAGAGGCTTCCGCTCTAGAAGGCATGCTCCTAGCAGTCTCAGACTTACACTGTGGCTCAGACTTACACTGTGGATAACAGAAGCCTTATCTTCATTGTATTTCTCAAATAACAAAAGGGTGCTTTTTCATCCCTCCCCCTAGCAGCAATATTGGTATCTAAAAAAAAAAACAGTACAGCAGACTGTAGCCCTAAATTTCTAACCAGAGCAGCCCCTTCAGTCATCTGAAGGGCTTGCCCATGCTTGCAGCTTACACAAACTATGGAAGATTTGGCCATACAAACGACCTAATTCTGCTCTCATGTAACACCAGTTCTACTAGTGACGCTCCATACATACTATACATACTATAGGGACCAGAATCAGCCCCAAAGATTGTTTCCAGATAAGTCACTCAGGAAAGAAAGGCTCAGATAGGTTATTCATTCTATGCAGTTTACCCACCTTCAGTACAAATGAAGCATATTGAGGTTCCTCTTATAGCATAAGAAGTCTTCATTTCATGTATCTATTTACATTGGGCCCATCCCAGCTCTAGAAGCAATACACTTTCAAACAGCATCCTGAGTTTGAAATATCATTCGAACCTTTAATACCTTGTACAACAGAAGGAACATTTTTGGCGATTCCACTGTAGGTTTCAAAATCAATTCCAAGCAGCTCAGTGCTTTTCCAGGTATTAAAATTCCCAGCAATAAAAAATAATGCAGAATATTATATAAGATGCTTTTCATTATACTGCATAGCATTCTCTTACCATTAGAGTTACTTCTACCTACGCACTATTGTAATAACAATAATGCCTTTCTCCCTCAGTCAGTCTCTGTTGATCTTTATTATATTTAATATTGAAGACAGCAGTCAGATTGTTCATGGTGTGTAACTTTAAATGGGAGAATTGGGATATAATGCCAGAGAGATTCGATCCATATGCATGGATATAGTTGCTACTTTTTGCCCAAATGGTTAGCTAATATTTGGTACCTTGCAGGCTCAGACCTCTATGAAGCAGAGAAATTGATGGTATGAGTTATTCCTTGATGCAATCTGGGTTATTTACAACTAGTGTATGCAGAATGGTGTTTCTGTGAATACCTTAAAGCTAACAGAAGTAGACAGTTTCCTGGTTCAGAAATCCCCAAGCCCACCCTTCCAGCCAGTTCTGTGCCCACGAGATAGTCTATCTCTCTCTGTCCCCGCTTAAGCTTATGCTTATGTGTCTGTAGCTTCCTGCCTCCAATACACACGCACCCTCCCCACCTCCCAATGTTTGCAGTACAGAAAGTTCTTATTTATTTGATTTGTGAAGTTTTGTTCAAGCCTTTCAATACAAACCCTATTTCTTGAGGCAATTGCTTTTATTGTCTCCAGGTATCTTACTATATGAATGGGCTTCATTGTTCCTTCTATTTAGCCTGAAACAAAGGTTGCTTCTGTAATCATGTCTGTGATTGTTTTTGAATCGGGGACTTATTTGATGGCAGCTAACATTTTCAGATATAATATGAAAGTTGTTTTGTGCTGAGGATGTCAGGTGGTATCCACATGTTCTCTTCTCTAATATCACTCTGCTGCCAAATTGGGCTGAGGCTATAACGTTTTTGGGGAGAAATTCTCTCTTGGGAAACTCCTCTTTGACCTTTCAATAAAGGAAAAAGCCAGAGTAGAAAGAGGCAATCTTGACCCTTGCAGCTTATATACACAGGGAAATGTAAGCAGGTTGATCCAAGTTAACTAAAGGTATGACCTTTAAAGCAGGTTAATTGAACCAGAATTAATTCCTATACAGGTATTTTTGTTCAGAATTAAAGTGCCTTTAATTTGATTCAATATAATTTGCTTCCAAGTGGGTCTTAAATCTTTAAGTGGGTCTTAAACCAGATTAAGACCACTATAATCTGGATAAAAAATATCCATGCAGGCTTTCAACCTGGTTTTGCAGACCCACTTTAAAAGCTAGTTCAGATGAACGTTCCTGAGGCCCTCTCTACATGTTACAGGTAGCTTGAGACCAGCTCTGTGTGCAAAGCAGTTATCACATGATAAAAAGCTCCAACCAGCTATAAAGTTAGAACTTGAAAATGTGCATTAAATTTCTAGCTCATTGTTATCCAGCTTTAATTTGCACCTGTAGCAGGATCTTCTCTGTGACTGGGATCCCATCAGTTGACAGGTCTCCCAGCCGCAGGGATTTATCCCCTGAACCCTGGAGATTCTGGTTGCCATGATCCTCAAGGCTTGGGGGTGCCTGGAACCCCCGAGCCCACACAGGGCTTTCAATCCCAGCTGCACCTCATTCACAGGAAGGACTGAGTCCCCACAGCTGATGGGACTCTCAGTCCCAGCTACATGTGGGCCCTGCAGCTGGGAGCCCCCTCAACAAAGGGGGCTTCCAGCCATAGGTGCCTGTTTCTTGCCAATGCAGGGGGAGCCAAGGATTCAGCTCCCCCTGCACCAGCAATAAGGCGGGATTGGATTGAATGCGTGATCCCACAATTGTTCCTCTTGCTATGCACATATGGCATGGGGCGATTTGTGTGGATTGCACATTAGATCCAATTGTGCATGTGTAGAAGGGGCTTGAGTGTTCCCTGTTGGACAGGCTCTTGTACAGCTGTAGAAATATGTGGTTTATTCTCATTTTTTCTCTGTGTTAGCCTTGTGAATACTACCCAATAAATATCCTTGCCATAATCCTTCTTGACAGCTTTGTGTTCAAGGGAATTCATTCCTGGCATGTCTCTGCAGGATAGGTTACCCATTCTCATCCATTACAGGAAGATCTGTTAGTTCTCCTAAGACAAGACAAACTGGAGAATGTTTTTGATTCATGGGCTCAGCATCTGAGGGACATCCCTGTTGTTAGATTAAGCTGAATCAACAGCAGTTGCAGCAAACCTTGCAGGTCGACTGAAGGTTGTGTCAGAATGGCCAGCATTTGAAGTCAGCGGCATTTGGGAAAGAAGTTTGTGACAAAAGGAAAGCAAGTAAAAAAATAAAAGAAAGGGCAGAGTTATGCAGCAAGGTAAGCCAAACAGCATCTAGGAAAGCAGCAGTGAAACAAGAAGTACATCTTCATCCTTAAGCTCCAGTTAAGGGTGTTAATGTAGGTTACAGCCCTGAACCTGTAGATATGAATATGCTTAACTCAAAGCACATGAATCGTTCTATTGCAATCACATGCTTTAAGGTAGACACATCCTTAAGTCTTTTAATGGAGAAGGTCTGGCTGCATTGTAGAGAGATGGGCAGGAAACTTACAGGGTGAAGACTTAAGGACAACTGCAGATGCCCAGTCTTACAAAAGAAAATAGGTGGCTACATTCTCAACTGGTTTGAGTCTGGTGAGGCTCTCTTGCAATTAAAGCAGCTGCTTTGATTTGTGCTGCATATTGTCAGCATCTCAGAGATTGGGGACCTTTATGAGGTATGTCTGGACTAACCTTTTGTTGCTCTTTATGTCATTTCTATTAGGCCTGAAATACAAGTTTAAGTCTGTCAGACAGCTCTGCCTGGGTGAGTAAATGCTGTGGCATGTCAGGAAGTGAGCAGCAGGTATCCTCTGTGATTGAGGCAGCTACACAGAAGGGTTCAAGAATCACTGGGGATGTACACCAGTGATTTGTTATGGCTGGTATTGGCAGCAAAGTGAACCAAGACAGTGGCTGTGGAAGCACAGCAAAATCAGTGCCTAATAGAATAAGTTCAGAGCTATTTGGAGGGACTGAATGAAATTAGTTTATGTTAGGATTATAAATAGAGATAGAACAGTGGTATCTAGAAGCGTGGTCTGAAATCAGGGCTCATTGTGCTAGGTGTTACATGTAGTCTGAGGCGGTCCCTGCCCTAAAAGCATACTATCTAAATAAACAAGATGAACAGGAGGGCTAAAGGTGAGATTAATCATTGCAATTAGCTCTTGCTCAGAGTGCTTAAAATTTGAAAGCTTGCATGTTCAGTCTTGTTAACTAGTGCTAAGTGCCTTTTAGGCATCTTAAATTTATGCCACTGCAGGGGAGGATTATCATTGATTGGTGTTAACTAGCTAGTTTAAATGAAACTTCTGAGCAGTCCACTGATATAAAATGACCAGTTTGGAGCCTTCCAACATCCCAGGCTGCTGCACCATTCCCAGCCTTTAACACTCTCCTGGTCCAAGGACAAAATTTCCACCTTCTTGAACTCAACTACAGCCCCAGGAGGGAACTGCAGAGGGCTAGGGGGCTGCTTAGCAGCCCACCCACCCCCAGCATCCTGGACGGCATGCTTCCTCCCCCTCTGAAAAACTGCAGCCACCCAACTGCTGTGAGGGCAGATACTGTCTCTTTAAACTTGAAGTAACTGCTAGGAAGATCACAAGAGAGGAGGTGTTGAGCTCTGTTCCCTGGTGGGGATGACAGCCAGCAAGCTGTGTGGGGGCTCAGATCACCAGCCACAGTTACCCCCTTGAAGCCCACTACCAGGAATTGCCTCCAGCTTCCCCAGAAGGGATGGGGAGCTTGAGGTCTGGCTGCAATGGCTGGCTGGCATGTACCCAGCCAGCAGCATGGATTGCCAAAGGTTTGGGGTACCAGAAGCAACCCTGCAGCCCCCACCAGGGCAGAACTGGGAACAAACTCCTCAGCCCCCCTTGCTTCTCTCCCCATTAGACCTGAACCAGCCTCCCCACCTGACGGCCCACCCTGTAGCCTATTTTGGCCTCCCTCTTCCTCAAGCCAAGGGGCTGGCTGCACGGGGGAAGGAGGGGTCTCAGGTAGGGGGCCCCCAGGGCCCAGCCCTCTGCTACCACAGACAATTTATTGAAACAAATGAAAGTCTAGAGTCTTTATTTTTTAGCTCTCTTGTTTTAACTTCAATCAAATAAAAATGCCTTTAAATAAGTAACTTTTCCATACCCCCCCATGCTTAATGTCCATGTTTTTCTACCTCCTGGCATGCTGCTTCATGCTGCTCCACTCCAAGACACACTGCTCCTCATCCCCTCCCCAGAAGAGGGAGACCCGAAGCACTGAGGCTCAGATGTGCCCCTACTCACCAGTTGTCTAACAGTGAGTCTAAGCAGGGCATGTAGAGAGGGTATTAACCCTTAATGTGCCACTGGTCATTAGTTCGTGATAACTTTAGCACCATCTAACTTTCCTTACAGTTAACAGTTGCAGACTTGAACATGTAATCTCACCCTAAGGGACCTTTCTAAGGTTAGCGGCAGGAGCAAGAACAGACTGCAGGACTAAGTGCTTTATCGGTACCTGGCCAATCAAACCACTTTGCATCTCTATGGTGTTACTCCCTGTGAAACAAGGTTAGAGAACGACAAGAAGCTGTCCCGTATCTATCGGACAGTTAGACATCTTGGACCAACAGCATGCTTCTGTTGAGTCTAGCAACTGGCTAAAGACAGACTGTTGGTTCTGAAATGGCACCGATTTGCAAACTCTTCCTAGCAATAAATCTGCCAAATCAGATTTGGCTAGATTTCCATTCCAGGTGTATACTAGGAGAACCACTGCTATTCAGGAAAGCTACCCATCATTCCTTCCTAGGTCAGGAATTTAGAAAATTTATCATCTCCTTATCTGTGCCCTATATCACCAATGTTCTGTGTCGTCTGCCTTTTCACTGGTGATGACTCAGCTTGTTACTTCAGTACAGTCGATCACAGCAACATCAGATTGCAAGAAAATAACAAAGGCAGGAAACAGAACGAAGTAGAACAGCTCCTAACCTCCGAAGGGAATATCGCCTATCACAGCAGTGCAAATGAAGAGGGTTTAGAAACACTAATGTCAGAAAATGTTTTCTGGAGGTTCCTTGCAGACTGTTGCAGAGGGAAAGCAAGGAAGTAATGGAAAGAGTGAGTGAATACAGTGAAGGGGAGATGAAGAAAGGGTACTCCCAGAAGAGTAAATGAATAAACTTATACTGTCACTGCTTCTTTAAAAACACAAATAGACATGTACAGTAAACAACCAATATAATGGACTCCCATGGGGAACATACAACATCAGTTCTGTGCAATTCCAATTGGCCCAACCATTGCTAATTTTTCAGAATCAGATCCTAAGCAGTGACTGGAAATGTTTTTTGTCAAACAAACTTTTCTGTCCTAAAATATGGCTAATGGCTAAGCACGGACAAAGAGAATAGTTACATGGCCTTTTGTTTTGCTGTGTCTGTGAGCTTGCCTCTTTCTTCAGCCATTCTTGCTCTCCATCAAGTTCTAATGAAGAGAAAAAAACCTTCTTAGAAAGATTGCAGCTATAGACATAATTGCTCCAGTGGCAGGACCTGCATTGGTCTCAGGAGTGATCATCTGGTGGTTAAACTGATTGTGCAGAATAAAAATACTGCCTAGCAAAATAACCTTAAAGTGGGGCAGAGAGCATTTGTTTTCAGAAGAGTCATACAGTGCCTAGCATAATAATGTTCACTTGTCCAGTGCAGCCACAGTATAAATAAGAATGTATACAGCCAGGACTGGAAAAGTGTTGTATAAGGTGTGATTGCTCTAATTTACTTTTCAGGTCAATGTGGCCTTTCCAAAAGAGACAATATACTTATATATGTGTTGCATATATCTATGGAGCTATAGGAAAATAAACTACAGTTGGGGGCCAGACAGTCCTTTGTACTTACCTTGCACCTTTTCCATAGGGATTTAAAAATGTTTTATTAGTTAAAGCTCAGAAAAAACTTGAGAGCAGTCCCTTGGAAACTACTACACATATTTTACACACGTGTGAAATGAGGGAA
>NW_005841941.1:136749-144432 GCF_000455745.1 Alligator sinensis
GGTGGGCTGCTCCACTGCTTATGGCACTCATCTGTGACTTGAGAGACCTGAGTATGATTCCCTGGTCCATCACAGACTTTCAGTACTGTAGTGGTGGTATTAGTTCTACCCTGCCATATCTGGTCCAGTTTTGAGGATAAACATATTAAAGGTTGTGAGGTGCTCAGATATCATGGGAACAGAGCCATAAAAGAGATTAAATAGTTTTCCCAAGGGCACTGCGTGACTCACTAATCACAGAACCCAGCAGTTCTGACTTGTCACCTGATCAAAGCAGCAGACCGCCCTGCTGCCCAAACAGAAATTTTTGTTTCCGTTTCTTTCCCACAGACTATTTTCCTTTTCAGAGTGTCTTCTTGGAAGCATTCGATCTGCTGGTTCCCTGTGTTTTCAGTTTGAATGGAAGTATCAAGATCTCAGTGCTCTTGTCCAGGTCCCTTTTAAATAAATATTCAGCTCTGAACATTTCAGCCAAAAGCTTCACAGAGTGGACCATATTCTCACCTGATGTAAATCAGTATGGTCCCATTGACTTCAGCAGCATGGCATGAAGCAGAGCACCTGACTCATTAACTTCAGCTGGAACTAGGCTGATTTATGCCAGCTGGGGATGGGGGCCTATATGTTTTGATGGCCTTATTCTGTGTGCCTTGGGATGTTGCACCCATTCTGGCACCATGGCATGTTTGAATCTTGAGAGGTATCATTTAGGCTAATTGATGCTGCAAAATGGGGTACGGTAGTGATTCTCTCTATGCATAGATAAGCCACTGATACATAACTCGTAAACAACCTGGGCCTCAACTTATCTACTAGGTTCATATGGTTGCAGGAGGCTGACTATCAGACTGGGCCTTGGCAGTTTGGTCCATCTGTTTGTGTGGTAAACGGATGTTTTGCTCCCCCGATGCATAGACAGTTTTGAAAATCCTGCTCTGATTAGAGCATTCACTTAATGACGATCACATTTATTTATGTGACTTCCATGCAAGTAAGAACTGAAATGGGTGAAGAGGAGAAACAGGGGAACAGAGCAGATGAAAGGTGCTCTACAGCTAAGCAGTAGCTGAAAACTGATTCCGTCTCTTCTTGCAGTGCATCAGAATTGCATCATGGGTGCTGAAAGATGAGAAAAGCAGAACCTTCTGTTCAGTTTGTGCCCTGGTTTCATTTGTGTGCTAGAATTAACTTTTGGTGAATGACATGACATTTTCAGAGAAGGATAAGGAACTAATAGCATTACCAGCGAGTGGTATTCAGCTGGTTGATTATCTACTGAGTTACTGGAATTTCAAAGGATTCTCTGCAGGCATAAGCAGTCCCCATGACTATTGGCTCAAGGAAGATGTTCAGGGCTCCTGCACTAAACAGCCACAGGTGTTGTTCCTTGCTTACCTCATTTCATAGACTCTGCCTAACCCATTTGTTCAGGGGAATGCTTACAGGGAGGTTCTTTCCCCAGCAAAGTAAGCATTAGCTGATCTTAACTCATGTTCAGTCAGCCAAAGCCAACTATCAAATGGTCCATATGGCCTGAGACAGGTCTCCACATCTGACAACTTCAAACTGGAGCTTAGCCAGGAAGGAGAAAGGGGCTGCTCCCCAAAATGGCTATGGTGGGGAAGGAAAGGGAAAGGAACTGCTACTTCAAAGGCAATCCCTACATTCAAGGTGGCAGGGAGTCAAAAGAAACAGAGATCTGGGGCAAAAGGCACCTTCTTTCCTGCAGGCTGGAAGGAGCCACAGTGCCAAGTTATTTATCAGGTACCTGCCATCTGCTTCAGAAGATGCTAAAGTGAACTGGAGGACCCAGGACCCTTTCAGGAGGAGAAGAACCAGAGTTGCTAGCAAGGTCATATGCAGCATTTAGTGGAGAACGCAGAGCTTTTTAAAAAACAGCATCTATTGAACATAGTTAGTATACTGTCTAATTGCTGTAATAAGGATACTTCCTTATCAGTCACAGTTTATTCCTTTTGACTCCAGAGGAGATGGTCTCAATCATTTGTAGTCCATCTCTTTCCTCTGGGACTTCAACTGACTTGAGGTAGGTAGGGCCTGGATGAAGGATCTTTCCTGCAGCAGGCTCCGGTTCTTTTCTTCTTGGATGGGGAATTAAACTGGGTTGCTTCCCTGTGAAGGAGAATTTGGGGGAGGGGGGGGAGGTCACCTGTCCAGGCTTTTCCTACTCTTTCTGCCAGTAAATGGGTTGTTTCCTTCCATCCCGCTCCCTGGAACCTCCTCACTGACTCTTCTCTTCCCTCTTCTCTTCCTGCCTGCCCCCACATGAGTTACTGTTACAAAGAGAGTATGAGGCCAGATAGTAGGGAGACCGTGATTCTTTGTCTGTCTCTTCTCATCCTCCGACCCCAGTCCTATCTATCACGCCTAAGGCTCAAAGGCTGCAGTTGACTTGCTTGTAGACTTTTCCTTCTCTGGGTGGGAGAGGAATCCAATGAGTCATATAAGCAAAGCAGAAAAGCAGTTTGTTTCCAGTGTGACCAACAAAGCAGGTATAGGTTGTGCCCTTCTTCATCCTGACACATCCTAGACTATTCTTCAAAGAGCACAGAGTGACCCTACAAAACCCAGAAGCCAGCTAAATGTCTCAGCTCACCAGTAAGTATTTGGGTGTGTGCTATTTCTGTAAACCATTGTTGGTCTTACCAAGTGGTGAAGGAGGATGTGAACACACAGCATGTTTACGCTGGTGGAATTGATCTTGGTTTTGTACAATTCAGCTGGCAGGGGCAATGGTAAATAGCCTCTGCACTGAGCATGCAGCTATCTGGGAATAAAACACATGACAGGTACAGGAATGTAATTTATATCAGCATAAAGGTACTGCATCCTGAGAGAAATACAAAAAAGGTGTCTTTTTTTCAAGGTGCTAAAAAAAGAATCATGGCTGAGTAATAAGTAGGAACCTCACCTCCCACAACAGATGGGTCCAGGGCTGCTGGTTTTCTGTCTGATCTCTGCCCTTCCCTCCAACAGGAAGCAAATCAATAAATGTCATTTGCCTGATATTGTTGGCAATTTGGAGACTTCTCAACAGCCAAAACTTAAGTCTTTTCCCATGCTCAACTTTGGATTAACGAGGCATTTTTTTCTGTTCATCCTGGCTTGTTGATTGTTCAGTGACTATTATTCAGGTGCTAGTGAGAGTATGTTATTTTGCTTCCGTTGTATGGCTTTTAGGGACCACCTACTTGTGACAAAGCGCATAAATGAAGCTGACACATGGGTTGGATTGTCTAACTGGATAGAGGTTTGAGAGGCACCAAGATTCCTGTTGTCACCACAAAACAGTTGAAATTCTTTGAAAGACCACAAAGAATGTCAGTGGTGTGTTTAATTTTCAGTACTCGCAGAAAACAGAAGAAAACAAGAAGATCCTAATGAATATACTATGTCGTATATGTGACTGTGCCAGACAAAGATTTGTACTGTGAGGCCATTCTACTGAGCAAGCTAAAAATAAGTCCTTATATGGGGACAGACTACAACTTATTGACCCATTTTGTCTGTAGGCAGAGTATAATCCTGGTATTTCAAAGTGGCTGAACAAGATTCAAGCAATATTCACTGGCCCAGTTATTCAAAGTTAGATAATGAAAATCATAGGTCTTAACATTGTGAGGCACATTTCTGGGGAAAATTTCTGGACAGTGCTTTACAGTCAGAGGCATAGCATGCAAGTTCAGCACCCCAGGTGGAGTGGGGGTAGGAAGCAGGGAAGGCAGGGGTAGACTACTGTAGAAGTTGGGGTCGGGTGAGGAAGGGAGGAGAATGGAAGTCTTACCTGCCTGGGCTCTCTGCATACTGAAGGCAGCTGATGGTGCTGCTACTGCTGCTGCTAGAGCAATGTCAGCTCTGACAGCAGCAGCCTGGCTGCACGGACTCCCTGAGAACCATGCCTGGTGTTCACTTCCCCACACCACAGATATGCAGTTTGGTGCAGGGCTGCACCTGCTGTGACAAAAAATTTCAGGGAGGGGGGGGACCATCATTATGTTCGTCTCCTGCTCTCCATATAGACTATTATGTGTGGGGCTGTGCTGCCCAGCTCCTATGGCCAGACAGCCAAAGACTCCCAGGGAGAGGGATGGATCTGATGCTTTCCCATAGTTGGTGCCTGGGTTTGATGCCTCACCCACTTCCCCCTATCTGCCACCCCCCCCCCCCCCCTTTCTCGCTTATCAACCTGCTGGCTTATAAACCAAGTTATGCTGTTTACAACCATGGTAGATGAAAAATCAGACTTCTACAAAATAGAAGCAGTTTTTTGTTTAGGCTATGTGGATAGTGACCTGAATGTTAATGAAGAGTCTTCTTTGATAGGTGTCTATTGGAAATAATATTAAAAATAATACTACCCTAATTGACTGTCTGGAACCTGTTTACAAAATTGGGAAAACATGTTCAAAGTCTCCTAAATAATACACCACGTTTCAAGATATATAATGCAAAATGTTAAGTACATCACACGGCATTGCCTGTTTAAACTCTTCTTTGGAGAACCACATCAAAAAGTTCTAAACCTAATAGGCAAAACTCTACAAGCAACAAAAAAACAATTTGAAAAAAAATGGCAATGCTCAAGCTTCCAAGAAAATGGAAGTAGGGACAGGCAAACCCAGCTACCCAGGTCCAACAAGGGATTTCTACAAGTACATCTGCATTATAGTAACTGGTTACACAATTCCAGCATTCATTCAAGATTTAAACAGGGAAAATTAGCAAACAGCCTAGGAGCAAACAGCACAGGTTTTCTGGGAGTCTCATGGATATATTTCCTGTAGGTTTCATTCTCATTATTGCTAATCTCACATGTTTATTTTATTCATTGGCCTTTTCTCTCTTTCTCTATCTCTATCATATTGTCATGGGCTTCCCCTCCCCCAGGGGAAGTTCTGGATTGTGGTTTGAGAGGAGGAGAAGGATAAATTGAAACCAAGTGTTCTTGTGCTTATGCTTGTCTCCAGCTCAAGGGGAGGTGGTGTTTCTGTGTAAAGGCTTATTTTTGTTAAACTTGTCCTGTTTTAGGCAATGTAATCTTTCCTCCTTCCTCTAGATGTCTGTAATGTTATAGTACTTACCGGGACCTCATTGACATAGCACCTGAGCACCTCATAAGTGCAATTATCCCCACTGGACACATGGGGACTTGGGACAAAGGGAGATGAAGTGATGTGTCCAAGCTCATATTGAAGTTTGTGGCAAAGCAAGGACTTGACTACAGGTTTCTGGAGTAGCAGAGTAGCAAACCTGTAATCAAACATCCTTTTTTTAGGAATACCCACAAGCTTCCCTTGTGTGTTCATGTCATACAACATGGACACTGGATCTCATTTCTGAGTGTTGTTGAGGCCATGAACTTAATGGGGGTTAAAATTGGGAACAGACAATTCTTTGAAGAACAATCATGTCTAGCGACAGAATGATTAATGGTAAAATTTGGCAGGGCATACAATTTTGCATTCTAGAGATTAGGCCAATCTCTAAATATTACGGTTTCTGAACAGCGGATCACCTGCCTACAGAAGGTTGAATCTGGTCCTAGCCATCACTGCAGATGGGTTACTGAGTGAGGCAGACTTCAGGTGGGACCCTCTCTGGCAACTCTGATGTATAAAAAAATAAAGAAAAGTCTGGTAAAGAAACTGTGTTCATAACTTGGCACAAAAGTGCCCTGATCTCTGCTACAGCCTCTGTGTCTTTCTGGAATATAAATAATAATAAGCTAAGCAGTCATTTTCTTGATTTTTTTTTTTTTTTTTTTTTTTTTTTTTTTTTTTTTTTTTTTTTTTTTTTTTTTTTTTTTTTTTTTTTTTTTTTTTTTTTTTTTTTTTTTTTTTTTTTTTTTTTTTTTTTTTTTTTTTTTTTTTTTTTTTTTTTTTTTTTTTTTTTTTTTTTTTTTTTTTTTTTTTTTTTTTTTTTTTTTTTTTTTTTTTTTTTTTTTTTTTTTTTTTTTTTTTTTTTTTTTTTTTTTTTAATACTGAAAGTTCTGCAAGTTCATGTGCTGTTAGTATTGAATTGACTACCTGTGTAATGACTTAGTCCTAAATATTTCTTTCCTGACATTCATTTTCTTCTCTTTGATTTAAGGGAAGTCAAACTTTGACTTTTAATATGGCGTAGAGTGTATAAATAAGATAAAGTGAAACATCCCATCAATCTGTATATGAATTGGCAGGTTTTCCAGTTTATAAATGATCTCCTGAGATTCTTAATTTAGTTTGCTCTGCTGAATTATGAACAACAAAATTGTGAATAACACTTTTGGCTTGTTTTTTGTAAGGTTTACAATTTTCCTGTAAGATTTATACTTCCCTGAAGTTTTATTACCCAGAACATAACTCTTAATGTAACTTGAAAATGCAGTTTTCTTTTCAAATTAAGCTTGTATGGAAAACTTGTTCTGACAGCACCATCTCACATAGCAGCTGCAAATGTCACATCACCTTTTCCAGAAGCTCAGTACCAAGTTAGCTGTCCTAAAAAAAAACAAAATTAGTGAATCTGACCTACCTAAAGTATTTCATTTCTTAAAAAGCCCACCTGTCTCTATTCAGACTGACCAGGCAACTGCAGCAGGAACTAGTAGATTTATTCTAATTTTTTAAATTTTAAAGGGTCCTATGATAAATTATGAATTAATGCCCTCCACAGAACAGATTGAGCTTTTCTGTTCACTAGCAGCTCTCATTGAGAATAACAGCGGTACCCAAATTTAAATTACACACATTATTTTTTAAATCCTTTTAAACAAAAGAGTAAGTAGGAATTGTATACAAATAAGGGGCAATGGTATTAAGATATGAATTTTGCAGTTTGTGTAATTTTTAAGCTTTTTTATTATTCTTTTGAGACTGCACAGCATTTTTTAAATTAAGGGAAAGGGCAAAAAGCTTATGCCCCAGGAAAAAATAAATTTCAGCTGGTCATAAAGCAGCCATTTCATCTCAAGACCAGATAAGTAATAGCACATTCAAATTTGGATGGCAACAGTTTAGACTTTTAACTTCATAGTTAGGCATCTATAAGCATCTAGAATGGATATTAATGTATTTAAGAGCCATGTCTTAGACACCAAAATATTGAAAATCTTTTTTGTTGAGAGTAGAATTTTCAAAAGTGTCCAAGTGACTTGGGAAGCTCATTTTCATTTTCAAGGGTGACTAAGGCAAATAAAAGTCAGGGGATACCACAGTTCTCAAAGTCAGGCAACTTTGGCAGTAAAGTGAATGGAAATAAGAGACGGTTTATAAGTATGCCCAAGGCTGAAATCTATTGTGAAAGCCAGTATCTTCTTATGCAAACGCTGTGGCTTATTGACACCTGTTGATGAACAGAGCAGAGAAACCTAGAACTGCCTTAGACTCGAGGTTGACAAAGACCCCCTAGTGTGGAGGGAGGCCTCAGCTACAGTTTGGTGATTGGGGAGGAAGGATTCTGAGCCAGTCTGAGGCAAACCACATTTGTATGACAGCTATGTGCAGCATGGGGCATTTTCATGAAAATACAGCTACGTTTTGATTTGGGGGATAAGAAGACGTTGTCCTTTCTCTGCTGGGGAAAGGAAGGATAAGAGAACTGCAGTCTATGTGCTAGGACTGAGGGATCACGTTGACCTAACTGCAGTCCAGTGTTGTTACATAAGGGAGCCCATGGCAAGGT
>NW_005841941.1:144491-176051 GCF_000455745.1 Alligator sinensis
GGGAAAGAGAACAGGTGCTTCCACCAACAGCCCCCCCTTGTGACAAGGGCTACCAGCTCTATATGCCAGGATTCCCTCTTTGAAACTGAGGTGGTGCAGAGGCAGCTGAGAAACCTGCTTAGCCTGAAGTACAGAGGAGTCTGGGTTAAGAGCCTCCCTAAGACAAATTGGGTATGTGGTCATTGCAGGGAGGGTAGATGGGACAGCCCCTGGAGCAGCAAGATCCCTTGAGCCCTGAAGAAAGACACTGGCCCATGAACCGTGAGCAGGTTGCAGTGGAGAAAGGGAGAAATGAACACTAGACAGTACTGCCTCCTTAGCCATCCACCACCATGAGAAAGGAATTGTTATGAAGACTATTATCAAATGTGGGTGTGTGTGGGGAGGAGGCAGGGGGCATCAACTTACAATAATATTGACTAATTGCTGCCTTCAATATAGTTTGGTTTCCCAGCTTTCTAGACAGGGCCTTCAGCCGTTTTTTTTCCCAAAATAATTTTTGAGTAACAATCTGATCCTTTTCTCTCCTAACAGTCTCTGCAAGAAGGGTTGTACCGATGGTAAACATAGAGCAGAGAATATTACACTTCCACGCACTTATCTAATATACATAGTTCACTTAGCTGCATAACAAGACACTGGTCTCCATTTTTTTGCCTGTTGCTTACAGGGTTCATCTCCATGTGCACTTGAATATTCAGTAGCTTTTACTGTGCATTAATGTGTCACGGCAAAAACCATGTTGATACACTACTGCACAGTAAAACTAAGTTACTGTGGATTAAACGTCACTGAAAAAGCATGCGCTTTCGCTACTGCACATTAGGGCAGCCTAGTGCACATTTAGTTAGTGCCTCACATTAGAGATACTAAATTTAATGCACAGTAGCAAAAGCACACTACTAAACGTGTAGATGCACCCACATTGTAGCAAACTTCAGTTATCTGGATAGTTGGTAAAAGCATCAGCTGCTTGTATGTATAGAAACTCTCAGCAGCACTGTTGTCTTTGTAACAACTGCATAATTGGTGAAGCAGACTAGGAGCTGCCAATTTCAAGGCATCTAAAGAAGCTTTGAATTGACTAGGTCCTGTTGATTTCAAGGCTATTATTCCAAGGCATGAGGCCAGAAGATTACAGACCTTAATGAGGTGTGAAAAGCTTAGTGTCGTTTTTTCCATCATTAGTGGACAGTGTTTATGCTGTTTTTTGGTCAAGTACACACTGTGGTAGAGTAACTGAGCAAGGCAGCTGGGGGAGCTGCCTTTGCAGAGGGGACAAAAATAGCCACCATCGCAACAGCGGTTGAACATACTGTTGTGGTCTGCACAGCAGCAACCTGGTATAAATTAGCCTCCTAATTGTAACTGATTTTTGCCATCAAACCAGGGGTGTGCCCACCTTACAGGTTACAAGTGACATGGTGCTGGTAATGTCTATGCAGCTGCTTTTCTGCCAGCTGCCTGTGTGGTAGATGAACTCCTCTTTTCTCTTCTTGGGATCAAATTGATAGACACACACAGATCATGGGAACTTCAACTAATACATATTACTTGATAATCTTCCTGGTAGTCCAGTCAAAGAGAAGGTACAGAAAACAATCCAACAGGACATCAAACATTAAAAGAGGAAAGGAATTTATTAAAATGTCAGTGTAACACTATAGAGAAGCAGATGGGTTTTGTACAGCCCTATGAAATAAGTTTAAGAGGAAGTTCTGTTGCTAGGAGACTACAACCACAAAGTGTAATGATGGAGCTTTCTTAGTAAGAAAAAATTACCCATAGAAGGATATGCTTAACAGATACTAAAATAATCTGAAGGTGCCAAAAACTACGTGCTACTCCACCAGCATCTGTGTTTGATTACTCCAATATGGGGCTTAAATGAAATGGGGGGACCTTGAGCTGGTCATCATCATGTGGTAATAATTGGACAAAAGCAATCAGAGTCTGCTCCCTCGAGAGTTCATTTTCCTTGTTTATTTAGACTATTTAAGTTATTTGGGGCAAAAACTGTGTCTGCATCTGTGTTTGGACAGCACCTAGCACAATGAGGCCCTGGTCTTTGTGTTAACTTGGAGGAAACATGGGCAACTGTTAAGAATAGCAGGTATTTAGATTATCAGAGAAGGATTTTTTTGAATAAGACAAAGTGAGTTTTTGGTCAGGTTGTGAAGGATTCTGCAACTTTAAGTCATGCTCACTGAGATGTCCTCTATGGAACAAACAGCCCTCTTTGGGTTGGGCCCAGTAATGCACTTACCATAAGAATTAGGATACGCGTTGATCAGGGAGGATTTAGGAATAGCATTCATGTACTTGTGCAAGGGGTTGGACCAGATGACCCTGTGCTTCTACACTTCTGTGATTGATTACAGGCTGCAAACATCTCACAATCATTACAGCAACACTTGCCAGGCTACAGCTCCACTGATTTAACCCAGAACTTAGCATGTTATGCATCCCTGTCTAATGACCGGTATATGGAGACAAGAGACATCGATTGTTATCTGCCAAAGAACTATGTTAGTTTATGAAGTAAAGTCATATGCTGTTAGTGCTTGAGGTTGAATATTTCACATCCAGAGTAACACTCACTGCAGATGGTTACACAGGTTGCTTAGCATTGCTACAAGAGCATCCTGGCATGCTGTTCTATGCACAGATTATTGATGCGTGCTGGCTGTATATAAGCAAAAAATGCTGGAAAGTAACTTTTATAGATGTATCAATGTTTTTGAAGCTGGGGCAGGACAGTGTGGCTGTGGTCAATGACTCTGAGTTTTTGGGAATCACACTTGCGCACACATTCATCACACTAGGGGATCTCATGAGGCTTCTCTAACTTTGTAGCTGAAGATCTGTGCAGCCACTCCTCTGTAGTTATACAGCACTAGTGCAAAGTCCACAAATGCCACTAGGTGTCCCAGTGGTTTCTGCTCTCTTCGGGCGGAGTTACTTCTGGAGCAGGCAGTGAGCAGCAACATTGATTCTATGTAATGGAGTTTAGTGTATTGAAAAAAGTAATTTTTTTTTCTTTGGGTGTATATATTCACTTATTAAAGCTTTTTTTTTTTTAATCACACGTGCACACGCACACATGTGCACGCTCATACACACACTTAGTTTTGTCAAGACAAGGCCTTGATTTTCTTCCCTTCTTTGCCATGACTAGCCATCAGCCTTCCGCATGACTAATATTGCAGAGGAGAAGTCCTTGATCTGCATCATGCTTTAAATCAGGGAGAATCTCACCTCATTTGCCAGCAGTCTCAGGATTAAGGTTCTCCTCAATTAACGTACTCTGCAACTGAATCAATCTTCGTGTTCCGCTATTTGCATTTCAGTAAGTTAAAGGGAATTAGCATATCACAGTATTTACTTGGCTCTTCAGAAAATCTTAACTGGACAGCTGCCTGGGAAGTCCTTGTAAAGTTCTTATGTCATTCACCTCTGCTTTTCTGTACATAACTCACTCAATTAAACTGTTCATCCCTGGTGGAAGAAATGAGAAGCCCAACATTGCTATGTTCAGTCACCTCCACCGAGCACTGGAGTGGCAGGCCTGCTCCCAAGCGATTTAGCTGTGCAGAATCATGCGTGTTCTCTTCTAAGAACCCATGCAGTAATCCTGAATGAAATAACTGGGTCAGACAGGCCTACAACACAAATGTTCATCTTATCTCTCTCCCTCTTGCCCCAAGTGAAAAACCCCTACAGGAGCTAACTGTCTATGATATAATAAGGTGTTTTCTGTAAGGATACTGGTCGGCTGAGCCAAACAGGACATGCACTCTCTGCTCTGCTAGGCACACCTTAACCTTGCCAGGTGTGTTAGTCATATTTGTTCAACCCAGTGGAGAGGCAATCTTTGAAGCGAGGTGTGAAATCTCATAGAATGTGTAAGGGCTTATTGCTGGATAGGGTTTTGAGCTGTTTTGGCAAACTGGCCCTAAAAAGAGGATAAGGCTGTAAAATTCAAATTAAAAATGCTTTAGCCAGCTTTCCCGAAAAGAGCTCTGCTAAACTGTCAGAAGCTTTGGGAGCCAATTATCTTGGACAGTATGGCTATTGTTGAAGCCTTAAGCTGTGAGAACTGGTGAATTTCTGGATTTCATGCCAAAAAAAATCAATCCTCATTTTAAGGCTTCCACGTGTGAGTGAATAAGACCTCCAAAGGACCAAGCTCTACGCTTCCTTGCAATACTACTGAAGTATTCCATGAGCAGGGGTATGGCTCAGAATCTAGCAAATAGATCCATTTAGCCCTGGATATAAAATGGACTGTGTCCTGTCATTTACCGCTCTCCTTTGATGCATGCTATCCTCTGGTGCCAAGGTACTGTCAGCCAAATCTGTGCACTAAACTGACTTATTTTTATTGAATATGAAATCCCATTAAAGTTCAATGAAAGCTGACCCTTTGTCAGGTCTCGGATGTTGTGGAATATGAGAGTGAATGGCACTCGGGAGCCCAGAAAAAAAAGATGCTGTTTGTAGCCAAATAAGGATTTGCCTAATGGAGTTATCATTTTATTGGTGCTCTGAGGATTTGAGGGTAATACTAAGAGACAATGGGATCTACAGGTGTAAATTTCCCATGTGCTATGGAGCTCAAACTCTGAAAAAAAAAGTACTATTAAAGGAAGTATGCTAGCCCGCACATCTAGTTTTGTTGGCTGCTTCCTTGGCATCGGCACCCAGACATTACCCTATGTTAGTTATTGTGTAATTGGGTTGCGGGAATATAAACATTACTCATGTAAATATCCTATAGACTGCAATAGGTTACTAGAGCAAGGGTTGTTGAATTGAAATCATAAGCACTGAACTGCATCAAGAGCAGAAGAAATGTCCTCATCACTCTCTGTCTCTTTTCTGAGTAATGTCTTCTGAGCTTCTGAATCTGAATCTTTCCTGCACTCTCAGAAGTTTCATAAGACACAAATAAGGCGCTGCCCTTCCTGTTCCTTCCAAGCTGCTCTTTACGTGGCCTCTCTGGTAATGTTTTGTTCGTGTGTGTCAAGAATAGATTGAAACCTTGGCTGAAGTCTGGGGCTTGGGGAGAATGGTTCCTGCCTCCTAGGTATGGCCCACTGTCGGTGTTGCTCTGACAAATCTCAAATGACAGGAGAGACTGATTAGAATAATGCATTGTCTAGTGGAAGGGGAATTGTGCAGTGGTTCTTTCAGTAATGGTTGTCCAAGCAAGACCTATCAAAGGAGTCTTGTCCTAAGCTCTTGATTTACATACAGAGATATCCCCAGCTGTGAAAAATATCCACAACCAAGTGAGTAGCTATTTGTTTGCTTTGGTAAACTGTTTCACTTGACTTAATTATAGCCTAGAACACAATGGCAGCATCAGTTCAGCTGTGAGATGGCTCATTTCCAGCAGACAGAGACAAGCTTTCTCAGTGCTTTGAGTGATGACTGGCACTACCATTCAATTAATAATTATTTGAGCTCTGCTAAAGACCAAATGTGACTAATAGAAACCCAAATGCTACAGATGTTTTTTGTATCCATTACTTCAGTCCACCAGTAATACAATGGGCCTGCTGCTTTGTACAGTTGCATCAGAGCTATTCTGGTATAATGCCACCAAGTCAGAGGGGTGAAAGTCATAGGACTATAGGCTCCTTGGGGAGCCATCTCTTACTATGTGTTTGAGCAAGACTTAGCACTAAGAAGGCCCTGATTCCAGTTGGGGGAGGAGAGGGGGTTCTGCAAGCTTTATCGGAATACAAATAACACTTAGTAAGTTCAGCACTTCCCTATATGTTTGCAGGATTTGGGCTAGGTAATGTCACCGAGTGAAGAGTAAAAAATCCCTGAGAATGAAAGGGGGCAACAGTGAAGTGAGTAGGTCAGATATAATGGGAAGACATAAGGGTTTGTGGGGAGTTTGGAAAAACAGCATGGTTACGCTGAATCTCTAGTACAAGAACCAAGCAAGAGGTGATGTGTGACATTAGCACAATACTTTATCAGCATCTGTCTGAGGAAGGAAAGTCTGAGCTAACTTCATGTTAATGGTTATGTTTTATTGTACAACTCAGAACTGATTGAGGTTGGCATTAGTATCACCCAGAAGAAATTCAGTGTTCCTGAGTTGTACCTACACTAATTTCTAATTTTACCACACCCTACACTAATAGTTTATAATTTTTGGTGGATTTCAGTTTTGTGGGTGACACCTAGGACTTTAAAAGCTTGCACAGTAATTGAATTGTGGTCTGTCCCTTGAGAGAAGGCCAAACGTATCAATACGAGATTAGAAAAATTATTATTTAATCAGGGAGCAGCAGCTAATAACCAGCCAGTTTTACTTCCTTCACTAATCACCCAGACCTGCTTCACGGGCAGCTGTGAACAACTGGAACACTGGGAACCTGCACAGAAATGCAGATTGGACAGTAAGTTTCAAATACATTTCATTGGGATGGAAAACCAAACCAAACCTGATTAACCTAGTCTTTGAAACTTCAGCCACTTTGCTAATTTCTGAGTTTGGCAATACTTGGTTTAATAAGTAGATTGCTGATATTTTTTAGCACAGTTCCTAGGAGCCCTTGCCAGGGGCCAGGACCTCATTGGGCTGGTGCTGCATAAACCCCAAAACAAAGACCATCTCTGCCCCAGATTGCTTCTTAAGAATAAGAAAAAGATACTAGATGAACACCGGCAGGTGTGAGCACACAGGAAACAATAGTACAATAGCAGCCAACCTGGCAGAAGCAGTCTGAGGACATAAGCAATCTAACCACTGTCAAATGTTTTGCAGGCATCATAGCAGATGTTTTAAGGAGAGACTGAAAGAAGGTAATGCTATGACCTTGTAGATGTTTGTGGGGATCTTCTTCCTTGCATGAGGCAACCAGATGATCACAAAAGTGTCTTGGAAAAAATGGAAGCCATATTGAAAACAATTATATTGTAAATAAACCAAAGAAAGGCTTGTGCCTTTCTTTACAGCAAAAAAATATGTGGGGGTAGAGAGATTTTTTTTCTGTTTGTTTTTTTTCCGCCAGATATTCAGGTCTTCTCTAGGCTGGAAGATTCTATGATAACCAGAGAACTAGCAAAATGGTGATATTACATGAGCTAAGGGAAGAATGATTGTCCATTGGGAGAGGATGGTGATTTTTCAATTCCTGTTTGGAGCTCTGGTGGGAGGGTGGATTTATAAAAGCACTTAAAGTACTTGTGTGCTTTAGAAATTCACACTCACTTTTTTTTTTTTTTTTTACACCAGCTGCCCTTACTTACAGCTCCTTCTTGCAGTTTTATGCATACTGATAAAAGCATGAGCCAAAATCATCCCTGGTGTAGCTTCATTTTCTTCAATGAGATTATAGCAGGGATAGCTTTGGCCCTATGCTGCCGTCACAGAGCTTACCAGAAGCAATTTCCTCTGATCTAACAGACTTGAAGTTTCACAGGGGGTAATTCATTTACTGCTTGGTGCCAGATATAATGGTAAATAAATATCAGAGGCAGGAGGTCTGGGTGGATATGACAAACCTTATCCTGTGATGAAAGGTTATGAACCTCTTATCTTATCTGTCTTAGACTTCTAATATTAATTTGCAAACGAGCAGAGACAGCTTCACTCTGGGCAACCTCTCCTAAGAGATCTCATTTCCTAGGATGTGATATTCTTGCACACAGAGTATGCGTTTCTCTGGCCTAGCTTCCCAGGGAGCGATCCCTCAGGATAGCTCTAACTTGTACTGCGATGCCCAGGCCAGGAGCTCAGCCCCTCGATATGCAGTTTACAAAGGTGGCCTTATGCCAATACATCACGCTGTCTGAGCCCTGCCTGACTTGCATGTGATACAACTTTCTGTTTATTCCAAGATTAAAGATGTGAACTCAGTACAGCTCCCTGGGGCAGCCTCACTGTGACTTCTTGATGTCAGTGTGGCTTCAAATCCCAAGGGTGGGAGGAAGAGTACAAGCAATAAAGCCATCATCAGTTATACAATAGATGGTGTTTTATCTGTAAGCAGACAGGCTGGAAGCTCGTATTTAAACATGCCAGGCATGGCTGGGATGCCTCCTGCACTTCTCTCTCATTTAATCCTATGTCTATGTTGATTGTAGCTCATAGAAACATTTATGTATAACTGAGAGATGAAAAATAAATTGCAACAGAGTACACATCTTGCCTGGCAACGGTGCTCGTAAGTACATCATACTACTCCACGTGAGCTGCCTTGTAAACAGGAAGCAGTATACTTGCATATTCATGTGACACTTCAGGTGAGCTCATTAGCACAGCTGAGTGGCTACACATTTAGTTTGCTCTCAGACTAAGTAGCCTACCTGGCCCAATACGTTTGCTGTGGAGACATGGCCTAAGATTACCTGCTTACTCTGGTAGTGAATTTATGGACTTGTGTCCATAGCCTTCACCCAGGAAACTAAGAATGGACTACTCCTACAGTATCTGACAAAGTGGAAATGTTGCCTGTGAAAGCTCATGCCTCTCTGAACCAGTTAGTCTTTAACTGCCAGCTTTCCCTGCCTTCTCTCTTCTCACAGGTCAGTCAGGTAAGTGAAAATACCTAAAGCACTGAAGTTCACCAGTCATGCTGGATCTCTGCGTGCACAATCAGCAGTCACCGATGCACTGCGTGCCATCAAACCAGAGAGCCCATGATACAATGAGATCTAGACTCAAGGGTGGAGAAGTCCAGTCTTGATTATGCTGTTGCCTTCCAAATGTATTCAATACTGCCTTGTACCCTAGAGGGCAGAGCAGCTTTAATACAGATGACTGAAATGATAACCCAGTTCATAATGTATGCTTGGCAGGACAACTGTAGCTAATGCTGTGGTCTCTTGGCTAGAGGTAATGATATGAGATCAGAGTGATAGATGTTTTAACTTTAACTGTATATATTCTGACTTTCTAGCATGTGTGGTATTTATCAGTGAGCCTGAGTTATGTCATGCAGACAGGCTAAGAGAAACAGAATTTAAGGACCTCACAACAAATGAGGAACATCATAGGCGAAAGTATATTCAAATGTCCAGGGTAAAGGTGAAAGGTAGGACAGGAGTAGGGGACTTTTTCGGCCTAAGCTAGTCTGAACTAGTTTACCCACAGACTGACACAATTAGATATTCTTGGTAGATCTATCTGACATATTTGGTTTAAGGTAGCTTCATATAATTGAAAGGTTAATAAAAAGGGCAGTTTTATCCACAGACAGCATTCCTCTTGCACTGAAATCTTGTTTAGGCAGCAGAACTCACCTGAAGATGTCAGATCCCCTTGCTTATACCAGAATTTACTCCCTGAAAGCTGTGTGTGACAGGTTACCTTAACAGACTAGCCACTTGTTGGTGATTTTAAAACTTTAGAACTTAGTAAGCTTTAGGTATTAAGATAATTTTCTACTTTGGGTCTTGTAACAGTCTTTCAGGTTCCTAATCATTTTAACATTTGCAATTTTTCCAGGTTTCTAACCTTTTAAAATCATTTGTAAACTTTCAGATGTGGATTATGTTATCACATGTAACTACCTCTTTTCTAGATGTAAGAACATTTAATTGGTTGTAATTGTAATAACCAGCATTTTGTCATGGGTCACTGGTAGTGTATAGTTCTGTATTCACTCACAGCATTTCAGAATGAGTTTTATTAAAGTGGTGTTATAACCAGTTCTTTAGAACACTTGAATCCATTGGGACAGGACTCCCAAACACACCTTAGTCCTTCAGACTACCAGTATGTCTTGGGGTGGACAACAGAGGCTTCTGCTGCCATCCAGCAGGTGGCAAAAGGCACGTGGAGATATTCCTGCACTTTCTGCTAGTGGTAGCAGTCCTTTCAGCAGCTGGTGCCTTCCCAGGGTGCACTTTGCACTCTGGTAGCACATCTGTTACAGTGGAGTCATGTGCAACCTCCAGAAAGATGTAAACTGTGTTTGCACTCTGACAGCTGGATGGTGGTTGTGTGGGGACCCAGTACGCTACGCTGTTTTCACACTGTACCTTCTGCTCTGTCTTTGTTGAACTAGCATTAAAGAAACAGCTGGGGTTATGTGGTTTATCTTTAAGACTGTAGCAGTGAGAGTCATATATTCTTAGGTGGGCTAATCGTCAATGAATTATTCAACAGCTAGTAATGATGTAATGGAAATCTAAATTAGGAGGAGAGGGAGCAATATGTTGGAAAGCTGGGGTTGGTGGGGGGGTTGCTTTTGTTGATTTTCTTTAAGAGATGCACTTACCAATTAACTTTTCATGACATAAATTTGTTTACTTTAATATGTCCAGTTAGAAGAGTTTTCTGATGCATTATTTAAGACTGGAAAATAAATACTGAATGCTCAGAGAATGTGCTTGTGAAAGCCCAGGACAGCTCATCTTCTCACTCAATTATTTATTTTGCTTTCCGCTGAATGTGAGATGTTCCCAGATGCACAGGGGAGACTCCTGGGTTGTTTGCGTGCTAATTCTATTTCTCACCGTCTACAAAACTCATCCAAACATATACATGGGGTCGTCATCACAGTGCTGTATCTGGCACTTTGAAAGGCAGAGAATGTATGTAGGATGATAAGGATCCATCAATAAGCTCTCAAAAAAGGAATTAGCCACTGAAGGTCCAGTACTGAAGTTTAGTTATGATATTTTTAGTGAAAGGTAAACAAGATTGACAATGCAAGCTGTATTCTAATAGAAAAGGCAAGATTTTGGCTGTACAGAATATGGGAGTATAGCAGTCAAATCTAGACTTGAGTGCAAATGGATTTGTTCCAAATTGTAACAGAAAATCAAACATGCAGATTTTTTTCCACGGGAGAAACTTTTTCATACATCTCCATTTTTGGAAGCATTTGACATTTCTTCCAATATTTCCAGCCTGAAGACCACAGACTCCCAGGACTTGGCTACATCCTGTCCCCAGTGGTCCTGGAGAGGGCTGCTGTCAAACATGTCCTGCTTCACCCTTTCCACTTGCAAAGGCCAAACCCAGAAATGTGGCAGGAAATCCACTCCAGGGGTTCCCACTGTGGCTGCTGTGAAGCAAGCTGAAGACAAGGATCTCAGCAGTAGTAGTGGGCACTTGCAGAGCAGCCTCACTGCCATATTTCCAAATTTGGGAGGTGTGAGCAGTAGGAGGTGGGTAGTGTGGTCAAGAGTGGCCCTCCCCAAGATCATCAGGGTCCATGGAATAAATGTGCTCCCATAGTCTCAGGTCCTTGACAGGTCCAGGAAGATTGTTGAGTAGCTGAGGAGCACCAGCACTCAAAATACCCAACCAAGATGGGCTGCCCCAGAGCCTCTAAGAACCCCACAGGTGGGCTGGCAAGAAACCAATTAGCCTGCCTGTCTGGTTTCTATAAAAAATGGTGATGGTATTGATATGTTCCCCCAGAATGGTTCTGCTCCCTCTAATCGGTGTTTTCTAATACAAAACTTCTCCACCAGGGAATCTGTAACCAACATTATAATGTCCGACCATTATAAATCATGAGCCAGAGTAAAAATAATATATACTGTTATTACAGTAGCCACACTGGTTACTTGTTAACCCGATCATCCCATCATTTTACAGCACTTACATCTAAAGCAATTTTATCAGTGGTTCTTTCTTATTAAATAATAAGTCACTCCCAGCAGCTAAGTATTCACAATCAGTAACCCTACCATAACAAACAAACACATGCAAAGGCAAAAATGGTTTGGGATCCAGCTGTAATGGGGCAGTTGCTGTAAATTGTCATAACTCCATCAAAAGTAATGAAATCTTGGCCTCACTGATGTTAATTGGGAAAGCTGCCATTGACATCAGTGAAAGCAGGATATGTTCCATAGTCTTTAGCTACCAAACTTCAGTCAAAGTCAGACTGTCAATTTTCAGTGAATCTATAGTTGCTTAAAGCACCCTTCATGTATGGGTTTGATGAAATAAGGATTCCTCCTGGTTCATTCAAATGCTGTGCTTTGCATGCCTGAAATTGAAGAGGTCCTTTTCTAAATGGCAGTACTGTGGAATTAAAACACTTTCCTTCTGTGTCATTTGCTGTCCCACAAAATTGAAATGTAAGTGTTCTGTGGACATGGAAATATATGTAATAACTCAGAGGAAACCACAGGAGACCAAACAGACCCAAAACATAACCTTACCTTACATTTGTTGTAAGTCAATGAGTAATGTCATCTGACTCTGAAGGTGAAATCCTGGCTCCCTTAAAGGCAATGAGAGTTTTGCCAGAATTTCACCTAAGGGCTAGGGACAGACATTCAAAAAGCCAGAGCCTGAATTGATTTAATCTTTGCAGGTTAGTCTAACCTGGCTACGTTGAACCGATTCGTAACTGTACAGACACTCCTACGGCACTGAGGGAGTGCAGGCACATGCCTGCAATTACTCAGGCCAGGAGCTGGGGGGCACTAGAGCACATCCTTGGCGGCAGAGAAGCTGTGCTGGGGGGTGGGTGACGTGGCCACCTTGGGCAGTAGCCTTAGCTGAACTGGCTAGAGGGGAGTTTAATTTCCCCTTCCCTGTCCCACCAGCAGGGACCCAAGTCGGGTCTGCTGGGTGCTCCCCCCTCACTGCTGCAGCAGCAGGGCTGGGCACAGCCAGAGGCAGGCCACCATGGCCTCCGAGGCAGAGAGGGGGGGTTATCCCCTGTCTATTCCTACTGCCCCCAGGAGACCACAGCTGGGTCTGCCCACCCCAACCGCTGCTTGCTCCCTGCTTGGGGCAAGTGGTGGAATAAGCCTGTAACTGCCCCCTCTGCCAGATACCAGAGGGTGTGGGGAATAACCCCCTTCCCTGCCCCCCACGTAAGGGGCCCCGCTGGCTGCCGTCTGGCTGTACGCCCACCTGGCTGCTGCAGTGGCAAGGGGGCAGGGCTCTTGATAGGGGCAGCAGCCTCTGTCATGGTGTCAGGGTGCGCAAGCCCCTTCCCAGCAGGGGGCCACACTACAGGGCAGGCACAGTTGTGGTACCAGGGCTCAGAGGGGGCCAGAGGCCCCCCCAGCACCACTGCCACATCCCACAGCAGTTTTCCCCACCCCACAGCATGGCCCCCCACTGGGAAGGGGCTTGCACTCCAGGAAACCGTAATGGGGGCTGCTGCCCCTGTCACGGTCCCTCCTCCCTCACCACTCCAGTAGCTGGGTGGAGGTGGGGCCAGATGCTGGCCAGCAGGGCCCCTTAGGTGCAGGGTTATTCCCTCTCTGCCCCCAGGAGACCTCAGTGGGGTCTGTCTGTCCCAACCACTGCTGCCGGTGCTTGCTCTGTGCCCGGGGCAATCAGGTCCATGACAGGAAACTGAGCCCCTCTCTGGCCAGTTCAACCAAAGCTACTGCTGGGGATGGCCATGCCCCTGCCTCTGGAGCAGCCAGCATGGAAAAGTGCAGGTCCATGCTGGTGGGACAGGGGAGGGAGGAGAGAAATAAACTTCTCCCCTGCTCCTTTCTGGGGCCAGGGTCTGGCCAGACCCCCACCCCTACCTGTACCTGCTTGTCCCTGCTCCGGCTGGGGAGCAGAGGGACGGGGCCAGCCCTGCTCTCTGGAGCAGAGCACTGCATGGCTGAAAAGCATGCTGGGATGCTGGGGGACTCTAGTTTAACTTAAACCAGGAAGGGATCTAGAACAGACCTTGCATACACCAGTTTGAGCTCAATCAGTTAAATCTGATACTACATTCAAACAGGTTTATCTCAAACCAGTTTGGGTCATTTTGAAACTGGTTTATGTGCACTGAACGTCTGTTCTGTTACAGGTTTAAACCAGTTTCTGATCACTTAAACCCATTTATGTGTAATGTCTGTCCCTAGCCTAAAAGGCTAATTCTCCACTAAGTGATTATAGCATGACATCAGTACAGATTTATGAAGGTAATGGAAAAGCCCCAGCATAAAAATGTCATATTATATAGACCAATCAGTGGGTGAATATCTGTCCTTCCTTGTCATGTGGGGTGAACCCTCCTGTTGTATCACCAAGAAAATAATAACCATAATCACCACTAGTTTTGTGAAACAAAAATGGGAGTTTTTGTGGGAGGTTTCTCTTGCAACCTCATTACTTTACCTACTTTAACACCCTCAAGCTCAGTCTTTACTCTCAATTACACTGGCCTAAATCAAGACTAATCCTCTTCAGTTCAGCAGTATTACTTGTGCTATAGATCAGTATGACAGACCTGAATTTTGCCTAGCGTTCCCAAGTCTATATAAGGTGTAGAAGCACTGGCACTGATGTCCATTTGAAGCGGGGGAGATTTGAATGTTTGCCAGACAGAAAAGGACGAAATCATTAACAGGCCAAAATCTTTGCAACTCAGTTTCTTTCCTGAGCAGTCAACCAAACAGCTTGATTTACTGTGACCTTGAAACATAATGAAACATTGAAAAAACCCATTGATACAGAAACCCAGCATGTTTTAAAATGCAATGGGAGCTATTCAGGTCCAAGCAGGAAACATCAAAGTGGTTATCTTTAAAGTTTAAATCCCATCCAAGCAGAGCTTTTACAAGACACCCTTTGTTAAAAATGTTATAAACAGTACAATCTGTGGCCGTCTCTGTCTTTGCTCTGTGAAACAGCACCTGGCACTGCTGTGACACAGCCAAAGACATATCTGACATTCAACATAATTTTATAATGATATAACTTAATTACAGTGCACTCCAGCCTTGCTAGTTTGTAATAATCTCAGTAAAGAGCTACTGTCTTTCAGTGCCTAGCATCATTAGCCTCCATTATACCTTATTGGCTTTGTCATAGCACCCTGTAGTAGACACAGAGATTACTTCCTGAGGGTGCTGTATTTGAGCAGGTAGAGAGGTGTATATTTCACATGGAAAAATGGGTGTGCTAATACGTAAGGACCTAAAGCCTGATGAGCACACTGGATGGTCTGACACCTTTGAGCAGAGGTACAGTGGAGGAAAACAGTGCTACTTCCCTGCGCTCTTCCCACCGCCACAGCTTCTGCCTGCTGGGAAGTCCAGATCAGCTGCCACTCACAATGGATTGTGCAGATCATATGGGATCTCTTGGGTCCTGGGATGCAGCTCCCCTTCAATGGGTTTGGATGCATATATACGCAGTGTGAGAGACAGACCTAAGGTTCCAGCTTCCAGATTATATGTGACAGTATTTAAGTCTCTATTTTCATTAACAAACTGGGTTTTTTTTTCTCTTTCATAGTTGGGAAGAAAAGCTTGAAAATGTGACCCAAACATAACAGATGTAGTAACATCTGCCTGAGTCTGCAGCAGCTCCCTCAGAGAAAAGCAGAGTGGGAGCCTCAGGCCCCATGCCAAAGAGGTAAGTTGTGATCTGCTTTATTTCTCTCTACAGAAGAGTTTTCTCCTTAGGGCTGCTCAGATGGGTTGGGTTCCTTCTTTTTATTGTTAGTAATCACATTTGTTGCAACAGTGGGGAAGCGCTGCATATGAATGGGGCCCCATTGGATTAGATGCTGTACACGTACATGTAGCTAGAACCTAATCTGTGTCATGGTACCCAAAAGTGTACTGGTGCCACTATCTTGGGAAGGGGATTGACTCAATTTTACTTAAGAGGGGATCAACTAAAAAGGATGGGGGGAGACAACTTTGAAGCACAGGTGTGAAGGGAACCTGGCAGGGGAGAACAGGGCAGATCGGGGGCAATGTGGGGTGAAGTGCCTGAGGAAGCATATGCTGCAAAGGAAGAGCTCAGGACCTTGCAACAGCTAGTTGTATCAGTTTCCAACAGAATGGGAAGAAATGTAGCCGTGTAACTCTTCTGAATGTTTATGGGAATTTTGCCAGTAAATCTTTATTTTTCACTCTGGAAATGTATCTATAATGTTTCACCCTCTGTCATTTTGAGCACAATCACATCCTTCTGTTTTTATGCCTTTGTGTGATAAAAGATGTGATCAGAAAGATCAGCAGAACTAGGGTTGCCTTGAGCATAGGAATTTAAGCCTGCCTTTTTTGCAAATACTGCTGCACATCTTCAATCATTCTGTATCCTTACTCTTACACCCACCACAGCACTGAAGTGGGACTCAAATGCTTCAAAGGTCTATGCCGAGTCTCAGTGCAGGTGATAAATTGCACCTTTAAATCCCTCAGAGCTAAGCATATTTGATTTCTAGTTCTTTGCCTGTTCTAAGTGCTGTGAATAGAGCTGAGTCCCTCATTCAGAACACTCTCAAATTAGTTCAAATCTGTCTATGAATCCATGGCATCCATATTCTTGCTCCACTCACCATCAACAGTACCAAGGGATCAAGTTTTATGGGCACAGATGTTTGCAGAAGCAAGGTTTCAATGCTTCATGAGAGTATTCTCGTTGGATACACAGACAAATTGAGCAAATAGTTTTGGTTGCCTGAAATTGCTTTAAAAAATAAATAAATAAAATTGTTGCTAAGGCTCCAGTGATCTAACATCATGCAAGCAGAAATAGTTTGAATCTGTCAAAATATATATATTACAAACACCTCAGTAAGCGCTCACAGACGCTGAGTCACCAGTGACCCTTGGATTTGTTTTATCTCCTCTGCATCATGTAGTGTTTTAGCTGCTTTAAACAATCCTTCCCCTTGAAACAATCATGAGGTTAGGCCTGCAGGAGGGTTTATCTGTCAGTCACCACTGCAATGCTTTGGAATGTCCTGTTCCTTATCGCACAAAAGTACCACATTTTGTTTCCAAGGCAGTTACAGAGAAAGGGAGCAAAGTTCTTCCAAAAATGCAGGACATCAGATGGGCCAAATTATGGCCCTCGTAAATCTGGTAGCAAACCACAAGGGCAGAGAAATGATTCCTTTACAGCCTCCATATGGGCTCAGTGCAGGGATGGCTGGGTGAAATTCTCCAATCTGTTTCATTCAGGAAGTCATACTGAACTGCTTGGGAATTTTTTGACAAAACGGATAAGTTCCAAGTAAACTTTAGATGGGATGTTTCTGGGGTCCAGAATGGAATTCCTAGTGGAAATGAAAGAAGAAGAGCAACAGACAGATGAGAGAGAGACCAGCTTGCCCATTGGGTTAGGGCAGTCACCTACTCAAATGCAAGGTCCTGATCTGAGTGATTTGGAGCTGGAACTGGAGCCTGGGTCCCCTACTGGTCTATAAACTATTCTGCTGTGGGTCTCTTCTGTGGGTTTTGTTTCTTGTTTTCCATCCAGCCCTCATTGCATTAGATGATCATCTTGGTCCCTTTCTTAGCTTAGAATCTACGAGCTGGCATTATGGAAACTGAACCCAATAGAATTAAAAAGAACTCTGTTGTCCCACTGGATTCCTATTGACTAGGAGACTTGGGTGGAGGAAGTTATTGTTCATTTAAGATAACTGACCCTTAGCATACCTGCTACTGGTTGTGATGTGGCAGCATTATTGTAACTAGTCTGTTGCTGTGCACTGCTAATGTATTTCCTACTAGCCTTCAGGCAGATAGTCAGCAATATTTGGCTGACACGTTCTTCACTACTCACACGGGTATCCCAGATTCATAGAAATGGCCAGACTGTCTTGCACTCTTTATTACTTAAAATAAATACATAAATTGATTACAAGACATCTTAACCTTTATGTTCCTAAGATAGTGCCTGATATTGCAAAGTGTTGAATGCTGCCTGAGCCCATCATCACTGGGAGTTTAAAGTGTTCAGCATCTTCTGGAATTTGGCTCAAGCAAAACAACTGCTCAGTTTTAAAAGAAGTTTTTCAGGTTTCAGAGGAGAAATGAAATTAAGGCCCTGACCACGTTTGATCATTAAATATCCCAGGACATTTTTCTGAGGAAGAGAGTAACAACCCTTCTGTGCTGGCCTAAATCCAGCTCAGGTAATTACATTCTGCCAAGCTGAAATGTCCTCTGTACTTCAATTATGGAAGTCTCTAGCTGAAAGGGAGAAACTTGCAGCAGTCTTGCAAGATGTCCTGATGAAGCAGATGACTGATCTTGGTTTGAACATTTTCCAGGATAGTTAGTCTTTGAATGAGCCTGTTCAATTTTAAAAGGTGCTAAAATCATGGTTGTTTAAATCAGGTAATGATTTAATATTTTATGTTTCCTTTTAAAGACATCGCTGTAAAATTGACACGGTCCTAAACCTTTCCCTGCTTTTTTTTTATAGCAAGGGAGTACTCTGTAATCCTTCCCTAGTGAGGGCTGGGAGTTTGGGTCATTCAGGCCAGACCTAGAAAAAGCCACTCTTCCTGCCACTTCTTGTAGTATTTATTTATATACAGAATTTACAAGGCTCACTGATTCTGATGAAGAATTAAAGATAAAGTGGCTAGTAAAAAGAGGGCAGATCTACACAAGACATTTACTGTAGAGCTGCCTAATTAGCTCCGCAGTAAAGTTTCTGCATCTACATGTGTGGCCCTATTAGGCAGCAGTAAACTATTAAACTCTGCTGTAGGATTGTACTTGTAAATTCTTTAAGTAAATACAAGTACTATCCCACCGCAGAGTTATTTATTGCACAGCACAGCAATGCACGCTGTTCGGGCTGGCTAGGGCACAAGGGTGCTTCAGTGCAGGGGCTGCCTGCCAGCTAGCCCCACACTGGAGCACTTTCGGGCCCCAGCCAGCCCCCCCTGCAGGATTTTGAACCAGATTGGAGCAGCCCCAAGTTGGCAGCCTGATCCCCCAGGGCCCCTGCCAGCTGGGGCTGCTCTGACCTGGCTCAACGTATTGCGGTCCGAGGCACATGTGAAGACATGGTGCCTAGGAGCAATAAACTCCAGCGTGATATGCACCAGAGTTTATTGCTTCAAATTAATTGCATGTGTAGATGTGCCCAGAAAGTACCAGATTTTGCTATGTAAGGTACATGGGTGCCAATTTTCAGCTGATACAAATCGAAGATATAGTTGTTAATGAAGATACGGCAGTTTCCACCAAGATAAGGATCAGCCCTAGAGTTTCCTTTCTGTAAAAGGAATTTAGCGTATTGTTTGGACTCTTCCTCTTAAATGCCTTTGTACTGAAAAGTCTCTGAAATCAGCACTCTAGATCTTATTGTACAGAAGGTAACTGGATTCTCTTACCTCGCTCAAGTCAGCCAGGGAAATGAAGCCCATTGTCCTCTGGGATGTTGCTTTGGAGGTAAGATAAGGGAACTGTGTATCTTCCCAAATAAGTTGTTTTTGCCAGTTGTAAATCAAGGTCATTTGGTTGACAAAAGCCATCACTGGAGCAGACATCTGCATCATTGGCCTGAAGGAGCTAGAGGTATATGAGAGTCAGACCTAGAGAACTTCCTTTCACTGAGGGCTGCTTTCTTCCAGCTGTTGTACCCATTTTAGTATAGTTAATTACTAATACTTAGACTACATAAGATGATGCTAAATGCTCTAGAAAAATAAGACCCTGGGTGTCTCCAATGTGGCAATCAGTCACTGAGGCAACGTAATGTCAGTGGACAAGTTTGCAAATTTGAGCCCTAGTCTTTCTGTTGCCTTAGTTTCCCAGCTGTGAGATAAATATAATACTTTCCTGCTCCTTGTGTGTTGTGGGGATGCAGTTACTCATGTCTGTGAAACAATCAGACACTGTAGTGATGGGCAACATAAAATTGCCCTTGAAGAAATTAACACTGACCAGAGTTGGGGTGGTGTGCTGGAGTCCACAGCTGTTCTTTTTGTTCTCATCACTCCATATATCTCATTGCTTAAGCAATATCCTTCCAGTGCACTGAATGAAGCCTGTGGTAAAATCATAATCCTATTACATTACATACTAAAGGATTGCATTGAAAACTGCAGGCATAAGTGAGACAAATTAGTATTGCAAGGGCATATTTAATTCTAGCATTTCATAACCCAGGGCCCTTGACTTTGCAATCCAAACAAAGGCTGTTCAACTGGAGGGTCTCACCACGTATGGCCCACAAGGGATTATGGCCCTGGGTCGTTCCCTACCCCCCCAGCCCCATTTTGTTCTGGCTACAGCTTCTGCTCCCTGCATCTGTTCCTGTGTGGTACACAGGAGCCCACGGCTGGTGAGCTGGGAGTGAGAAAGCTATTTATTCATTCAGATGGTAGAGTGATGAGAGGGGGCTACCCATGTATTGGATTCAGTGGTGGGGAGGACTACTTGGGTGGTGGTGGGGAACTTGGCTTGCACTATTGTGGCACCCATTGGAGTGTGGCCTCCCTGGTGTGGCCCATGCAGGGTGCAGCCTCCAGCCAATGAGAAATTGGACAGCCTTAGTCTAAATGATGATCTTTTAATGTGGTTTTAAAGGAAGTATATTTTATGACAACACAGCATAGAAATGGACAAAATAATCTGTCACTGACGATGGGAATTACTTTCAAATGGCCCATAAATTCTCACCTGGCACCTGCAGATTTTGTATCAAAGTGGAAAATTTCAGCCTTACTCTGGAAGTAGAAACCAATTCTTTGAGTTGCATCTTTTTATGAATTCTAAAACTCAGAATTGAAATAACATACAGATCTTCAGTCCTGTAAAAGACATTTGGCAGAACAGGACTCTAGCAGTATAATCAATCATTCTGTTTTCTGTATTCTCCATTCCATTTGTTCTTTTTGTTTACTTTGTGAAGATAATTTCTCCATAAATCATCTTTATATATCTCATGTTTGCTATTATGACATTTGGATTGGGCATGTTGTTCCAACCATCATTACTATATGATTTATTTCTGTGATCTCCCACTTATCCTTTTGGATTACTGAACTAATTCTTCACTTCCATTTTTATGTGCATTTAAAGGCTTTAGGATTATTATTTTCCTTTTATCTTTCAACATAAACAGTATTGTGGGGAGGGATGTTGGATAGCCCAAGGTGTTAATACACGAGTCTTTCACCTCTGGAGACCTGGAACCAGTTTTAGTACCATTAGTTAGGGGGAGAGACTGATTCCAGTGGAATTATTCTATATTTATATCAGCTGAATGTAGTCCTTGGGTTCAAATCTATCATACTGCTGAGAATAAGTTTGATAGCTCTGTCATAGTCCCTTGTGGATACTTGTCCCCATCCTAAAAATATTGCCCAATTCATATACTAAGGAGTGTTAAAATGACACCTCATACCATAGAAACTTGCCGATCAGAACCAAAGGCTAGAGACAGAAGTTACACGTAAACCGGTTTAAGTGATCAGAAACCAGTAATGGAACAGAAGTTCAGTGTGCATAAGCCACTTTCAAACTGGCCAAAACTGGTTTAAGATAAATCTGGTGGACTGTAGTCTCAGACTTAACTGATTTAGTTCAAACCAGTTTATAGAACTTTTGTCCCAGACCCCTTCCTAGTTCAAGTTAAATCACAGTCCCCCAGCATACCAGGATGCATTGCAGCCCTGAGCTGGGCTGTAGGTGCTGTCTGCTCCAGCAGAGCAAGGTTGGCTCTGCCACTCTGCTCCCTAGCTGGAGCACTATCACTGCTCCGGCTGGCTGAGAAGGGGGTTAGGGTGGGAAACCTGGCTCTGAACCACTGCCAGGGTCTGCCTGGAGGGGGCGGAGCAGCCCCTCACAGACTTTTCCCCCACTCACCGCTGGAGTGGAGAGTGGGGGTCCCCAGACCCTGGGCCAGACCAGCTTTAAGCCCCCTCCCCCACCCGTGCAGGGCCCCCAGTGGGGTTTGCCTGGCAGGGATGGAGCAGCCCCTGACAAGCTATTCCTGCTTGCCACTCAAGCAGATGGGGCAGGGAGTTTGGCCAGATGTCAGCTGGGGCTGGCATGCTTAGGCAGAAGGGAGGGAGTGGGGGTTTAAACCCTATCCTGCCTGCATGGGACCCCAGCCAGGGTCTGTTTTGCAGAGGCACAACAGCCCCTGCCTGCCTTTTCCCCACTCGCTGCTCCAACAGAGGGGATGGGGGGCCTGACTAGATGCTGACCCCAGGCTGGCATGCTGAGGCAGAGGTGAGGGAAGGGGATTTAAACCCCTCTCCCTCCCATCTGCTTCAGCATGCCAGCCGGAGCCAGGGGCCAGCCACACCTTCCCCCCCTCCCCTTCCCCCTTGTCTCCAGTGGGAAGCAGGGGAAAAGCTTGGCAGGGGCTGCTTCCCCCACCTTTCCCCAGACATACCCCAGCTGGGGTTTAAACCCCCCACCCCCACACACACTCCAAAATCATACTCAGTTGGCCTGCCGGGGCCTGACCAGCCCTCCCCACCTCCACTCAAAGGGGAAAAAGCCTAGAGGGCTTCTCTCCCAGTTTTCCTCCAGCCTTCTGGCCACTGCTGAAGAGAAGGGAAGGCTTGCTTTAGTGCTCCCCCAGCTTCAAGCCTGAGCCACTGCAGGCATGTGGCTCCATTTCCAGTATCAAAAGTGAATGTTTGTTCACTTGCTTCCTGGTTCAATCCATGCACTTTAAACTAACCTGCAAAGATTGAATCAATTTAGCCTTGTGCTTTTTGACTGTCTCTATTTAGCCAAACGGTGTAACAGACTCACTGGGGATTGGCACTGTCAGGAAAGCAAACATGAATACAGTAGCAGACACTGGTCACAAGTCATGAGCAGGTCTGAAAATGCTGGACAGCACTGTTTACATGCCTGTAACAATAAGCAGGTTATTTTAACTCCCTCCTTTACCCTTTGTAACAGCACTAGAGCTGCAGCTGCCATGCTCTGAGGATACTTCAGAAGTATATTTTTGGAAACTGGGATGCAGTATCATTCAGAAGCATGCAGCAACTCTTGTCACATTACATCCAAGAGGACTGGAGGGAGCATTGTAAGTGAAGGAGGTATCTCAGCACAGCTGTTTAGTTTCCTGTAGCTGTACAGGTATATGCAGCAAACACACTTCCTATTCATTTGAGGCCTGTGGTTTTCTACAAATTGGGTGCATTTCAGTTTCAAAGTATTCTTTGGCAGAGGGTCAACACACAAAGTCACAATGACCTTTCATGCGAGTAGTTGTTCTTTTATGCATTGCTTGATGCAGCAGACTGAGCCAGACACCAAAATGATCATTGCATTGCAACATATGCACTAACCAACATTCTTATTTTGCAACTGCACTCCTGGGCCACACATAAACAGTCCGTTTATTTTGGGTCTTGTACACATTACAAAATTCCATTTCAGGGAAATATTACCTTTAGTCATTTTTTTTGTGAAAACAAGCTATTTAAAAGGCTGTTCTTATCAGCTAATACTATTTAAAACTGCCCTGTCAGGTATATTTGTTGACTTAGTCTTCATTCAAATCCCTCCTTAATTTAAACTCAGGGATCATAGAATAAGTTTTTTAAAGGTAGAATTTGCACTGCTTCTGGGTAGGACCCTCCTCCAGTGTATTATATAATGGGTTGTATTAACAGGAGTGTCACTTGCAAATCAAAAGAAGGGATTCTTTCCTTCTGTCCAGCTCTGGTGAGGCCTCCCCTGGAGTACTGTGTCCAGTTTTGGGCTCCACACTTCAAGGAGGATGTGGACAGATTGGAAAGAGTCCAGTGCAGAGCAACAAAAATTCTTAGAGGTCTGGAAAGCATGACTTGTGAGGAAAGGCTGAAAGAATGAGAATTATTTAGTTTGGAGAAGAGGAGACTTAGCAGGGATTTGAGAACAGTCCTCAGATACCTGAAGGACAATATATAGAAGCTAGAGATGGGCTTTTTTCTATAGCTGTAGGGGACAAGACTAGAAGCAATGGACTCAAGAAAAAGGAGAGGAAATATAGGTTAGAGATTAGGAGGAACTTTCTGACTATGAGGGTGGTCAAGTATGGGAACAGGCTACCTAGAGACATTGTAGAATCTCCATCCCCTGAAATTTTCAAGAGCAGGTTGAACAGACACTTTTCTGGGATAGTTTAGTCAGGAAAGACCCTGCCTTGAGCAGGGGCCTGGACTAGATGACTGCATGAGGTTATTTCTAGCCCTACTTGCCTATGATCCTATTCCTATACTGTAGGCCAAAGCTGTATTGATGTACACACAGCTGAGCTAGGGTGTGCTTGCAAACCTGTGGCACTTCTTATACCCTCTGCAGATTTAGACAGGGAGACAGAGTGGCCAGTAGATCTGATTACTAACAGGCATAGTCCCCCACTGCTTCCTTTTTTTGCCCGTTTTTGGAGGCTGGGGTATAGGGAGATAGTAGTGGAGCACAACTCCATACTGCACAGGAAGCATCTTTTCCTCCAGTGCCTCTTGCCCCTTTTAGAAGCTTTGCTGTTAGATGAATGTGTGTCTGTATATGTGCTTGTTACATGACTGTGTGTCTATATGTGTTTGAAGCAAACAAGTTGTAGCCTACCTCAGAGCTGCCCTTTCCCCTGTCAGCAGGCCCTTAGGTGTTGTTCATTATGACCCATGCTAGCTGTCAATAGCTGCTATGCCTCAGTCATCAAGGAGAAGTTTGAGCATCCTTGTCTGAGCGTGTTCTGTGATCCCTAACTAGTCTTTACTACCAGGAACACCTCTTCTAACAAGGTCCTCATGGAGGAAATTCAGTTGGTTTTGTCCGTTCTTGCAGCCCTGTTTTCAGTTTCTTGGGAGAGGCAGCCCAAACAAAGAGCAGGCGGGGATATAAAATGGAAGTAAATGCTTATTGGTGTGGTAGCCCTATACTAAGGCTGTACTTGCAGAAAAAAAAAAGCCTTTCATGGTAAAGTATTAAAAATGAGGGCATGTGAAAATCTGCTGGGTTTTTCAGAGAGATTTTCTAATTATCCTGTCGTGGAAAGGGGTGCAGGCTTCAGGGTCCATCCATGACCCTGCAGAAAACACAGCCAACTGCATAGAGGGCCTGGGCCTCCATGCTGGCTGCAGCTATGTTAACCTTCCAGTATAGGCAAATAGGCCAGTAAGAGGTAGCTTCAGTACCAGCCATACTTCATTAATGAAGTGCTCAGGAGGGGAACAGGAGAGGGGAGCCTTCCACGTGGTCCTGGTAAAGATGGACAAATGATGATGAGGTCAGTTGTTGCTGCCCTGATGTCAAAGGGAAGGGCATGCTACTCAAAGAGCTCCCCCTGTACGTGACTATAGAAGCATCTTCTTGCTCTGGAGTTATCTCCAGTACCAGTCTGCAAAGGAGTGAGTGCTGAAGGATGCCCTGTAGATCCAGAAGATGGAAAACATGTTTTAAAGGCACCTTCCTGGGAATGTGTGACTAGTCCGAGCAAGGAGCTACCAAAGCACTGAACCTTTAGAGCTTTACTCTCTGTGGTACCCATCTTCAGGGAAAAAGGGAGTGACCACACAGAGCTTGCCTCCTTGTCAATCCCAAGCAATTCAGGTGGGGCATTGGAAACAGTCAGGGAAGGGATTGCTGTGGATCTGGTGGCCCAAAACCCCTGAAGAAAGAACAGTGAAGGTGAGTAAATGATTCTTACAGGCAAAAATAGCACCTGTGACAGGCTGCCTCGGACTGTGGGAGCCTGAGAAGGCACGTTCAGGTGAGGCTTCCACCAAAGTGAAAGGTCCACATGAACATCCAGCTCTTTCAAAACAGCACTCAGGGAATTTGCTGAGGTAATTGCAGAGAAATTTACTATTTTCTTGGAAACTCATAGAGGTGAGGTCCAGGTTGGCTGGAAAAGGCCAAATATGATGTCTGTCTTTTGAAAAGGGAACAAATACCTGGCCTGAATGACTTAGAGAGCAATGATCCTATCATGAAGAGGGAGCTGGCCACCTAAGAACCCTCCCAGTCCAATATTTCTATGAGATCTTTGATTTCAATGCCTACCCAGATAAAAAAATGTTCCTATGGCAGTAATGTGCATGGGATAAATCCTACCGTCCCTACTCAGGGAATGCAGTCTTTGAATCCAGAGGTAACGTTGTGAAAATAGGTATAAAGGCCTAGTTCTTCAATGCCTTATATAGCCGTTTTCACCTGTAAGTTTACCTGCGTGCAAAGTGAATTTAAGATGCTGTTGTCCTACTTTCATAGTATTCTACATCCACTTTCAACAGACTAAATTAAAGGCACATGTTAAATGCTTCTTTGGTCATATAAATTAAAAAAAAATATTAGGAAGGAAGAAGTGGGGCTGCTATATAGTGACAATGAGATGGGAATCAAGGATAATGTAAATATGGCCCAAGAACTAAATAAATATTTTGCCTCCAACTTCAGAAATGTTGACAATGTAATTGAGGACAGTGGTTGGGTACCACATGGTAGTTGTTCCTAATGGTTGGGTGCTTTAGGAACAACTAGACCTAAGGTAGAAGAAAAATTTGAATTACTTACCATGAAAAAATTGGGCACCTGGGATAATCTCCATCCCAGGATATCAAAAGAATCATGTGATAACAAGATACAGATCTTTAGCACAGATCTTCAGTTAATCTGTCAGCGCAGACTTCAGTTGTACTGTTTATGTATTCAACAAAGGGAGAAGTAGTGTCCCATATAATTATGGGCATGTTAGTCTGATTTCAGTAACATGTAAGCTCTTAGAATAGATGTTGAAGGAAAGAATAATCAAAGATGTAGAAATCAAAAGAAAATGGGACAAAACACAACACAGTTTTATTCAAGGAAAGTTGTGTCAGACTAATGTAATATCCTTCTGTGACAAGATAACTGATTTTTTTGAATAAAGGTAATGCAGTGAACCTAATTTATCTAGATTTAAGCAAAGCATTTGATACCATGTCCCATGGGAAACTATTGGGCAGCTAGAAAAGATGGAGATCAATACTACAAACGTAAGGTGAATAAGGAATTGGCTCAAAAGGAAACTACAGCAGGTTATTCCAAAAGGTGAGTTACCTCACTGGAGAATCATTAGTAGTGCTGTTTCGTATGTATTGATCTTAGGACCTGTGCTGTTTAACATTTTTATTTAGTTGCTTGATACTGGGACCAGATAACTCCAAACTGGAAGATATTGCCATTACAAATTATTGTATGGGAAAACAGAGGTGGTTAACCACATTAGTCTGAAGTCAGGCAAAAGGAAGGACAGTGTAGCACCTTAGAGACTAACTGGTTCTAGCTGTAACTTATGTGTAAACTTTTCTCTGCCAGTCTATTCATAACATCTGATGAAGTTGGTTCTATGAAACTCATGCCTCTCTGAATCAGTTAGTTACTCAGGTGCCACCCTGCACTACCTTATGCCAGTACAGGAAGTTTTAGGTAATGTGGCAGAATGAAACCATGATCTGAAGTCCAACAGGATAAAATGATGATGAGTGATCACTTGCAAATGAGTAAAATGATTTTCCAAGGATCTTAATAGTGAGTCCGCAGGTGGCTCCATAGCCCAATTCTAGATCCACAGGTCTTGTTGCAGTGAGGACAGGTGTTTCCAAGAGGGATGGGCACTGTGTTGCTGCGTTGGATGTTCTGATGTTCTTTTCACCTGTTTCTCTTTTCCTCTGCTGCCTGTTGATGAGCTGTTTCGAAGTGTTGAGGTCCCTCCCAAAGAGCCTTCCTCCATTTTGGTCGGTCCTGAGCAAGGGTCTTCCAAGTTTCATAGTTTCATAGTTGGTAGGGCTGGAAGGGACCTGAGGAGATCATCTAGTCTGACGCCCTGCCATGGCAGGAAAGACTACTGGGGTCAAACGCCCCCAGCCAGATGTTCGTCCAGCCTCCTTTTAAAGACCCCCAGGGTAGGAGCCAGCACCACTTCTTTTAGAAGTTGGTTCCAGGTCCTAGCCGCCCTGACAGTGAAATAGCACTTCCTAATGTCTAGCCTGAAACTACCCTCCGCTAGCTTGTGTCCGTTGTTTCTTGTAACTCCTGGGATTGCTCGGGGGAACAGGGACTCTCCCAATGCCTGCTGGTCCCCCTTGACTAGTTTGTAGATTGCCACTAGATCCCCTCTCAGCCTTCTCTTTTGGAGGCTGAACAGGCTCAGGTCCCTCAGCCTCTCCTTGTAGGGCCTGCGCTGCTGACCCCTGATCTTGCGGCTGGCCCTCCTTTGGACCCTCTCCATGTTGGCCACATCCCTCCTGAAGTGCAGCGCCCAGAACTGGATGCAGTACTCCAGCTGTGGCCTGACCAGTACCGCATAGAGGGGGAGGATCACCTCCTTGGACCTGGCTCGAGATGCATCTGTGGATGCATGACAAGGTACAGTTGGCCTTCCTGACCGCGTCCCCACACTGTCAGCCCATGTTCATTGTGGCATCAATGATAACTCCAAGATCCTTTTCTGTCTCAACACTGGCGAGAAGGGAGTTCCCTAGCCTGTAGGTGTGCTGCTGGTTCTTCCTCCCCAGGTGCATTACCCTGCACTTGTCAGTGTTGAACCCCATCCTGTTCTCTTTGGTCCACCCCTGTAACCTGTCTAGATCCGCTTGCAGCCTGTTCCTTCCTACTAGCGTACCCACTTCATCCCACATCTTAGTGTCATCTGCAAACTTGAACAGGGTGCTTTGTACCCCCTCGCCCAAGTCACTGATGAAGATGTTGAACAGTGCGGGCCCGAGGACCGAGCCCTGGGGAACCCCACTGCCCACATCCCTCCAGGTCAAATAAGACCCATCCACCACCACCCTCTGGGTGATGTCAGTGTTACACCTCTTCATGTTTGCCTTCAGGGTATCTTTGAAGCACTTTCTTTGCTTTCTGCTACTTTGCTGATCTTGCTTCAGCTGTGAGAAAAAGATTATCTTTGGAAGGCAAGAGTCAGGCATGCGAAAAACATGACCTGTCCAGCAAAGTTGGTTTTGGATGATCATGGCCTCAGTGCTGTTAGAATTTGCTTTGGCCAAGACGCTAATGTTTGTGCATCAAAGTCAAGCACTTATGGACCAACAGTAAGGACTTCAGCTATAAGATGAGTGTTCATAGACTGGATACAGTGGGGGAACAGAGGGACCTGGCTGTTAGGTGGATTGTGGGAAGACTGAAAAAGACCAATATAATTCTATGGTGTCTTAGGCAGGGAATACTCAGTAGGAAAAGTAAGTACTAGTTCCATTCTACAGGGCATTTTAAAACCTATTTAAAATATAGTGTAGAGTTCTGGTAAAATAAATAAATAAATAAATAAATAAAAATCAAAAAAGGCAATCTCAGACAGGAACAGAGGCAAAAAAATGCCACTAAAATAGTTAAGGTAATGGAGATCTTTTCTTATGAGAGAAGGTTAGCTGTTGAGAAGGGATACCATTACTTTTTACAAAAAATATTTGTGGGGTGAATAAAAACACAGCGACAAAGGCATTGCCAATGCTCTGCCACTGCAGGGCACATATGGATGTTCTAAATAATGGCAAGAGTACCAGTATACCCCAAGGAGGGAGAAGAGCTTTTGGGGGCTAAAAATCAGTAGCAGCACAAAATCAAATGGCCACAAACTGGTCATGTACAAATTGAGATTAGAAATTAGAAGACGATTTCTAATGACAGAGGAATTAAGTTTTAAGTATTGCAGTGATCCTCTGACCCTGGGGTTTTACCACAGTGGTGATGCTCCGGCCTTAGGGGTTTTCCTGCACCCCTGGGGTGAGGAGATCACTGCAGCAGCAGTCTTCCAGCCTTGGGGGTTTCCCTGCCCTACCATGGTGTTGAGATCATTGCAGCGGCGATCTTCCAGCTCCAGGGTGCATGGGGCACCCCTCTGGCTGGGAGATTCTCAAATGGGGTATGTAGGACTCCCAGCCACCGGAGCTTGCTTCTTCCTTTGCTCCCCCTGCACTGGCGATAAAGTGTGATGGAATCTAATCACACCTCTTGCCATACATGTGTAGCATGGCAGGAAGCACAATTGTGTGAATCACACAGTAGATCCCTTCTCACCTTTACCTGCACATGTACAGGGGGCCTTAGTAAGGCTCCCATGTCTCTTAGAAAGGGGAGGTAGCGTTTTGTGGCATTCACATTACCATAATGCAGCATGGGAGATGGAGCTCAGCTATGGATCACAGCACATCAAGGAGAACAGAAGCATACGGTACCCAAACTTGGTAGCAATTGGCAGCATTTCATAATTAAAATAGTTCAGGTTTTGTGCTAAATCTCCCTTTTTTTCTATTTACTGGGGGTTTTTTTGTTTTGAGGATGTTGTAGAGGTTTTTGCTGTTGTGGTCTGTGGTGGATTTTAATGAAAAACTACTTTTTCCTGAAGGGCAGACGCACTTCATGAAGAATGTTGGTTATTCAGTAGACCAATTTCCTTTCAAAAACAACTTCACTGGAAAATTTTCAACCAGTCTTAGATAAAATCTTTTCATTTCTTTCTCTGCAATGCTTGGTGAGTTTCTTTTAATTAAAACAGAAACATTATAGTGAGGGTATAAAATTGTAGCAGAGCAGGCTGATACCATCTTACACAGTTTGCTCAGATGTGAATGCTTATACCATATGCAAGGCAGTGGCTATCTTGCTTTCATTTGCATTGGATTCATAGATGTAGCCTGAGGAGTGAACGTGTTTCAGTTCAGAAACCCTGATGTGTCTGTCACACTCAGTTTTTGAAAAGACAATAATTGCCAATCATAGTCTGAAACAAAAGCAACCAGAGACTGGTGCCCTAACCCAGCAAAGCTCCCAAGAGATGATGAGATAAAGCTTTTGAGGGGCAAAAGTCACTAGTTCTGGATATTAACAGAATTGCCAGCTCCAAGAGTTGAAAAATTGTTACACTCTAAAAAATCAGGAGACCTCCTTAAAAATCATGAGATTTGTAACAACAATAAATTCAGAGTCTTTTTTTCTTTTTTTCAGCTTTAGAGGTGTGAGCCCTCAGTCATTCTAATTCCTAGTTTTATTCCCATAGTTAGGATGGTTAAAATTAGTTTAACAAAATCAAGCTAAAATTCTCCCAAGGTAACATGATTCTAGGTGCTGGAAGCTTTAAGTAAAACAGCAAATCTTATGTGGAAATCATGAGTTGGAAACACTGATTAATCTGCTCTGAACTGTGATCTTGACTGTGATGGACCTCATGAATCTTACACCACAAAAACAGATGTTATGTACAGCAGAGCATGCAGCCAATGTTTCCTCTAAGGCTTAGCGATCCGTGAGCGCGCCACTTTGGTGTGTGAGAGCACTGCTTCGGTCCATGAGCACGCCGCTGCAGTCTGTTCCCGAATTGGTCTTCCCTCCCTCTTTCGGTGCGCTGAACAAATTATTCTCACAACATTATTTGGGAGAAAAGAGTCTTGAAATACTAAACTATATATATTATATATTTTAATTTAAAAAAATTAAAATATAAAACCCTACCAAAACAGAAAAGTTTATGTATAATTCTCCACCTGAGGAGAGCATGCAAAAGAGAATGGATTTCATGTGACAGATATAAATCACATCATTTAATATACTCTGTAAAGCTCTTGAGTACTGTGAAACACTGAAGGTATGCCTGGTCTGCCCTATCTAGCAGATTTCATCACACTTTCAAAAATGATCAGCACTGCCTCCATGCCTCTGCAGCCTTTGAAAGTGGCGTGGAGCGTTGTGCATTCTGCCATTAGGTAGACCAGGCAGCAAGGAGGCACATGGCGTTGGGGCTCGGGGCGAAGTTCGTCTGAAGGGGCTGGGGAGTGGAGCCATTCCCCGGAGCCCGCGTGATGCCCAGCTCTGCCCCAGCCCCTGTCCCCACCCCTGCCTCACCTTGAGGAGGAGCCGCTGCCTGTCTCGCACCACTCTTCCCGC
>NW_005841941.1:176078-194266 GCF_000455745.1 Alligator sinensis
CAGCATGGCGAGGAGTGGAGTGTAGCCAAGCGGTAACTTACCACTGGCCCCAGTGCCTCCTCTGCACTCCAGGTTTCTAGGAAGCCGCAGCCCTGCTCCTCTCCAGGCCGGTGCGTGGCATTAAAAAGTTAATGCATGGCAAGAATTTTTTTGTACGCGGCTGATCGCATGTGTAGCTTAGAGGGAACCTTGCATGCAGCTGCTACATACATCATCCTAGGGCTGCAAACAGACATTGCATTTATCCCGGAAAAAAACATTTTATCCTGGGACAAAGTGCAATCGTACAGATGAATTCTAAAAGTTTCACAAATTAGAGATAGTAACAATGTATCCCAGGATATTGCAAATTGCATCTTGGGATTGCATCATTGAATCAGTGGCAGAAAAGCAGCACGACATTCAGCTGCTGCTCACTAAACTTTGGATGCATCTACACATGCTGTTAATGCACCTGAATAAACTCCGGCACAGTTCATGCCAGGGTATATTGCTTCTAGGTGCAGCGTTTACACATGTGCCCAGAACTGCAGCACGTTGAGCCAGGGCACAGCAGCCCCAGCTGGCAGGGGTCCTAGGGGTTCAGCCTGCAAGCCCAGAGCTTTTCCACCCTGGCTCAATGTGCTGTGGAGAGGCTGGCTGGGGCACAAGGATGCTACAGAGTAGGGCTGCCCCTTATGCCCCAACCAGTCCCAGTCACCATCTTCTCATGCATTTTGGCACACTAAATGACTCTGCTGTAGGATACTACTTGTCCTGGACATAGTTAATTAGTTTCCTGTGGCCTAAAAGCATTGCACATGTAGATGGTGACACTTTACTGCAGAGCTAATTAGACAACTCTGCAGTAAAGCACACATGTAGATGCCCCCTTGTGATGCGAAGAGTGATATGTATATGTCAATCCCAAGATATTTTTGTTCTGGGGCAAACACAGGTACAGCTTATCAGAGGACAAATGTTGCAGTAGCAACGAGCTACTGCTCAGTAACTTGTTGCTCCTGCACAGTAGGGTCAGAAACAATGCATGCAGTGCTGGAACTGCACAGTACCGGTGGTTATTACACAGTCAGGCACACGTGTAGACATGCCCCCTGCGTAGCAAAAAGCTTTAATCTCTTTAATCAGCTACATTTTAAAACTGATTCAGAGGCAGCTATCTGGAGACACGTTTTTTAGTGGCATCTGCCCCATTGTGAAATTGGACCTTGAACCTGTGCATATTGTGTGTGTGAACTGTAGTACCCAATATCCAAATTAGCCTGTGAGTGTGGAACTTGCTGACTGTTTGTCCTCCCAGAGGTTTGTTTAGCAGTGAGCACACTGAGGTCTCTTAGTTAATAACAAACAGCCTTTCATTTTGTTTCATGACAGTATGGTATGAAATTGCTTTTATATCCCCCTCTGAATGGCTGTGGCTTGGTGCATAGCCCAATAATACAATGTCCAACAAGATAAGCTGGGTGGTCTAGAGGAAGGAAGGCCTGTCATGGTATTAGAAATATCAGTGTCTGTCTCTGATCCAAACTGCATGCATGTGGCAGCCAAGAAGATCTGTGAGAGGCCGCCAGGGCTAGAGAACAAGTGCCAAGAATCTGAATCCAAGAGCCACGCAGAGAAGCTAATTATCAGGACCAGGCTGATATCACAGCACAGAGGCCTTTGATTAGGCCACTGATATACAAGATCAGCAAAGAGTCTAAGGGTGAAATCCTGCCTCAGCTAAGTGAATAGGAGTTTTAACACTGAGTGCTCGGGACAAAGGATCTCATCCCCAGTGCCCACAGTCAAAATACACAACCAGAAGCTGGAGCATAGGAATCCAAAGATCAGGGTTTGTATCCTGGGCTCAGCATCAAGAAATTGCAGATAGAGTCAACATAGCATCTCAGGTTATAGTGTAGAGAGAGAGTAGGGAGCCTCTCTCATATGATAAGCAAACTCGGCAGATGGTCTGCTCTTTGCAGTAAACAGGGGTGATTCCAGTGTCTGATATACAGAATAATTAGCATTTCCCTAAAACTGAGAAACTTAGTGATCATTAAAAAGGACTGGGAATATGGCTTGGCTCCTCGTGGGACTCAGTGAAGCTATGGATATACTTACCTTAGGTAGAGTAGGAGTAGATCCATATGAGTAAATCCTGGGACTGCTGACTCGAGGGCTGTCTATACACATGCTTGTTGGCATTCTAATTAAAATATTCCACATGCAAATTAGTATGCTGCAGCATCATGTGTATTACGCTTCTATGCACTTTTTTAAATGTCTGTGGGGCACTTAACTAAACCTCATTGAATGAGGTTTAGATAGTGTTCCATGGACATTTTTAAACATATGGGAGCTTAATACACACGATGGTGAGGCATTTTAATTAGAGCGGCTGCCCAAGAACTGCTCTAATTAAAATGTCATTCCCTCCCCCGCCTCTCCAAGCACACGTATAGGCAACCAAGGAGGCTACAGACATAAGAGGGTTAGTTTTCAGCTTAGCTATTGTTTGCTGGCTGTGTCCACTGAGGCCTGAGTCCCACATTTGTATCATCTAGCTTGTGGGGGGTGGGACAGAAGGCACAAAGCTGAATAATTGGTTTAGGGTGGGTACAGAAGTTGCTTTTTTCACAATTCAGAGTGCTTTATTGCTGTGACTTAATTAAAGACAACACTAGCTACAGTAAGGAGCTGATCTTATTGTGGTGTGTGAGGGAGACAGAAGCACATGAAGCCACAGTGTGTATTGTAATCATGTTTCTCTGTCCCACCCTCCTCCTGTCCCTCTTTCCCCTCTCTCCTTCCCGGCACCCACCAGGGACTGTCCAATCTTTATTACAGTCCCCCTAGTACAGCTTGTCTAGTGGGTGTGGACCCTGTGATCACACTGCACTTTTAGGAGCTGGGAGTTCAAATTTTTTGCTCCAGGGTAGAAGTGTATGTAGCTAACACTTCTGACAGATCATCCTCTTCAGTGGCACTAATGATCTGTAACAGCTGCACCTAACATGAGCAAGTACAATTATCAGTTCAATTAACTACATTGATTAATGCAAACTTACTGAATGAGGGTGGCTGGCACTTTAGTACATGCAATGAACATGTTCAGCATTGCTTAGGCAAGTCTGAAAACCTGTGTTTATATGAAGCCTTAAGCCTTAAACATGCAAAATATCTTGTCCTCATCCAAATGAATGAGATAAAAAGGCCTTGGGGCTAGTCACCCAGCTACCCCTGCTGGGGTCTTGGGGGAGCTGGCCGGGCCTATGTGGTGGGGGGGGTGTCTCTTTTCACCTTCTTGCCCGCCTGTGAGCATCTTCATAGCTGCAGCCTCATGGCTTCCATGTCTGGAGCTGGGGCAGAGGGAAAAATGGGAGCCCACTCCACCTTGAGGACCTGGCCTAGTTTCCCCCCTAAAGACCCCAGTAGGGTAGCTGGGCTGGGCCACGCAGAGGGGAGGCTCTATATCCCTCCCCCCCTGCCCCTAACCCCAGCTTTGGGCATGGCAGCCATGAAGCTACCATTTTCAAGAGCCTCGGGCTGCCATAGTCAAGATGCTCACGTAGGGAGTAGCTAGTGGGGCACGTATGGCAAGGGTGGCTCCCATCTCCCACCGCCACTCCCATGCAAGCATTTTGATAGTGGCAGAGGCTTCTGTGCTCAGTGCTGGGGCAGCAGGGGATGGATCCCCCCACTGTGCTACCTTTGCTATCCTGGGGGGGAGGTGGGCCAGGCCCATGAGATGGGGGGAGTCCTGTGCTCCCCCTGCCCCAGCTGTGAGCACAGCAGCCTCTGCCATTGACAAGATGCTCAAGTCAGGGGAAGGGAGCCCCGCTCCACCATGCAGACCCAACCCACCTCCCCCCAGGACTGCAGCAGGGTAGCTGGGGAGGGACATGTGCAGCAGGCAGGGATTTCCTTTTTCCACCCCTACCTGGCTGCCCAGGAAGGAGACAGAGGTTTTCTGTATCTTTTCTGTGACAGCCCCACAAATGACATATGGGATGCCATCAAAATTGCCCAAAATTAACCCTTGCAGGGAACCTGTACACAGGTCCATTTTAAAAGCGCTCTGCATCCGTGAACAGTTGTGTTACAGCTACAGAGCACTTTCAGGGGCCTCAGCATGTGAAAAATGTGACTTCTGTACACACCCAAAGTGTAGCTGCTAAATTGCCCTCTTTTTCTTAAAGCTGTCCACTTTTAAGGTCACCATTAAAGAACATTGGCAGGGGAATATGGGGATGAATTTGTGAATATTTTACTGCACAAAGTATCCTCTTTATCTGGAGCAATTTGCCCAGCACAATTAATTACTAAAGTGGAACCAGAAGAGAATTTGGCAGTAGATGTCCAGTTATGTTTTAGACTTCCTCTTATTAAAAATTGGAATTTGCTTTGGTTCCAGAATATTTAACACACAATACTACTTGTTGCAGGCTGCTTTTGCTAAATACTGCCTGTCCTACTCATACACAGTGATACCAGAGCAAAAATTGCACAGCCATAGAATGGCAATAGCTTCAGTGCCTGAAAAGCAAAAGATTTAGACATTTTTAAATCAGGAGCAAACCAGTTTGTAGTATATATCCATGGCAGCTCTTCAGAGAAACACACATGCTCACATTATTTACCTGGCAAACTCCACTGAAGTCAAGGGGATTGTACAAGCCAGAGGAAAGCAGACAGGATTTGGCATAGAAACCAGACTTTTATAGCTCGGCCTGATTGACTCATCCAGGTAAGATATCTGCCCTTTATCTACCTTCTAAGAACCAACAGCCTGACCCACAGCCCATAGAAGTTTATGGCAGCCTTTTCACTAACTTCTTTCCATTCCTGTCAGCTCAGCAGTTATGAGAGGGGTCAAATGACATCTTGCCATTCATTCAGTTTTCTATAGTCTAATATTTGCCAAGACTCTTTGGCTCACATCAACAGCACCTGGGATTCCAGGGCGGTCACCCATCAAATTACTAGGCAGGGCCATCCCTGCTTAGCTCCCAAGATCAGATGCATGCAGTCTGGTATGGATACTTTTACTGAATTCAGTGGTCCTTAACTCAGATTTCAAATCCCTTAAGCCAGTTCGATTTCATACAATAGCTTGGGACACAATGAATGTAGATTTCCGATACATATATGTGTGCATGTGTTTTCTCATCTAACACCTAATTCCAGGACACACAATGAGCTGCCAGGGCTGCATTCCATTCTGACCATTTCTTATCCCTTTTATGCTATGCAGGGATGTTCTTCTAACAGGGGAGTCATTGTTAAATAGTAGTGATTTTCCCTTTCCCATTAGTGTGGGGCTTTCTTCCTAACTATGATAAAATAGACTAATCTTGGCTCTTAGTTTTAGATAGAACTGTCATTGAGCCATGGCAATTTTGCAGTTTCAGTCATTCTGCTGCCAGGAGAATATCCATCATGAGCAAAACCTATTTTCTTTTGTGCAATTTAGGCTGAGGGAGGAAAATAAACTCTGTATGGGAAGCAAAGGCATTAAATCACATGCTGCAGTCACTCCATTTCAGTCAGTGCTTAAATATGGCTAGCAAGACTGGGGTTTATGAATAGGATTTATGATCTGATTGCTTCCTTTGTATCAGAGGAGGGAAAAGAAGGCTTATGGTTGCTATTTAGCACAAATATCTTATTTAAAAATAATATTCCATGCCTGCCATTTCATAAAGGGGAAGAGGCATGCATAGAAGGGGTGGGGGGTGGATATGTGTGTGTGCATACAAATATAAATATTTTTTTTTTTAAATCCAAAACAGAGCAGCGCACTGCATACACTTCCTCCCTCGAGAGAGGTTGGAAGAGCAAACACATAACAGATGTTAGTTGTGTTTAATACAGTACTAGAAGGTACTCAAATGCCATAGTGATGAGCATAGGGTAAATCTCTATGCACAGTAGGATACATGGATGGGAAGGAAGCTTCAGACTTTACAATGAAAATATAAGCAACTCTGCCAAGTAAGGATCCAGTATCATTGAGGGGCTCCACTCTTCACATGAATGCTTCTCCTAACATCTCTAAACCATATGCTACTCAATCCCCATCCTCCATTTCTTGGTTGTATCAGAATGCCTCCACCCTTATCTAATCCTAGTGCCCTAATAAGGACAAGTGAATCCATTCCAGTTTTATATGCAGATTATATCTCAGATATCTTGCTGCCAGACTCCAGCAACAGAATTTCTCTGCTTAAATTAGTCCCTATTTTTCTAAGGTCATAATGTGTAAAGTACTTAATCTGCACCTATTCTCTAGCCCCACTAGAGAGCCTCATAATCATTTAGTGTATGCACACTCACAACAGCCCTGTGAGAAAGGGCAGTGCTGTTACTTCATGGTGCAGCAGTGGAGTTGAGGAACAGAGAGACAAATTTGGGAGGTGTGATTGCACTATGTAGAGACATACCCAAGCTAGCTTTAATCTGGCTTTCTTAGGTAACAGTAGCAGTGACAACACAAGCTTCAATGTGAACTTCTCAAGCCTGCTGAGCATGCCAGGTAGTTATGTGGCAAGTCTAAGTCTGTGCTGTTGAGGCTTCATTGCTATTGGTACCTGAGCTAGCCTAAGTATGGTTGCTAGTGCTGCAATCTTACTTGCAGCTTCTGTGTGACATGGCTGAAGTGACTTGTCCATCATGACACAGGGAGTTTATGGTTCATAGATTTCATAGACATTAGGGCTGGAAGGGACCTCGGGAGATCATTGAGTCCAGCCCTAATGATGGTGAATCATAGAATTAGCGGGATAGAATTGCAGGTGGTGGGTTTGGTTTTGGGCCAGTGAATTGCCAGGTATCATGTGATGGCAGCATGAGGGCAAGGCTTCTGATGATAGGGACTTTCTCCATCAGAGAACTGAGGGGTAGGAGAGGTCTCTTGGGATCCAAAACAACAGGGAGCTTGACAGAGACCTGGGTTCTTATACAAGGGTAAAGAGCAGCAAGAGATTTGTAAGAGATCCAGAGAGAACCAGGCCCTGAGCACTGAGGAAAAAATTTTTCCTGTGGACTTGAGGGAAAGGATGGCTGGAGTCACCAGCAGCAACAAGCAGAAGCAAAACCCTTTGTGCAAGTTAGCAGCCCTAATGGACTGCTGAGACCAGGAGGGCCATGTGGATGTCTGAACTTATGAAAGGAGAGAGGGAGATGACAATTTTTTAGTTTAACTTTGTTAACAAGCAAGGCCCTAGAATGGAGATAATTCAAAAGTGTGAGTTCTAGTGGCTTATTTGACTGAGGAAGATGGTGCAGGAGGAGGGCAGGGGATGAAGTGCCAAGGCAGCAGTCGGGCCAGTAATGGATGAAGTGAGCCCCTGTACCAGGAGTTACACTGATCTGTTCTATAATTGTGGCCAGGCAATAACTGTGCCAGGGCTGGCTGAAGCATCTGCATAGGGGCTCTTTTTAGTGTGCATATCAAATCAAGAATGCTGTAAATCTCTATATCTAACCTTTTGTTGACCAACATCAGTCAACCTAGAAGAGTGTGAATGCCAGTTCAAGTGAGTTTGCCCAACACTGCTCTGAAAAGCCATAAATAGTGAGCAGAGGTGTCTGACCAGGGTCTGCATCCTGGGTGGCACGAGCTGGACCTGCTGCAGCAGCACTGGTGACCGGGGCAGCAGTGCCAGTGGCTGCCATTCCTGCACCCCTCTAAGTTCGTGCCCAGGGCTGGTGTCCTTGTCACCAAGGTTCCCTCTAAGCTGTGCGTGTGCGCGGCGGTGCACAAAAAAAAATCTTGCCATGCATTAACTTTTTAATGCTACGCACCTGCCCAGAGAGGAGCTGGGGCTGTAGCTTCCTAGAAACCCGGAGCACGGCAGATTTTATAAGTTAGTGCTTGGCTCTGCTCCACTCCTCACCACACTGGCATCCCCCCGTGGAGAGAGAGCGGCGTGGGGCAGGCAGCGGCTCCTACCCAAGGTGAGGCGGGGGTGGGGACAAGGGCTGGGGCAGAGCCAGGCACCACGTAGGCTCCGCTGGCTCCAGGGAACCTCTCCACTCCCCAGCCCCTTCGGGCAAGCTTCGCCCTGAGCCCCAATGCCACGTGCCTCCTCGCTTCCTGGTCTGCCCAATGGCAGGATGCACAAGGCTCCACGCCACTTTCAAAGGCTGCGGAGGCAGTGCTGATCATTTTCGAAAGAGTGATGAAATCTGCCAGATAGGGCAGACCAGGCATACCTTCAGTGTTTCACAGTATCCAAGAGCTTTACAGAGTATATTAAATGAGGTGATTTATGTCTGTCACATGAAATCCATTCTCTTTTGCATGCTCTCCTCAGGTGGAGAATTATACATAAACTTTTCTGTTTTGGTAGGGTTTTATATTTTGATTTTTAAAAAATAAAATATATAATATATATAGTTTAATATTTCAAGACTTTTTTCTCCCAAATAATGTTGTAAGAATAATTTGTTCAGCATGCCGAAAGGGGGAGGCGAGACCAATTCAGGCACAGACCGAAGCGGCGCGCTCACAGACCGAAGTGGCGCTCTCACATACCGAAGCAGCACGCTCATGGATTGCTAAGCCTTAGAGGGAACATTGCCGGTCACCCACTGCTCATTACATTACTGATGTTAAGTTCTGAAGGCTGCATGGAAAACCAGGCTACTGGCCCAGTCTACTTAAGGGCCTTATTGTGTGAGCTTTGTCTGAGATGGGGTATAAGACAAAGGGTGGCAGTTCCCAGACAAGACATGGCTTTGGAGAATCTTTCTGACCCCTGAAATTAACAGTTATGCGTGTCCTACCTTTTGGACTGCTCCTCAGAGATGCTAGACAGCTGTATACGGCAGTAATTGAACCCTCCACTGCTGTTTAAAGCTCACTGATGGTGGAGAACATTGCAGTCTAGACTCTGGGAGACAATGGTGGGGTAGCAGTTGCAAAAGCTGAATTAGACTAGACAGTTCTCAGCTGTGAAGTGGAGAGATTAGCAGGAAGTAGGTCGATTATAATGAACCATGAAGCTGGTTGACTCCCTCAGTGCTGCCTGAATAGAAATGCCACTGCCCCTTCCTGGCAATTGGTTTTAAAGTTTAACTGTTGCACCCCCATGAATTCCCACTACCTTTGTTCTTTCTTGCCCATGAATTTACACCATGAATTATAGTTTGGATCTTCATACTTCTCTTTAAGATTTGCTTCTGCCTTTGTTGCTTCCTCAAGACTTTTCAGCCTGGGGGCTAATCATACTTGGAGGGTGTTTTCTTTTCAGTCTGAATTATCCTTGCCATGCATCCAGTATGACTCTGCTTCTAATTTTTTGTTTCAGATGTCTACAAGCATTGTATAATATCTTAATATCCCAATTGGATAATTTATAATAGAGCCCCAAATTGCTGGCTGATATCTGGGTTACAAGTGAGAGTACTTTGCTTTTAGTATCTTTACATCCCTGAATAGTTCATGGTGAAAAATGCATGTGTTAGGGGACTGAATTAGTAGCAGGTAATGGAACATTTTTCTCTAGGCAAAGCTTAACTCCATCCCAGGTCAGTGGTGATGGATGATCATGGATTTTCACTAACCTATATTAAAAGAGTTTGGTTTGATCTAGGAAAGAGGTATGCATATCACAAACACAATTATGGCAATTAGGTAGCAGCACAGTCCAATGGCTAATGAATGGCCTGGGAATCTGGAGGGCCCAATTACTAGTTCCAGCTCTGTGGCTTATTTAGTTAGAATGGGGCCTCTGAATACTGCCATAATATTAATAATACGTTAGTCACAAGTCACCTTCTTATGTCAAGTCTCAGCTCAGATATTAGCTCAGAAAGAGCAGTGGTAGATGAAATACTTTCCCCTTCATTCTGTTGCATTTCTCAAAATCACATAGGCTGTGTCTGGTCTAATGAAGGACTGCTCTCCCTCCATGTACACCAATAAACAAACCCAATGGCTTTTGCTAAAAAGGAGAAATGTCACTTGCAGCTCTTCTCATTAGTGTCTTCAGATCTTGAAGTGTAAGTCTAGAAATGATCACTGTAGCACTGCTCTGTGGGTCAAGCACTGAATTAGGATGTAAGACACTGACATCATTCTAATTCAAATAGCCTCAGACAAATCTCTACACTTTCCTGTGTCTTGTTTCACCATCTGTAGAATAAAAGCAGTGATCTTGACTGTCATTTTAAACTACTTGGAGGTCTCCAGATGCAGAATATATAAGAACTAGGTGATATTATTGTTCTCTCTGTCCTAGAACATACTAAATCTCTGGCAAGCCAGAGATGGGGATCACTGATAGGGTGTTGATGAGGATTATTGATGGGGTGTGGTAAACTACAGAGCTGATTGTATTTAGAGAGACAGAGAAGGATCTGGTTGAGTTAAGAAGGGGTAGGGATAATGTTTGGATGATGTCAGAGACAGAAAAGTGAAAAAGAAAATTCCAACCTTTCATAAGAAGTAGTCAAATCTGTTGGGCCTCATCGATATACCACCTCCAGCCATTTTTGTTCAGCCATTAATGCAGAGAATGTATGAAGCAAAAGGGACTCAATTCAAGGAACTCTGTAAATTGCCTTACTTATTTCCTCATAGAGTTAAATAAATAATTTGCCACATTGTTAGTAGAAAATGGGTATTAAATAACTGGCTATTGAACATCACATTGGTGCTGGAATTAAATATTTACAGTGCTAACATCTTATATGATCACAGATCAATAGAGCTGGTTAAGGAACTGAAATGAAAAGGGCATTCAAGCCTCAGCTGTTATGTAGATTGACTTAAAAGCCTATTGCATACATCGCCATTGAGGCACTTACAGAACTCCGGGTTTTCATGGAATGTTCTTTTTGCATATATTTATGACTTGGCAGTTCAGCCAACATCATCTCACATTTATTAGGATGGGGGAAATGCACATGCTCACGTGCTTCGGTGGAATGATTATCCAAGCAAATATTTCCAGTCTCCGTGGGGATATTGTTCTAGAAATCTCAGGGAAAAAGGTTTAACAATATAGTGCAGCAAATAATTGGTTTCCCCTTTAGCCATTTTAATAGATTGAAATCTCACATAATGTTCATCATACACAGCTGAGCAAGGGCTAAAAAATGTCTGGCTACGAAACCAAATGGAGGGTGAATATATGTTCACAGAAAAGAGCTGTGTCTTGAGAAATGAATTTGTCCTGCTTTCATTACAACCCAGCATAATCTAATTCAGAAAATGAAGCAGAAAAATCTATTTGGAGAGGTTGGCAGAAGTAAGGTAACTCTTTGTTTGCCCATTTAAATTACATGGAGAACAGTTTATAAGACAGCTTGCTGGATCATTTTTGTTTGTTTGTTTGTTTTGTAACTAGATACAGTTCAGGGGAAAGTTATAGATAGACAGTATATCTTTTTGATGTGTGTGTGTAATTTTTAAATTCTATTTATGCTGGTCATAACATTTAGCTACAGGACTGAGAAATATTTAAACAAGTAAATCAAAGAGGAGATGATGTCAGCAATAATAAACTACTACTGCTGCTCCCCTCTCCCTACACTGCCCAAACTCGGCTGATCAAAATACTCCCGGTATTTTTGGTAAATGGCCTCAGCTCACAAGTCAGCCTTTCTGTGCTCTCACTCAGGCTAGCCAGGGGATTTCCTCAGCATGAGAACTCAAAGGGCCTTGGAAGAGACAGTCTTGAGGAATCAAAGCGGAGCAAAGCTTGTTTGTGTGGTTTCCTCCTACTCATGACTGCTTAGCAGAGCTTTGTAAGTGAGGAGGGCTTGCTGCTTCATCAGCCTGACCTTTCCCTGAATGGGTTAACCTCTTGTGGACACAGCTTCCATGCCCTCTTCGAACTCCTGAGTCTCCAAGGCTATGGAGAGGACACTGACTCACAGTCTCTGTTATTCATCTTACATTGGTTCCTATAATAAAATAACTAATAAAATGGGCACGAAGGCTAGGACAAGTGTTACTGATGTGCTACTGGAGTACAAACAAACAGCTACAACAGTGCCCTTTCTGCTCCCATTTGTAGTCACTGATTTCTATGGGAGTAGGATCTCTCCCAGCAGGTGATGCTCTAAGTGGTAAATAAAGCAGCAAATTGCCAAGGGTTCCTCCTCATTTAACAAGACAATCGTTAATCATTGCAGACATATAATTAATTCCCACAAAAGGGGAGATCAGTCTGTTTGGAATAAATTCCTCATAATGGTTTGCTGGATTCGTGGTAGTAATGAAGCCCTATTAAATGTATCTTTATAGAGAGGCATGCTCTTTCACAGCTCTAGAAACCAATTTGTATCATGACAAATTAAATGATTGGCTGAAGCAGAAGTGTAACAACTCAGCCGGGTTCCCAGGGCAGCTATGACACATGGGGGCAGGAACAACATGTGACTGCTGCTGTGCTGCCATCATGATTGTGCCGCTGCGGAGGCAGCAGTTTCTTTTCCACCTCCCTCCCCCTCCCCACAAATTAGTGCCTGGGGCAGGTGCCCTGGTAGCCTCACCCTAGTTGTGCTACTGTGCTGTTACTGTGACAGAACTTTGAAATAGTGGAAAATGCTTACACTCATGTCCTTCACACTTGCCAATGCTCTGAAAATATGGGGGAAATTATGGCCTCACTGGGAGCATCTACATGAGATACTAAAAGCACAGTAGATTAATTCTACTGTGCATTAGCGACTCATGGTGAAAGTCATCAGCACAGTAGAATTAGTCTATTGAGCGTTAGTGTCACATAAAAGACGTGCACCAGCACTACTGTGCAGTAGCACTAATTACATTGCATTAAGTTAGTACCTGTTATTGCAGGTACTGAACTTTAATGTGCTTTAATTATTGTGCATTAATGCATGTGTAGATGTGCCCACTTAAGTCAATGAGAGTTTTGCCACTGATTTCAGTAGGGCCAAGATTTCCCCTGGGTTTATGATTATGACTATCTGTTATATACTAACAGATATATTTGTACAGAAAAATATGTTTTGTGTTGCATAAGTAACAGGGGGGTGGGGTGGGGGGGTTAGCTGTGCATTGCTAGGATTTATAGATATAGCTATCAATATATATATTATATTTAGGAACTAGATCCTAGCACTGCACAGCCAAAAATTAACAAAACCTACTTATGCACCACAAAACACATTTTTCTCTCATATAGCTTCAGATATTTGGGTGCTGTTTCCAACTGGGTTTGACATAGGGTTAAATTTGCTCCTGTTGAAATTCACAGGAGCTTTACTACTGTTGTCAATGGGAGAAGAGTTAGGCCAATGAGCCCTTTTGACAGTTGTGCACTTTATGCTCAGTTATAGTTGTAGCATGCTAAAATAGTCCTGTCTAAAAACAATGTCTATGGAGCCCTCAATTTTGTCTTTAGTTGCATTTTCCAGACGTACCATGAGGAGCTACAGCAAGGACTAAATAGAAACTATTTGTAGGAAAGAAAAAAAATGGAAAAAGAGGACACTGTGCTTTTCTATATGAATAACAGGTGAATCATACTGGGTTTGCCCTCTTCCTAGTAAATAACTAGCTAAAATTAAAGCAAGTTAATGTGTTTTAAATTCAGTTTATTGAGGAATCATGCTAAATCACTGTGTAACAGGGGGCATGGGAATCCTGTTACTTTAAGGGGAAAAACTCTCACAGATAAGAATTCAGGCAGCTGGGAGAGGGACAGAGAGAGGCAGGCTAGGTGCACCAGGGTAAGCAGCAAGGAAACACTGCTGCCTGAGCAGGGAGCTGCACATTAAGGAAAAGGGGAATCCTGTAGCCAATCTAGGGAACACTACACAGAATAAGCTGGCTGCAAGAGAATAGGTAGGTAGATGCTAAAGGCTAGGAGTACTTATTGCAGAGCTAGCTGCTCTGCAGTAGGACAGAGCCTAGCCTGGGCAACAAGGATGCTGCTAGAACAGCAGCTGTGGGCGGCCATGGAGACCAGCCATCAGGCCCTGATGACAAACTTATGCAGGTGGTTGGGGAAGTCATCTGACCAAAGGAGCAGGACTTGGGGAACCATGTAGACCCAGGGCTTGAACCAGGGCAGGTGGTCTGATCTAAGAGGTCTAGTATAGGAGGGATGTGGAGGAGCTTCTGAGAGACACAACTGCTATCCAGGGCAGGCAGGCAGAATATTGATAGCTGGCAGTGGTGTAGGGCTTAGGGCAGGGGGAAGTAATGCGTGTCAGCAGAGGAGCTGACCCAGTGAGACTTTGTTATGGCTAGGAGGCTTATTTTTATGTTGTAGTGGACTGATAGGGAAGGTAGGAGTTCCCAGAGTGCCAGGGAGTCATGTGAATCTTGTGCCTACTGGGGCAGGGCACAAGATGTGGTTTAGCTCGAGAAGGCAAGAGTCAGGGCCAGGGCCCCAGTGAGAGAGACAGGGCCAAGGGCCCAGTACCTGAGTGGCAGAGCCTGACAAGGCAGGAGAAGAGACTGAGGTCAAGGGCCCACTGAACTGACTGATTGGTGATACCTGAGATGCATGGGCATGGCTACAGGGAAGGTTGGAAGCCATGAAAGTATGGCAACAGGTGCCTTGGGACCCACATGAGGGCCAGGAGGATCAATTTAGTGAGGGGAATCTGCTGACACAAAGACAGATTACGGCATATTGTAATATCCTTGGGCAGCCTCCCCTTCCAAAATTTAAGAACAAGGTGTGACAGGTAGGATTGAAGGGAGGAACCCTAGGGTCAGAGGAGCGGGAGCCACGTGACCACGAGAAGGTAGTACGGCCACCCCTGGAGCCTTGGTCCTGTTACACACCAATAAACACTAGAGGTAAATATACTGTTATAGAAAGTCTCAAATGAACTTTAACATGGAGTTCCTCAAAGATTATTTTCAGTTTCTGATATAAGGCTGGGCTTATTATAGCATCCTGTTCCAGTCTAATTGCTCTTAAATATCACTTCCTGAACTGTTCCTGGCAAGGAAAACATGAGTGACATGTTTCCAAAGGTGAAATGTTTCTAAGACCAGGAGGCTGAGTTAGGAAACTGAAATTTTCTGAAGCTGTGCCTTTGGGATCCTAGCACTTATGCTCTTGATTTCCTGGCATTATTTCTCAGTAACATGGGTATTGGGAAGAAACATACTGGTGTTCTTGTTGTTCAGGTGGCTCTTTACAAGTAGAGTGATTGTACAATCATAATTTCCAGGGAAAGGTTAAGCGCCCCTGAAAAGTGTTGTCCTGAAGGACATGAAGCTGGTCAAAGCAGACGGGAAATTGTTAGCGTACAATCTGACTTATGATTTGAAGAACCCAGTACAGGGCAAGAAGGGGTGGATATCAGAACAATGGAAATGGGAGGGCCCCTGGGTTCCTGCCTTTTTGGAATTACAAGCATTCATGGAAATGTAACACACACTATCAGCCTCATCCAAATCCTGTTGCTGTTACCATGAGCTGTTCAATTTACTTCAGTGGGTTTGGGATTAGCTGCTAAGACATCATAGGTCTTTGTTCCTTGCTGGTTCACAGAAGCAGATCAGTTTACTATATCTACAAGTTACAGAAATTACTCTTCTGGCACATGCGGTAGACCCTTCTGCTACTAGTATCAAACAAACGCTATTGCTGGCCTATGCACTGTCACTTATAAAAGTTGTGACTTGGTTAAGTCCCAACACAGCATCATGGTGAGCATGGGGCTGAGAATACCTGGCCCACCTGAGTTCATTGATGCACTCTAGAGCTGGAAATTCACTGATGAGGCTGTTCTTGGCTCACCTCCACTGCTTGTTGCAAACAGTAGAGCAGCTGCTGGGGATGAGCCAAGAACAGCCTCATTGGCAAACCTCTAGGTTGCACCATGTCTTCAGACTCACATTGGGACCAGTCACTCTAGCAATATTGACAATCCCAGCAGGGGCAGATCCAGAGTGGGCACAGTGGCACTGTCACACCCTGCTTTGCCTATGTCAGATGTGGGTTTCCAGCATGGAGTCTGCCTTCTTTCATGCAGCTCCGGGTCTTACAGAGTGCTACCACTGGTGCTTGCCCCCTCCTTTCCCATTCTGCTGAATTCAGCAGCGGTGGGAGGTGAGGGAAGGGAAATGTGAACAGCAGCAGCATTAACCCCTGGTGCCATGGTGGGAGCAGAGGCTCTGGCCAGACCCCACCCTGATCACCTGGTAAGCTCAGAGCTCACTGTTCACATGGAGCTCTAGCAGGAGTCTGCACTGTCCAGGCAGTGAGCTTGGAACTTATTGCACATAAAAGGCACAGCCAAGGTGAGGGGGGCGCCCTTCTTACCCATTTTTGGACCCACTCCTGGAGCCCAATATACCTCTCCAGGAACAAGATCAGATGTAGAGGAAGCCCATAGCCTGATTTACTCTTCTTCTGACAGCCTGTGGTCTGACTGATCTTGATAGTAAATATTGAATGGTGTGATCTATATAAATCTGGCCTTTAGATTGTGGTTTGAGAGAGAGCTCTTTTAATGTTACTAACTAGTCAATACACTTGGCTAATTCACTTAGTCCCTTATATTTGTGTACATGGTGATGAATGTGCTATCCCCAATAATAAATACCAGGCTCTTAGCACTGGATGTTAAAGCAGTGTGGTCAGGATCATTGTCCTGATTTTACAGATGGAGAAGAGGACACAAAGCTGGGCAGTGACTTGATTGAGGTCACCCAGAAGTAGCAGAGCCAGAAATAGAACCTGGTTGTCCCAAATCCTAAACTGGTTTGCTATCCTGTATGGTGCCTTATCACAGTGAATTGCCCCCCACCCAAAAAACCTATTGTATTTTATATTCACAGGGCAGGGAAATATACAAACCTATGGGGAAGATGCATAAGTCTGGTTGGATGCTGTACCACCTGTAGGCCAAAAATCTCAAACACAGAAGAAGAAATGTGAAGATGAAGTTCTCTCTTCCAATTCTAGCTCCAAACCATGTTGAGGTTCTCTGTAAAGAATGCCTCAGAAGGGCTTCCCAGTGCAGGCTCAGTTCCTTTTGGATCCAGGTACTTGATTCAGAGGTTTACAAGTGCATAGAATCATAGAAGTAGGGTCAGAAGGGACCATGCAGATCTTCAGGTCTGCCCCCCTGCCTGGGCAGGAGGAAAACTGGGCTCAAATGACCCCAGCCAGGTAGGCATCAAGCCTCTTCTTAAAGACCCCCAGGGTAGGAGACAGCACCACTTCCCTTGGAAGTTGGTTCCAGATCCTAGCTGCCCTAACTGTGAAGTAGTTCTTATGGATGTCTAATCTAAACCTACTCTCCAACAACTTGTGGTCATTATTCCTTGTTATCTCAGGGGGTGTCAGGGGAAACAAGGTCTCCCCCAAGCCCTTCTGGTCCCCCCTAGTGAGTTTATAGATGGTCACCAGGTCCCCCCTCAGCCTTCTCTTGTGAGGCATACAATGCCTCATCCAGCAAGACGCTGCATTCCTGAAGCAGTAACGGGAGCAATGTGTGTGTGGGTGGTGCTGTGTTGCCTTGTCTAGAATATGCATGTATCTTTACACTGCTTCTGCAAGGATGGAAGTTGCAATGGGTTCATAGGAGAGATGATAGAGAGAATAATGGGGCAACCTACCAGACATCTGAGATGTCTAGACACAAATCCTGTGAGTGTGGGGAATAAATAGGAAGAACAAGAGGGCTTAGTCCACAACTAAAATCATAACCAAATTGGTATCACAGAGGTCTGTTGAGAACTTGCGGGACTGGAATATTGGCATGGACAGATGGCAGAGGAAGGGAGGAGGGGCTGTGTTGTATAACAAGAACGTATATATTGACTCCATGCAGACATAAGAGGTAGACTTGCTGAATGTGTAGGTGAAAACAGAAGGGGAAAGTAGGGGTGTGATAGGGGTTTACTACACATCACTCAATCAGGAGGAGGAGGTGGATCAGGTTTCTTTTGAACAACTAGCAGAAGAGTCCAAAGGAAAGGTTTTGGTGAAAAATAAGGGATTTTAGTGCCCAGACATCTGTTGGGAAAGCAATATAGCAGGACATAGCTCAACAAGTGGAATATGTTGATTGAAAACACTTTGTTCCATAAGGTGAAGGAAGCTATTAGGGAGGTGACTATTTTAGATTTTATTTTTTTTTCTTGTATTTTTTATTTATTTATTTATAAAGAGTTTTAGCCTCTCTTTTAGGTTTATTGGAGGAACTGGTTGAGAATCTGAAAGCGGAAGGTTAGTTGGGTGAAATAAAAG
>NW_005841941.1:194276-194621 GCF_000455745.1 Alligator sinensis
GCAAAATAAGGACAAAGCAGTTCAGAAAGTAGCTTCAACAGACTCAGGTGATTGGTAGGTAGGGTCTCTTGGGAAGATATTCTAAGGGACAGAGGAAAGCAGGAAAGTTGGCAGTTGTGACTAACTAGGGTCATAAAAGACAAGAAAAGGTTCTATAAATACACTGAAAATAAAAAGAAAGTGTGGGTCCCTTATGTAATGGAGAAGGAGAGCTAATAATGGATTACACAGAGAACTGATATCCTCAGTGCAGTCTTTGCTTCAGTCTTCATCAAAAGGTAAGTTGTCAGCAGATAATTAACCCAATTAATGTTAATAGGGGGATAGAATTGCAGGCTAGAATAG
>NW_005841941.1:194632-205022 GCF_000455745.1 Alligator sinensis
AGGTTAAAGAATGCAGAGAGAAGATAGGATTATCTTCTACTTGGCAGGGCCTGATGAAATTTACTATGGAGTCCTTAAGAATCAAGCCAAAGCAATGTCTAAATCATTAGCGACTGTCTTTGATAATCCATGTAAAACAGAAGACTCCAGGACTGGAGAACAGCAGAACTAGTGGTGTTTTATAAAAGGGGGGGAGGAAGGAAGGACAAGATGAATTACCAACAATCAGCCTTTCTTTGATACCAGAAAAAATACTGGAGCAAGTGATTAAACCCTCAGTTTCCAAGAACCTGAAGGATAAATAAAACAGCTATCATGGATTGGTCTTTCCTCTGCTTTTCCTGCATTTCACCTGTAACATTTTGTTGGATTTTTTTAATTAGGCACTTACTGTGATCTGTGTGAGGCACTGGAGTAGCTGGTCATGTGCCCAATTTTAGAGAGCTGGTTTCCTGTAAATACAAAGGACTAAACTTGATGGCCAACGGAAGACCCTTCTAACTCTATGGACTTAATTTGCCAAGAGCAAATAGTATCACCCCAATCTATTCTCTCTCTGATGGGATACATGGCATAATGAATGAGGGAAACTGCAAATAAAAAGTATCTTGACTTTAGTAAGGCTTTTAACATGACATTCTTGTAAGGAATAAATGGTAAATATGGTCTAGATGAACTCATCATGAGGTGGGTGCACAACAATTTTCAAACCACATTCAAAAAGTAGGCCCTTCAAAAGGAGTCTGTTTCATGTTCCATCTTGCAGGGTATCGGTCTGGGGGTGAGTTCTATTCAATATTTTCATAACCAAATCGGTTGACAGTGTAGAGCACATTTGCCACATCTATGCATTAGATCAAACCAAGAGGTATTTGTAAACACTTTGGAGGGCAAGGTTAGAAAGCAAAATGATTGTGATAGATTGTAGAATTCCTTCCAAAAAGGAAATCAAACTCACCAGCATAAAATGTGAAATAAATGCCTGGGCAGTGGTACTGCAGATAGGATTTTAAGGGGTAAAGCAAACCAAACACTAAATCAATGATGCAATGCTTTCATAAGAAATGTGATTGTTATTCTAGGAAGTATTCAGAGGAGTGGTGAATGCAAAGCATGAATGGCAACTACTCTGCTTTATTAAGGATTGGTGAGGTTTCACTTTGTAGGATGTATCCAGTTTGGGGGACTATGTTTTAAGAAATACGTTTATACATTGGAGAGAAACAGTCCAGAGGAAAATAATAAGAAAGATAAACAGTTTTGAAAACTTGGTCAATGCACAAAGGTTCAAAGAATTGACCTTTTCAGTCTAGAAAAGAGAAGACTTGGGGGGGAAGGGAACAAAATGTAGAAGGTTGTTATAAAGAGGAGAGTAATCAAGTATTATGTGTGTGCACTGGGGGTGTAGGACAAGAAATAATCAGCTTAAGTTGCAGCAAAGAAGATATTAGGAAACCCTTTCTAGCCATAAGGATAGTTAAGCACTTGAACAGGCTCCTTAAAGAGGTTGTGGCATCTCCCTCGTGCAGGTATTAAGAACATGGAACATGAACATCTGTTAGGAATGAGCTCATTAGACTTATATTTCTTCAGAGTAGGGGGATGGACTAGATTTCTTGAGGTTTCTTCCAGCTCTACATTTCTACCTGCTCTGCTCTGCTCTGCTCTGGAAGGGTTACCCTCCAGGGTTACCCCCTGGTAGTGCTAGGGGCTTACATGCCTGCCCTGCTAATGCACCCTCCTTATACCACTGTTTCTATGATTTCTATGTTATGTAAGCTAAGACAAGTCATATAAAATAGTTTTGTGAGAGGCAAGTATTCTTGTGAATAGTATCTTTTATTTGACCAAGTACGTGGTTGGGATAGACTTAGACAAACTGTTGAGACCCAAGGAAGCATACTGTGACACCTAGAAGTGTGTTTAAGCACACCTTAACTGTGCAGTTGGTCCAATAAAAGATATCACCTACACAGATTCTTGCCCTGGCGTATATCCTGGGCCACCATGGCTACAAAATCACTGTAGCACTATGAAATAGTTTTGCAGCCCTGCTTAGCCTGACTGGTCAGCTGTTCTTCACACATGGTTTATTAATTTCACAATGAAGTGAACCATTTCAAGTTAGTTTACATTGTACTGCTAGTAAATTTGGTTTTATCAAAATAATTTTTAGAGGTAGATCATGAGGTTCTTTAATAGAATCATTATGCATGCATGTGCTTGCCCTCTACATACACAGGGAGAGCTCCTAGGCTGGGCCAGATTTGTTTAGTAAACTGTTACATGTGTCTCTTATCTCTGACCTTGTAATGGGTAGAATCATGGAGCATTTTCATCTAAATCATCTGTCAGGCACAAGGGTCTAGGTTCTCTATTTGTCTATGTCCACTTGAACTGCTCAAGCAGGTGGGAACTGGCCAGAAATAGCCAGTAGATGGTTTCTTCTATACCAGGTTCATACAATGCAGCATTAATAGAGTGGTTACCAGAAGAGGTGAGACATGGGGCCTAGGTTGACAACTCTGATACACTGGCGTAATTATCCTTTACACTGGTGCAAAAAGGGAAGAAAAAACAACATAAATCCCTACTTTAAGGTAACCACACCAATCTGGTGTAGGATTGCCCCCCAAAAAGATCAGAGGTAAAACTATATTAACATTTCTGTGTTACAACAACATAGGAGTTGTCTGTCCACTGCTAACCCTAGGATGGCTGTCTGCTCAAGGCATCGTTTATCTGCTTCCCACCATTTAGGGGTGAGGCGCAGTAATTGCTACCCCAGTACCTGCACATTTGTCTACTCCAAACCCAGTGTAATTTACACCAGTGTACAAAACTTACATAATTTACCCTCTGGTGTAAACTTGTCACCTGTCCAGGCCCATGGTCAGAGAACCAAGCCTAAGTTCCTTGACACCAGATGAAGCATATTTGGCGCTATGTAAGCTGTTTAATGTCAACACCAAACCGTAGATCAAAACATCTAGTTTCAATGAAAAAAACCATGTAATCTTGATCTGTAGAAGTTTACTTTGATAAACCTAAATCTATAGGCAATAAAATATAAACTAGCTCTTAAATTAACTTTGAACTATTTATTTAGTTCAATTAATTTGCGGCAGTAAATAATGCACCAAAAACCTCCTGGTCATATCGGCAGAGCATGACTGTAAAGCTATGTGAGGTGATTTGTCTCAGGCACTTAGATTGTGCAAAGGAGCACAACATGGATTTAACTATTGTCTTATTCAACTATTCACCCCAGTCAAAACATTGTGTACTACTGCAAAATATATATATATTTGAGCACATGAAGAGAGAGCACCAGGGACGGGAAACTGAATCATTACAATGAACAGGAACCAAATTAAAATCAGGAAAAAACAAGTGGGAGGTACTGAGGTGGGGGAGGGAAAGTGGAGATATTTACCACATGTGCTGTGCTTTAGACCAAGCCCTTTGCTCCAACCAGTCAGCTGTTTCTGCTAGAATCCACATTGGTTTTACTGAGCAACATACAGTTTCACTGAAAATCTGTAATTACCTTCAAGCAGTGGAATTTATTATGTATCCTTCCTCTGCTCTATGAGCACACCACCACCTGTGCAGATAATTTATGCTAATAAACTAAGAGAACTGGCTTATTTCATTTATGCTTAAGACTCCTTTAAACTGTTCTAGAAGATTTATTTTATTACTTAGTGAACCACCCTTCCCAAAAAGCCTCAGTAAAGAGATCTACCCCCATGATTATTTTAATATAAACTGGACGGGTTGTACAAGGTAGGAACTCTGGTCTCCATAGCTGCTGTATATTAAATGCCTAGCATCCCTCTATTTGTTTCTTACTCCCTATCTTGTACCATCTAAGATGGTATCTTTCACTCCAAATCTCAATGTCTTCTTTCCAGTGCTTTGGAGATAATAGTTCTTCCAAGAAATCTCCAAATACCTCAATTCTTTACCATCCTGCAGGAAGTGGGGAAAAAGCACATTTTATCCAACAGAATATGGACTAGGTTTGTGCACAAGTGTGCTAGTGGCAGAGAAAGCTCGAGGTACCCTTATAATCTTGGTCCTGGCAATCCAGATACTGGTACTAAAAATAGAAAATGGAATGTTATTTTTTTTCTGCACTACACTGAGACAGTTTGGGCCTGGTTTTCAGAGATGCTGAGCCACTGTCACTGAATATCAGGGTCAAGCAGTCTCATGCTATGAATCCAGAAAAGGAAGCACACAAAATAATGGTCTAATCAAACACTAAGTGAGGTCAATGAGAGCTTTTCCATTGACTTCAGCAGACTAAGAGTCAGGCGCTTAGTGAATGCTTTTGAAAATGTTGGCTCAAGTATACAACCCATGCCAATTTATTGGCAGGTTGCTATTTCAGTGCTGTGGCCACAATAACGAAGCATTCATTTAATAAGGTAACATAAACACTGTCAGTTATCTCATTTTCTCCTTCATCTGACAAAGCTCATATTTCCTCCATGATGGATCCGTTGTTTTCATAATTCAGAAACAACCTTACTGAGTTATGCCTGACATCTCTGAAGCTATATTCAGTTCAAGGCTTCTCTTTGCAATGGTGATTTCCTTCCTTACTTTCAACAGTATCTTCCTGCTCCTCTTGACAGTATTTGTTTATTTTCTATTTTTAGGTTATATGCTGTTTCTGCCTTTATTTTCTTAAGTGACCCACTAAGTCTTTTTGGAAAACGTAAATTTGGGAAATATTAATTCTTTGCATTTGCCAGCATGGTGTGGTGTCTTTCACTAATAGGTATTTTATGTTGGAAGGTAAGGTTTTCATAATTTCAGACACCATTTCTTTCAGCTCTTCTGTCATACATAGGTAGCTAATTTGAAACAGTTAATTACAGTGTAGGTAGCTCTGTCTGGTTTTCAGCCTCAATCAAGCATGGCAACATATTTCATGCTATCCTAATGGGTCTATAATTTCTAATTTGATTAAATCAGTCTTAGTTGAGTCGAAGTCTCTTGAAAGAAGAAAAAAAATCACCTTGGTACTGCATTAAAAATGCCTAGTATCTAATATTTCATTTTTCTTTGTCATTTTAGTTAGGGATAACTTTTTCTGTTCAAAACCTGCTAAAGCATTTCTATAATTTGATCCTGCTAAGTGCCCAGCCCTCTGGCTATGCACCTGTAAAGTACCAAGGACCATAGTTAACTTCATAGATATACCAGCTGTCCCACTAATTTCACAATTTTCTTAAAATTAAGCATGGGCTTCAATGCTTGGGTATATCCGGGAAAAAGATGTGCGCCCATTTTTGTTCCTTTTCAAGGAATAAAGTGCTGATTTTCTTTAAATGTTTCTTCCCCTGATCATCTATTGCACTGGAAATTTGTGTCTTGCTATTTCCAGTGCAGGACAAGAGAAAATGATGTCAGAGATAGCATAGAAGTAAAACCCAATTAAATAAGTTTCACACTGTTTAAAATGGTTTGAGTCTGACTAAGTGGAACTAAGGCCACTTTATATCACTCCATGATTGCCAACTACAAGAGTGAAAAAAAAACATTAGGTAGGCCCCAAAATTCATGAAAATGACTTTAAAATCATGGAAAGGTAAAAACTGTACATCTGGGTTTCTTTTTATGTACTGTCCAGTGTTGAAGCATTTAGGGTTTGTGTTTTCATGCTTTCCTCTGGAATGTGAGGACTAGGAACTTCTGTGTTTTAGTGGAAAGTGAACTGGTCACACTTCAGGAGGTGGGGTTTTAAGGAAAGCATCAGATATTATTGACAGAACAAGGAGCAATGATCTCAAGTTGTACCAAGGAAAATTTAAGTTGGATATCAGGAAAAACTTTCTCACTAGGAGGGTGATGAAGTACTGGAATAGGTTACCTAGAGAGGTGGTGGAATTTCCATCCTTGGAGGTTTTTAAGGCCCATCTGAACAAAGCCCCAACTGGAATGATCTAGTTGGGGATGGTCCTGCTTTGAGCAGGAGGTTGGACTAGATGACCTCCTGAGGTCTCTTCAATGGGAAGCTGGGTGACAGTGACCATGAACTGAACACCTTTGCTATCTGCCGTAAAGCTGGCAAGTCAGTCAGCAATACAGAAGTCCTTGACTTTAGGAAATCTGACTTTGACAAGCTCAGGAAGCTTGTCGGTAAGGCCTTAAGGGACCACGACCCCAAGGGGAGGGGAGTTCAGGAAGAGTAGTTGCTCCTCAAGGGACCGATACTTGGTGCACAAGCTCAGGCTATTCTGTCTCAGAGGAAAGGCAGCAAAAGGGCACAGCAGCCCTCTTGGCTCTCCAGGGAACTAGCGGACCTCCTGCAGCTAAAAAGAAAGGCCTACAAAGGATGGAGGACAGGATCCACCTCCAAGGAGGAATATTCTGCACTGGTCCGGTCCTGCAGGGAGTGAACGGGGAAAACCAAGGCTGCGATGCAACTCCAACTAGCTACAAGTATCAAGGACAATAAAAAGTCATTTTTCAGATATGTGGGGAGCCGGAGGAAAAGCAAGGGCAACATTGGACTCCTGCTAAACCAGATGGGACAACTGACAACCAATGCCCAGGAAAAAGCCAACCTATTAAATGGGTACTTTGCATCGGTCTTTCATGAGTCCCACGGGACGCCCATGCCCATTACGGGACAGGGAGGCCTGGGTGAGGGAGATTCCCTGCCCTCCATCAATGCTGATCTCGTGAAGAAACACCTTGAGAGGCTGGACACCTTCAAGTCAGCCAGCCCTGACAATTTACACCCCAGGATACTCAAGAAGCTGGCTAGCATCATAGCCCAGCCCCTGGCATGGATCTTCGAGAACTCCTGGCACTCTGAAGTGCCTGAAGATTCGGAGAAGGCCAATGTGGTGCCTATCTTCAAGAAAGGGAGGAAAGTGGATCTGGCAAACTACAGACCCATCAGCCTGACCTCTATCCTGGGCAAGGTCTTAGAAAAGATTATTAAAGAGGCCATTCTTAATGGACTAGCCAACGGGAACATCCTGAGGGATACCCAGCACAGGTTTGTTGCAGGTAGGTCTTGCTTGACCAATCTTATTTCCTTTTATGACCAGGTGACCTATCACCTGGACAAGGGAGAGGAGATCGATGCCATATACCTTGACTTCAAAAAAGCCTTCTATCTAGTATTCCACGATCACCTCTTTGCAAAACTGACCAACTGTGGCCTTGGGTCCACCATGATCCGCTGGCTGGGAAATTGGCTCTGTGCTTAGACCCAGAGGGTGGTGGTTGACGGAAGTCAATCGTCATGGTGTGCTGTGACCAGTGGGGTCCCCCAAGGCTCTGTCCTTGGACCTATATTGTTCAAAATCTTCATTAATGATGTGGACATTGGAGTCAGAAATGGACTGGCCAAGTTCACTGACAATACCAAACTCTGGGGTAAAGCATCCATGCCCGAGGACAGGAGGTTGATCCAGGCTGACCTTGACAGGCTCAGAAAATGGGCGGATGAGAACCTGATGGTGTTTAACACCAAAAAATGCAAGGTTCTCCACCTTGGGAGGAATAACCCGCAGTACCCTTATAGGCTTGGCAGTGCTACACTGGCTAGCACGATGGATGAAAGGGACTTGGGGGTCATGATTGACCACAAGATGAACATAAGCCTTCAATGTAATGCTGTGGCTAGTAAAGCGAGCAAAACGCTGGCTTGCATCCATAGATGCTTCTCAAGCAAATCCCGAGACGTCAGTTTCCCCTTGTACTCGGCTTTGGTGAGGCTGCAGCTGGAGTACTGCGTCCAGTTTTGGGCTCCACAATTCAAAAAGGATATGGAGAAGCTTGAGAGAGTGCAGAGGAGAGCTATGCGCATGATCAGAGGTCAGGAAAACAGACCTTACGACGACAGCCTGACAGCTATGGGGCTCTTTAGCCTGGAAACACACAGGCTCGGGCGATCTGATGGCCACCTATAAGTTTATCAGGGGTGCACCAGGATCTGGGGGAACGATTGTTCACCAGAGCCCCCCAAGGGATGACAAGGTCGAATGGTTATAAACTACTGCAAGACTGTTTCACGCTGGACATAAGGAAGAATTTCTTTACTGTCCGAGTCCCCAAGGTCTGGAATAGCCTGCCATTGGTGGTGGTTCAAGCACCTACATTGAATGCCTTCAAGAGAAATTTGGATGCTTATCTTGCTGGGATCCTATGATCCCTGCTGACTTCCTGCCCCTGGGGCAGGAGACTGGACTCAATGATCTCCAAAGGTCCCTTCCAGCCCTAATGTCTATGAAAACTATGAACCCTTATTTTATATGACTCTATGATTGAGGGCTGAGAATACCGCCAGTGATAGTCAGTATCATAAATACATCTATTGTGAGGTCCTGTTACCTTCCAGAAAAGACCTTGAGGCTAAGTACAGACAGCCTGAGACTGGATCGATTCAGTCTTTGCAGGGTAGTCTAATCTGCAGGGGTTAAACTGACAAACAACTGGATACACATTCACTTCTGATTCAGGAAATGCAGGTACATTCCTACAGTGGTTCAGGCCAGAAGCCTGGGGGGCACTAGAGCATGCCTCTCTGGCAGTTGGCTAGCATGGGCTGTGTGTTGGCTTCCTCTTCCTGCTGCTCCCAAGGTCTCAGGGATTTGCAGTCCACAATCAGAGCAGCAGGACTTTGCAGGGTTTCTTATCAGTTCCTCTTCCTTCTTCCAGGTGCCTCTAGGATTTGTAGTCTAGTCCACAGTTGCAGCTAGCACACAGTTTCAGTAAGTTTAGCAGGGCAGGGCAGTTCTGTATTTGGGGGAAGGGGGTCTTAATCCCCCTCCCTGGCCCCAGACCCCAGCTGGGGTTTGCTGAGGGGGCGGGGAAGGGAACAGTCCCTGCTCCCTCCCCCAACTCTTCTCTGCTACAGCAGACATCACAGCCCAGCCCAGGACTGGAAATCATGCTGGGATGCTGGGGGACTGTGATTTAACTTGAACCAGGAAGGGGTCTGAGACAAAAGTTTCATAAACCGGTTTGACCCAAAGCAGTTAAGTTGGATACTACATTCAACCAAGTTTATCTTAAACCAGTTTCAGCCATTTTGAAACTGGTTTACGTGCACTGAATTTTTGTTCTGTTACAGGCTTAAACCAGTTTCTGATCACTTAAACCAGTTTATGTGTAACTTTTGTCCCTAGCCTGAATGTAAATGTGAATCTGGCCTACTTTGTTTTAACTCAAACGCATGGTTGGAGAGAGGAGGAACAGTTCAAAGAAAGTCTTTTTTGTGGATCTCATCGTATATCATGGCATCACCTCTGAGATATCCTAGCTGAAACTGTTTAAGAACCTTCTGAGTTTTTACTCTTCCATTCTAAACTGCAGAAGCTGTGGGATCCTTTTTGAACTAATGGAAATAAACTTGCTAAACCTGACCTCAAACCTTAGCACTGTGAAAGAATGAGGGTAGGAGCAGATCAATCAGTAAAAATATTGCCAACTCTTGTGATTTTATTATGGGTCTCTTGATGTTTGGGTTTTACTTAAAGCTCTGGGTGCTGAAATTTAGTAATTAGGTTAAAAGCTCAATTTAATTTTAAAAATAAGAAGTAATTGTTCCAGCCATTATGATTTCAGAAAAAAAGCTTGGAACGCTGAACCAGCTCTAAACATAAAGGCTCAGAAACCAGAAAGCAAATAAACAGAATGCTAAACATAATATTTTAAATACTTCATTTTTTAGATAATCTCTTTGTCCCAGGGAAGCTGGGGTCGCAGGAGGCCCCCAGGTCAAAAGAGAGCTCCACTTACCTCCCGCAGAGCCTGAAGAGCCGGAGGAGATGCGCGCGGCAAAATCGCCATTGAGGGTGATTAGCTGCGCGTATATTCAGCTGCAGCCGAGCAGCATGGGCAAAAGACGCCTCCCGGCAGAGATAAGAAGCGGCTCCAACGATGCGGCAGGGCGGCTGACGAGTGGAGGCTGGAGGGGAGAGCCCTCACACGGAGGGGATCAGCTGCCGCGCTCAGCAGCGTGGAAAGCTGGGGGCGGAGCCAGGAGAGGCTTGGACGGAGTTGGCAGCAACACCGACAGAAGAGCCGGCAGGGAAGCCGGCTGTAACGCCGACAACAGCGCCCGCAGAGAAGACGACCGGAACGCCGGCAGAACCCCGCAAGAAGACCGGGCGGGGAACCCGGCTGTAACGCCGACAACAGCGCCGGCAGAGAAGCCGACAGTAACGCCGGCAGCAGAGCCAGCTGGAAGGCCGACAGCGACGTCAGCCGCAGAGGCGGCAGTGAAGCGGGGAGCGACGCCGACGGAGGGTCTAGCAGCTGCACCCGCAGCAGGACCGGCGGCAGCACCTACAGAGGTACCGGAGGCAGGAGCACAGAGAGGAGCGTCGGGGGGAGCCCGCGCTGGGAGCTTGGG
>NW_005841941.1:205042-205436 GCF_000455745.1 Alligator sinensis
GCAGAGAAGAGGTAACAAAGGGGCATGTCCAATGGGGCCTCGTCGGGCCGCACCAGAGGGCGGCCGAAGACCCAAAGTGGGGTTGGACAGTGGACCTTCGGGGCCCACAGCAGCCTTAGGAGGAGGCGGGGACTCAACACCCTAGTGGGGTGAGCTGCCAGGGCTGTGAGACCCAGGCCCGGGGGAATCCACATGGCCCATAGGCCAGAGGCACCCTTTTGGGCCTCCTGGCCCCGTAGCTTAGGGGCCATAGTTGTCATGCTGGTGGGATAGGCACGTCACGTCACAGGGTGATTAGTATAGGACGGTCGGGAGTCTAATTGGAGGGACCAGGTCCGAGGACCTCATGGACCATACACCTGGCCTGAAGACTCAGGCACGCAGCTGGCAAGGC
>NW_005841941.1:205560-211394 GCF_000455745.1 Alligator sinensis
ACGGAGGCAACATTCCAAGTCATGGCAGGTGGGTTAAGGGGACCCCCTGACGTCAGCAGGGGTAGCCTGTGGGGTCCACCCACGAGCCCAGGACAGACGCGATCCATAGTCCAGGCTAAGGTCGCACGGGAGCGCTTAATCGAACGGAGGCGGGCACAACTTGGTGCATTGGCCGGGAACATGGAAAACCTGGACATGGCGGCCTATGCCAAAGCACAGCCCGTGCCTATGGCCACGGCAGATATTCTCGGGCAGAACTTGCAGGCTCTTACCCAGATCCTGGACTCACAACAACAGATGCTAGATCGCCAGCAAGACTGGCTCTGACATAGCCTGGTGTCTTTCAAGATGCCCAAGATGACGGGGGACGATGATCCGGAGGACTACATTGAGGCCTTTCAGTGCCACGCCCTTATGACCAGTCTCAACCAGGAGTATTGGGCCAGCCAGTTGGGTGCCCTGGTTGTAGGTAAGGCCCAGGTTGCCTATCGGGCCCTCCTGAGGGACGAGGCCAGGGATTATGAGCGCGTGAAACAGGCTATTCTCTACCGGTTAGAGATCAACCCAGATCACTATCGCCGCCTGTTCTGCGCCAAGAAGAGGCCTGACAAAAAACGTCCCTGGGTGTTGCTGCAGCTGCTGCGGGACCTCCTCGATAAATGGGTAAGCCCAGCAGGGTCGGATAGAGAGTACTTGGCGGACCAGGTCATCCTTGAGCAATTTCAGAATGATCTGGAGGAAAGGACGCAGCGCTGGGTTCGGCAGCACTCCCCGCGGACCTGAGAAGAGGCCCTGAAACTGGCCAGGAGCTCGGGGCACTTTGGGAACAGGCCCAAGACTCCAGGAATGGCCCCAGGTTGCCGCCAGAGGGACAGCCCTGCTTTGAGGTAAGAAATCACCTCCTTTATCGCATACCAGGGCACAGACGGGAGGGTTCCACAGAGGCGCAATTGGTAGTGTCTACCCGGTTCCGTCAGGTTATCTGGCAGTTGGCTCATGCAAGCCCTGTGGGAGGGCATTTAGGTCGAGACAAGACCCTGGCAAAAGTGAGCCGGTGGTTTTTTTGGCCCGGGATGGGGGAGGAAGTAGCCCGGCAGTGTGCAGCATGCCCGGAATGTCAGAAGACCCGGACTGAGCGCCCTGCCAGGGCCCCGCTCCAACCCACGCCTATTATAGACACCCCCTTTTCGAGGGCACACCCTTAGCCCTAGACGTCATGGGACTACTTCCCCGTAGCAGCTCCAGCCACCAATACATTTTGGTCATGGTGGACTACGCGACTCGATGGCCTCCGGGTATTCCTTTACGGGCAGTAACCGCCCCGTGTGGCTGAGGAATTGGTGAAATGGATAGCAAGGATGGGGGTTCCCCGAGAAATTCTAACCGACCAGGGAAGGAATTTTATGTCCGGCGTCCTGAGGGTGGTATGCCGGACGCTGCAAATAAAGCAGATCCGCACCTCAGTGTACCACCCCCAGACCAGTGGGCTGGTGGTATGCCTGAATGGGACCATAAAGCGAGTACTGAGGCGCTGCATTCAAGGGGACCTCCAGAAGTGGGATCTCCTTCTACCCTTGGTACTGTTTACCCTTAGGGACACTCCTCAAGACTCTATGAAATTTTCCCCATTCGAGCTAGTTTTAGGGCATCACCCTTGAGGTCTGTTACAAGTCCTGAGGGAGGAATGGGAACGAGACGGTGGACCACTACAAGAGCCAGCGGTATATCGACAGGAGTTTCAGCAAAGGATAAGGGTGGCCCAGGACACAGCCCGCGAGAATTTGAGGGAAGCTCAGGCCTGCCAGAAAGAGAAGTACGACAGCTATACCAAAGAACGGGTGTTTGAACCCAGACAGCGAGATCGGCAGCCCAAGGTGGCGAGTGGCCGGGGTGTAGGGGAGGTCGGAGCTCTGTGAGTGCCCGCTGGGAGGCGCAACGACCCTGGAGGCTCCCCCAAAGAGGAACCCCTCCACTGAGGCAACATTCCAAGTCGTGGCAGGCGAGTTAAGGGGACCCCCTGATGTCAGCAGGGGTAGCCTGTGGGGTCCACCCGCGAGCCCAGGACAGACGCAATCCATAGTCTGGGCTAAGGCTGCACGGGAGTGCTTAATCGAACGGAGGCGAGCACACTCTTGATTTTAATCATCTTCAATTACTTGTGGTCAGTTACTTTACTCCTGAGTCAAGCTGGTAGATCCAGGCAGTTTGCAAATCCCAGTCACCTGGCCACCCATGTCAGACAGGAAGTTACCTTCCTTTTAGCTGTAGTAGCTGAGAATAAGATTACAGAAATCAAAATGTCTATGCTAGTCTCATTGAAAGTACAGATGGATTTCAGTCGCTGTTCTCTAGTGAAAAAAGAGTGTTAGTGTTTGAATCAGCACTCAGAGATACCTGTTGGCAGTTTCTTGAAAATACAATCTGAGAAGGGCAATGCAATACTCAGGAATCTGGCTTCCCTGAAGTTGACGTGTCACGATCAGGGTGCTTGGAATGGAGAGGACTGGCAGAGCTGTGCACACAAGAGCAGGGTGATAGTCTCCATTTTCCAGCTAGATGTTCAGTGTCTCTGAGGCAGCTGAGAGAATTCTCTAATCAATCTTTAATTTTATATTTGGAGACAGCTCTTTGTCATAAGACTGTGTTGAAGCAAACTAAAGCCTTTAATGGGTTTCCCAAGTCACACCACAACGCAGACGAAATTACAACTGGGCCCCATGGACATAGTTCTGTTGTTATACCTATTCCTGTAGAGGAAGGGAGACATGAAAAAGTGTGCTCGAGAGCAGCCACACTCAGTAGCAACTGGCTTAGGAGCTGCATTAAGTAGCTAGTGATAACCAAACAGCTACGACATATATGCCCCTATGTGAATTTTGGCAAACAGTCTGATTCAAAAGAAAGGAAATACAGTAGTTACGATGGATAGAGATAGCTAGCGTGTGTGTTGCATTATTCATGATTGCAGGAAAGCTGTACTGAATGCATTCAGTGAAACTTATACACGCACTTTTGATAACATTTTCTTCAAAGAGCTGATCAGTCAAAGAGCCCCCGTGACTTGGCAGCTATGGTTTGAGTATTGCTGGACTAGAGGATGGAATCATAACACTGGTCTGGGACTCAGGAGCTTGGTTCTGTCACTGACCAGGATCCTAGGATGTGTCCTTGGTCAAATCATGTCTTCTGTCATTCTTCATCTGCATTGTCTACTTAGATTTTCAGCTTTTTAGGGCAGGAACTGCTGTTTAATCTGTATGTTCAAAGTGTCCAGTATGTGGGAACCTGATCTCAGTTTGGGCATTTGAAATATAATGATTCATAATAATATGGTTCTTATTTTCATGACTGCTGATCCTTACACCTGAGATCCCTAGTACAGGGTGAACTTAGGTCATCCCTTATTGATCATTGACCAGCACAACTCGTCTCGGAAGTCTGAACGTCCTAATTAAGATTTTACCATGGTGATTTTTATGGAATAGCGCACACATTAAGTCAGCATCACAGCTCTTAGAGAGTCCCCTCTGCTGGAAATATGGAAGTAAATGCTTTACCAAATGTCCAAGGAATAAAAGGCACAGAGCTAGTGTAGAAGCACTAAGTGTCTTTGTACCTCCCACTGTGATCCAAAGAGCTAGGAAGTATTTTCTTCTGACTGGTCAACTAGTACTAGTCCTGGTATCATGAGTTTATCTGCTTCATTGTCATACTGTGTTCATATTTTCTAGTCTGTGATACAGCCTTCTGGCTTCAAAAATCAATGAATATTTAGAGACCTGGCTCTTGCACAGCAAATATAACACCGTGGGCCAAATTCTGCTGGTCTTAGACCCAGAATAATTCCAAGTGTTCAATATTATTGCTTCTACACACCCAAAAAACCTGTACCTACATTCTGGATATAATGTCAGACTCCTCTAACTCACTTGATTTTTATATATTGTCATTCCTAATCTCAATGGTTCAACAAGTGACAAAATCCAAATGCATATTTATTAATATTAATTAATAAGAGATATTAATCTAAGTGCATTAGAAACTTTTTGCATGTTTCCTTTTCAGTGATGTATATCAGCAAATAGGGTTTGTTTTTTTTAACTTTCTCACCTTAGTTTTAAAGACACCATTTTTTGTAAATGATGACACATGTTTTTTAACATCTAGGACTGTTTTAAATACAGGAACCGATGATCAAGACGGTTTACATTTTGAAGGTTTCTTGCCTCTGGGCATGCTTCTTGATAATTCCACAATGATTCAGCGCTCTCACAGTATTCTTCTGGAGTAACACAAGCATTTGTAAGGGGAAAGGGGTGTAGATTATTTGAAAGGACAGTAGCGTAATGTACCCAAACACGGCTGAGAGGGGAGGGGGGTGGGGGGAGTAGCACTGGTAGCTTTTAAAATTCAGTTTCTGTTTGTACTTCTGGTTTGTTGTCATATTACTACTTATGATAATATAACCCAGAGGCTCTGGTTGAGGTTAGAGCTTCATTGCACTAGGCACTTTAAAGAAAGATCCCCCTGGTTAGCATTTGTTTCATGTACCACCTCTGCTCTTGATCCACAGAGTGTTACAGTGTGTTACAGCTCTCCAGCAAGAGGAATTGGTTCTTTAGCTGGAGAGAGTAATGCTGAAAAGTTGCTATGACTTTGGATAGAGCTGTGGTTTAGGTCTTTCTTCTAGAACAGTTCCATCTGTTGCCATTGGCAGAAATCTGGAGGCCACTGGCTGAAATTCATTTGTTGGGCTCCTATTTTAATGCTCTGATGGCCCTGAAAGGACTGACGTGTTCCCCCGCCACCCATCACGCAGCAGGGATCAGACTGCAGCGTGGTGCTGGGGGTGCTCCTGGGAGGCAGCACCACACATGAGGGAGTGGATAGCAAGACAGCACACGAACATGGCTCTGATTCTGTACTTTGGCTGCTGTGTCATGTCAGGCCAAACCCAGGGAAAAATAACTCAAGGAGAAGTCACTTGACTTACCTCGCTAGTGGGGAAATATGTGTAAGAAACGATTCCTGCCTAGAACAACTTACAGCCGAGAGGGGTAGGAGAGACAGAAGATGTGCAGAACAGAGATGCATCTCTCCAGCGCTTTCTAGGTGAAGCAAAGCGGCACATTATTAAATTGGTGTGCTCCTCTCCACTGCCCAGGTGTATCTGAAGTCATATCTGTAAGCAAAGCTAAAATGCCAGGAAGAATCCTATTAAGAAAGCTGGATGAATGTAACCACCCCAGATCTCCTTTGAATGACATCTTTTATTTTGTGTTACTACCCCAGGCACTCGCCATAACCCTGTGAAGTGTGGGAGCCTTGGCTTTCTTCTCGGAAAGGACTGGTCACTGAGGGACCTGTGCAATGTAAATATTTGCCATGGGCACGCACTGATGAAATCCGCTGTTTCTAATAAACTTGTGGAAGAGACGCTATCCCGACGAGCCTCGCCACGGCCCTTTGGGGCGGGCGGGAGCCGGAGGCCGGGCTACGTCCTGAGGCGGGAGGGCCTCCCTGCACCTCATGGGGCGCCCGGAGCTCTGAACCCCTGGAGCGGTGCAGATGTTACCACTTGGGAGAAAAGCAGGTTTTCATGGTTGCCGGGGTAGGAGTCTTTTATTTTTCCCGCCCCACACCATAAGAAACAACCCCCCCCGGAAACTTGGTGCGGTGTGACCGGTGGCAGGAGCGGGGGCTGGGGCGGCGCTGGGAAAGCCGAGGCGGGCGCTGTGGCATGGGGCGTCCGCGGGGCGGGGCGGGACGGGACGGGCGGACAGCGCGGCCCCTCCCTCCTCCTCCTCCTCCTCCTGCTGCCGCCCGGCTCCGGC
>NW_005841941.1:211696-226210 GCF_000455745.1 Alligator sinensis
GGGAGAGGGAAGAAGAAAAGAGAGAAAGAGGTGGTGGAGAGAGAAGAAGAAGAAAAGAGGTGGTGGGTAGAGAGAGAGAGAAGAGGAATAAGAGGAGGGAGAGAGAGAACTGCGGAAGGGAAGAAATGAACCACATGAAAACGGGCTCTGCCTCCGTCAGACAAAAGACAAGACCCCCAAGTCCGTTGTGCTCTTCTTGCACCTCTGCAAAATAGCCCCTTTAACGTCCCGGTCCAAAACGTTAATCGGGACTGGGGCAGACCCTCGGTCCATCTTGCCAAGCCGCCTGTTGTGAGAGACCGAGGCTGCAAGGGAGGAAAAGGTGCTTGTTAAAGGCCAACCGGGGAAAAAGACGGGGGCTGAGCAGAAAGAGGTCTCAGATGCTGGGGGGATATAGCAGGGTGTTTTGGAAGGGCTCAGGACTTTTGTGCATCGTGGATGAAATCTTAAACCGCTGCAACTGCCAGCCAGCAAAGTGGGGATGCAGGATGCCTGTCCTCTTGCTTATCGGTAAAAAAATGACAGAGAGTTACTAGGAAACTTATCTCTGCCAAAGGGCTTGCCGTGTGAAGCGCACGATACTTTCTTCATTCTGTGAAATACTTTTTGAGCTCCTGCTTAATAGGCAGCAGCAACTGCTTTGCGGCTTGTTTATTTCCATAGGTCGAAGTTGTATTTTTAACGGGGTACCACAGTCGGTGCACATTGTAAAAGCTAGTACAGAGAGGTCCCTCAAAATTCATATTGCGGTAATCTTTGATACTCCTTAAAAATACCTATGAGCATAAACAGGCAGTGAGGCAGTAAGTAGACTGGGACTTGAGAGAACCAGATCTTATTCCTGGCTCTGCTCCTGACCTTCTATGTAATCTTGAACAGATCACTTCAGCTGCCTCAGCCTCTCTTTCCTGTGTGTATTTGGACTGTGAGCTTATAGTTACAGGCACAGCCGTTTGCTATGCATTTGAAGCACAACATTTAGTTTGGGTTTCTAGGTGTTCCTGTAATAAAAAGTTTGCATGGAGTAAAGACCCCCGAAGTTATTTCTGTGTTTCTGGGCAGACTAAGGAAGTTCAGGGCATCTGAAATAACGTGGCTTTTAAAGCCTGCTCTGATACTTAACGTTGTCCGTGTGTTAAGATACCTGTATTGTTGCCACAGCATTTAGTAGGACTACTCCCAACTGACCCTATGGCAGCGGTTCCCAAACTGTCAGTGTCCACCGCCATCTTAAAATGATACAACCTTAAGTACCACCAGCAATTTTTTGTCATATAAAGTAATTATAATAAATCTGTTAATGTGTACCACTGACAGGTTCTCTGCGTACCACTGGTGTTACCTGTACCACAGATTGGGAACCACTGCCCTTTGGGCATGCGTCCCATCAAAGAGCTCACAAAGTTACTAAGACCATTCTTGCCAGGCCCTTAACCATATTCTGCTTATGACTAATTGGGTTTAGATATTTTTTGTTACTGGTCAGATACTGGAGGAAATCTTTGTCAGGCAGATACTCTTGAATAACAAAGATGATGCCATGGTGCTTTCCAAAATTCACTGTGATGGGGTTGCTTCAAAAGCAATGTTGATGTTTGTAGCCGTTAACTGTTTTACAGCTAACTTTTACAGTCAATATTTTGAGCCTAGGACTGATGGGGCAAATCTGTTTCTATGTTTGTTTGCAAAGTGGTTTAGTATCGTGATTGATTCCTGATGTTTTGGGTTTTTAGATAATGCTTTATGCATATTCAATACTTTTGTTGCCGGGCGGTTGCTTTTCAAGAGCTTCTGATAGGTGGGGGATGGGACTTTTTTTTTCCTTTTACGTATGGGGACTTCTTATCATCTTTAATTTTACCCCTGAGCCTGAGGAAGGGTGTGTGAGCCCGAAAGCTTGCAGAAAAAGATAATTTTTTTTTGCAACTTCTTAGTTGGCCTAATAAAAGGTATAATCTCTGAACCAAGAGTAGTAGAGTTTTGCATTTCTTTCTGATGGGTGGGGCATTGAGACCATTAATGTGTGCAGTTCCTACAGGACCGGCATTGCTTTGGGAAATGGAACATCAGGTATATAGCTATGGGGGGTAGCAAGAGATTTAACATTAGGGCAATTGACACTTCAGAAAATTTTGCTAGTTTGTAGGATGATGCTAGCAGAGCCATCCAAAGCAGACTTCTCAGAAGGATTGGAGTGTGTTTTGATATTAGCTTGGCCTTGTTGCCTGTTCCTAGACCACGGAAACTTTAAAAATGGCTTAAAGATACTGCATTTATGTTGTTTTGTCTTTGTTTCCCAGATCTTGATGGCTTTTCATTTTGCTACTCTGCATTTTTGTGTGTCAATATAATGGGCTTGAAATCCCTCCTGAGAGTCCTGGCTGAGAGACTTCATAAACCAGCCTCTTTTTAGAGAGGAGTGTCCTGTCTTCTTCAACTCCAGAGGATCTCTTCTTGCTTCTCAGTGACCTCTCTAGAGCAGTCTGTACTTTTCACTGACTTGCCGGGCACTTGTTTGCAAGCAGTGGGCACTTTCTATTCAAGGCTCAGAGCAAACCATAGAAGCACTGACAAAGAGAAAGCTGCTGCAATTCTCTATCATAGCCTGACACTGTTGACCTTGTGGGGCAAGTTGCAAGCCTCCTATCTGTTGCTGGACAGAGGAGGGGCCTGATGGAGAGACGACGCCTGGTAGGTTTTTATTGTATTACTGGCGGTTGTCTCTTCCATCTGGGAGGAATTCTGAAAATTAAATAGACAAGTCATTGGTATTAAGGATATACTCCAGAGAGACTAGATGTTATTGTGTATCATAATTATTTATTCAGCATAACAACGTTTATTTCATAGACAAGTAAAATAGATAGGGGTGCACCAATAAGGATTTTCTTGACTAATGATTAACCAACCATATCGGCCACTGCCAATCTGATAACCAATATTTAGTAATAGTGCAAGGCATTTTAAACTACTGATATAAATAAACCTTTTTTGTTGTTTGTTTTGCATTTATAACACACACACACATACATCCTGCCTGCTCTGGCCCTGAGTGAGGAAGGTAGTGTCCACCTTATTCTAGTGCATGTTGCCCCCTCGCCCATGGGTCCTCCCTGCTCCTGTGCAGCCTGTGCTGCTGTCCTGGGTGGTCAGGGCAGACCCTCCCACGGACAGTGGCACCGGGCACGTTTGGAGCCCCAGAACATGCTGCTGCCTCAGTGCTGGTGGGACCCATGCAGCCGAGCTCCCGCAGCCCCCAAGGAGAAGCCACTTCTGCAAAGGCACCCAGTGCCTGGTGAAGCAGAATGTCCCTTGTGCGGTGCCTTACCCCAATGTCTCCGTGGCAGCCCTGGCGCTCAGGCCTCTGCTGCGCACATGGTGTTGCTATGACAGTAGCAGCAGCAGCAGTAGCAGGAGCCCTAATGATCTCTTTGTTGTTGAGTAAGGTGCCCTGTGACTGCTCCCTGGCGCCCTCTCCCACTTCCGCTGCTCACTGAGCCCTTTAGCCTGATGCAGGCTTAGGCCCACGGTGGGGTACCGGCTTATGCACGTGAGGGTGCTCTGGACATGCAGCCATACTTATCAGCTACAACAACCAAAAAAAGCCGATAGCCAATAACATAATTTTTCCTTTTATCAGTGCTGATCTGATAACCAACCAGATGTGATAGCGATAGCCAGCCAGCATCCCTAAAAATAGCTATGGTTTTTGCCTCTTTAACTGCCTGAGCCAAAGTCCATTTAAAGTAGCTAAAATTCTTCCTTTGATACAAGCAGGTGTGGGAGCAGGTCATAAATATAGAAGTGACATAAGCAACCCCAAGTACGAATGGTTCAACTGTGGGCCTTTGTACACTTTCTTACGCCTACTCATCGTGGCCGTGATACACATGCCTGTTCCAGAGTTCTCCTACCTTCTTCTGTGCAAGAAGGATCTTTCTGATCCTCCCTCAGCTATAGGAGAAAAAACAGGATCACATGATTCCAAGACCAGATGCTCAGATTAGTAAACTGTTGTTACCATTGCTACTTAAACTCTGCAGAGATAGTTCTTCACCAAGAAGAGTGTGTATGATAAGGAAAAGTTGATCTGCAAGTTCCTGTATGCAGTGTTTCCTATGCTGGCATGTTAAGCCAGACTTCCTTTGTGCTAAACTGCCCTCCTTTGTCTGGCTGGTGCTGTACATGTTCAAAAGGCAGAGTAGGTATTGCCTTAAAAATATCTTCCCTGCCAAATGCCTAGTTAGGACCTGGTCTTGCAACAACTTCTCTTTTTCCTTAGGAAACGTAAAATATACCTTTGAATCCCCTTCAGTCAAACCCTCAAGCAAGAGACTGAGAATAGATTGTGTGTCTAGGAAAACAGGGCTTGCATGATATCCCTGCGCTGATTTAAATGAAGTGTCTTGCTGAGGTACTTACTGTCTCTCAGCAGTGTTGGGCTAACCAGTTTGAGGCAATAATAAGGTAAGCTAAATATTTCTCAAAAGCACCCATCTCAAAAAATCTAAGTTTACAGAACTTGTCTGTTACCCTTTGCTGCCAACTATTTGACCATTGCTGAGATAAAAGATATTTTATTTTCACCTTCCATTTCTTTGTTTGTCTTCCTCATGGTGAGTACATGTTAACAGGGGACTTCAAATCGGTGTGGTGAAAAGATATCCTTAGCTCTGGATTCTCGTCATAACTTCCCACTATGTGGCACGATCCCTGCCAACACAGGGACTTCTCTGAGTGCAGGTGTGCACACGTGACCCAGTTCAATAAGGTGCTTAAATTTAAAAGCCTACCGAGAAAGGTAGGCTGAGTGAAAACCTGGCCTCTGTGAAGTAAACAGCAAAGCTCTCTGACTTTTAATGAGCAAAGTTCTGACACACTAAAGGGATTGATCACATGCTGGAAGTGTCACTTGTGCAGAAATGCCTTGTTTGCAGGATGTTAATGGAGGGTCAGATTTTCAGTGGGTATAAATTAGTGTAGAGACCCATGGACTTTTTGGGCCCGCTGCCCTGGTTTACAGCAGTTGAGGCACTCATCCTCTGTGTTTAGTGTGCTCTCTTGGGCACCTCACTCTGTAAGCCTGTATTATTGAGCTTGTTTCTTGCTGTTGGAGGCTCTCCTTTTACCTTTGGTGTGAATTTCGGGATAGCAAGCTGTACCATTGGTGGCCAGGCCACTTCCAGATCTTGCCATTACTCTATGTTGGTGAAGTTGCTTACTGACAGAGTGAAAAACTAAGATAAACTTTAGACCCTATATCAGTGACCCTCAACCAGGGTGCTTTGGGGTGCTATCAGTTCCTTTTAAGGGTGATGTGAGGTATGAGGAGATAAGCGAAGTAGATAAACACAGGCTCAGGCTTGTCCCTGTCTGAACAGTCTTCCATCCCCATTGCCCAGCCCCTCTGCAAGGAGGTAATGTTGTAATATATACCTGGACTGATAGAAAAATCTTCTGGTCTGCTCACGTTAAAGATCTAAAATTGACCCTGGATAATTCACTGAGGACATTTGCCCAAAGCACAATTGTTAAAGCAAACACACCATGTCTGGAATAGGAAATAAGGCAGGTTGCCAGTTTCCTGTAAACCCAGTGGCAAGGCCAGAATCTGAATGTTGTGTTTGGTATAGGCTATCTTGCATTATGAAACCTATATGATAGAGAAAGCTTGTGGGAAAGCAAATAGCAGGCTTGGGGGCATGCCTGAGTACATAGTGTATAGAGGGAACAAAACTGGGATTATTTAGACTAAAAAGAGAATTTGTTTGAGGGAAGATGAAACTGCATGCCGTTGTATCTAAAACTAACAGAAGGATTTCTCTTAGTCTAGATTGACATGCAGAATGTGCTAGTATGGGATGCCACTGACAAACTAGCTTCAGAATTGTTTTTAAAAAAGGGTTTGATTATCTTGTACTGCTATTAGTTTTTATCTTCTTCCTTACCAGGGCCCTGGCGCTTAGCAACATGGAAAGCACATGGTGGTAATAACATTGCACTCAAACGTTTGCAGCAATGTAATTCAGGCAGTTTATGAGGTGATGAAAATACCTAGTCCTTGCATAGGTTCTTTGGCACTTAATAATGCAGATCTCCTTTCCAGAGTGTTTTGAGGTTAGGTACTTGTTTTACAGATTCCATGGACTTGAGGCACAGAGGGGAATTGACTTCCCCCAGGGTCACTGGGCAGACCAGTGCCAGAGCTCTAGTCTCCCAATTTACAGCCCAGCCAGAGCTTAATCCATATGGCCTCCTCTAGGACCAAGAGGAAACTCAGTTTGTTGTTCCTGGTGTAATTTTACTCTTTTTAAAGTACAGAAAGTAATCTTCCCTGTTTCATGCATTTCATAATTGGAGGGAGGAATGGGTTGCTAGCCTTGGAGCTATCAAGTAATGGCCCTTGTTAAGGACCAGATTGGGAGAATTGATGCTCTGTTCCAGTATAGGAAATATTCTGACAACCGAAGTAGCTTTCCAGCCTGCTTCTGCACAGGGCAAAAGTTCTGACTTGGAATAGGAGACTCCAATTTAAAAAAATGTGATGATTTTTTTTTTAATAGAATAACAATCCTTGCAAATTAAAAATATTTTTCTTGCAAACAGATTTCTACTATAAAAATATAATTATGATGCCAAGAAATGTGTGTAATCATTTTATAACATATTATGCCAAAGGTTATCTAATCTCTGCTTTTTAATGAAGGTGCCATATTTTTTGGGAAAAGGGAAATGTTAAATATAGCAAGAAACTGTTGATTAAGTGTATTAATGCATGTCAGCTTTTATATGCTGAGGAAATTGGTTTTATATATAGAGTGCTTCATAGGTAGCTATGGAAGCTGGTAAAAATATGAACATAAGCTAGGAGGTATCTTCAGGCAGGTTTTCAAAACTGCTTTGCGAGTTGTTGCATTCATACTTGGTACACATTTGCTGTGTATACACGAGACATTGCTGCACAGTAGCTTGTTGCTGCTGCACAGTAGTGTTGGGGGGCATTAACCATGAAGCAGTGCTACTGTGCAATAGTTCATTGCTATTGCATAGTAGCGTAAACAAAACCCACTGTGGAGGAACGCTACTGTGTAGTAACGCCAGTTACTGTGCAGTCATTTAATACTTTGTTATGCAAGTACAAAATGAATGTGCAGTAGCAACTGTGCAGTCTGCTGCTTGTGTAGATGTGGCCTGTGTTTAGAAAGACAGCTGTCCTTGAAATTAAAAGCCTGTCCATTTCTTTCCCAACTCTGCAAGTGGTCCAATAAAAGATATCACCCAAAGCAAGCCTTGCCTCTAGAAACATGGAGGCATTCACAATACTGCATCAAATTCTCCTGTATTAATGTTTGGCATTTCCTATCCCCTTCCCATTTTCAAAGTATCTGAGCTTTGTAAATAGGAGACAACCTTAGTAGTGACCCACTTGAAGCCAAAACTCTGGTGCTATGTAGAGATAGTAAAAAAGCAGGAGGCAGAATCAATTCAGTCTTTGTCGGTTAGTCTAAGCTGCAGAGATTAAATTGAGAAACAAGTGGACAGACATTCACTTTTGTTTTGGGGAATACAACTACATGCCTGCAGTGGCTCAGGCCAGAAGCTGGAGGGCACTAGAGCACAGCGCTCTGGCTGTGTTCACTTCCCCTTCCTGCTGCCCCCGAGGTGTCTGGGATTTGCAGTCCAGTATTACAGCAGCAGGACTCTGCAGGTTTGTTGATCACTTCTTCATGCTTCTAGGTGCCTCTGGGATTTGTAGTCTACAGTTGCAGCCATTATTCATTTTTTGGCAGGGCAGCTCTGTACTTGGGGGAAGAGAAGTTTAACACCATTTTCTGGCCCCAGACCCCAGCTGGGGTTTGCCTCGGTGGGGCAGTCCCTGCCTCCCTCCCCCTCTCTAGTGATTTAACTTGAACCAGGAAGGGGTCTGGGGCAAAAGTTTTATAAACCAGTTTGACCCAAGTCAGTTAAGTCTACATTCAACCAGATTTATCTTAAACCAGTTTCAGCCATGTTGAAACTGATTTATGTGCACGGAACTTTTATTCTGTTACAGGGTTAAACCAGTTTCTGATCACTTAAACCAGTTTATGTATAGCTTCTGTCACTAGCATGGATATCTTTTGCTCAAAAGTTTAGGGTACTGTTTAAAAGTATGGTGTGAGGAACTCTCTCTCAAGGTTCTTCTGAAATCTTGTTCAATCTTTATACAACACAGAAAAGTATGGTAGCTGCTGTTCAGCTGTCATTCTTTGCCTGCAGTGATCTCTCAGAAAATACTGTTTATCCTCCTGACAGAGTAATCAGTTGGTGAGTGTGAGGTACTATTCCTTCTCTGTGCCCAACTCTCACAGGATAGGAGCAGGTTTTAACTTCAGCTAAGTAGTCTGGTCTCTCCAACTCAAATGGTAGTGCTTATACTTCTAGCTCTGGAGATCCCACGTTCAGCTTAGCATCTTTCACAATAGCACTGTGGGTAGCTGTTGGTTTTAGTGATGAACTAGCTGCCATGATCAGCCCCCAAAACAAACTAATGGCTATCTAAGAAAAGAAAAAAATCACTATAGATGTTGCCCAAGTAAAGTGCTTTTTGTGCAGTTGCTGCTATAGCATCATTGGTTGCATGGCAACTCTGAGGCTAAGATATCTAGCAGATGTTGGCTATTTAACTGACAGCTTTGATTTGGGTACTTCCACATCACATTGGGTGACTGAATACTATATTATAAAGATGGTTCTTGCCCTGAAGAATTGAGGTGCAGAGTTGCCAGGACAGAAATAAATGGGCAGGGAAGTGGTTACAGGAGAGTAAAGCAGCTTGTTCAAGGTCACACAACACATAAGTGGAAAAGCTGGGTATAAAGTCCCAATCTCCTAATATAGTATGCTGCCCAGTCTACTAGACAGCATTACTTCTCTAGGTTCAACCTGCAAGAGTGTTTTGGGATGCTATTACAGTATCCCTTGCCAGCTAATTAAACAACGTATGCAGTTTACCTGTTAATTATTGGCTGACATGTTTTACTATAAAATGCAGAACTGTTTAAAATGTGTTACTTCTGCTCAAATGTTAGTTTTGCTCAAATGTTTGCTTATTTTGCATATGAGACACCCAAATGCATCCCCTAGCTATAACATTGTAGCTGCATCTTGTATGTAAGGGCAGTACTGTGCTAGCTCCTGGATGCCATTTGCTTACTTATTGCACGCAGTTATAATACAAACAATTGTTGTGCTAATCCTATTAATACACCAGCCATTCAGGCGCTGTGGTTTCATTGTTGGAGGATGCCAGAGGTGATGCAATGTCTCTTTAATCCATGGATGGGGTGAAGAACACTGTTGCTCTCAATGCTGCTATGAGAAGATGCTCAAATGTCTCCTGTACATGATTTAAAAGAATAACATTAGATGGTATAATAAATTGAACCATGTCAGGGAACAGCATGGGGGCTGCCCTTCTCTCTCTCTCTTGCCTTGGGGGACTGGTTTCTCTTGCAGAATTGCACACAGAGCATTAATCTGATATACGTAACTGAGGTACCCAGAGGGTTAATGAGTTGATGTCAAGGACAACCTTGTTTTTAATTAGCAAGATGCAGGATTTATAATATTCAGAAATGTGAATTTACAGGCTGAGCTTATTTAGAGGCAATAAATAATAAATTGTTAATAAATAAAAAAGTGCTTCAAGGATCTGAAACTCTTTCTTCTGCTAATTCTAGAAGATATTTAGTACTTTTTTCAGTTTTTGCACGTATCAAACTCTTATTAACCCCCTTCCCCTTTTCTCCCTGTGTTCAAACACCCGAAGATCAGCATATCAAACAGTAGGATTATTTTTAATTTAATTGTTTTACCTACTCAAATTGTTGTCTTTCAGTATTTACTGAATATTTTGATGATTCAGCAGCCTCTGTGCTCTTCATCAGTATAGAGCACATCTAACATGGCATATTAAAGCCTGTTTTTGTTAAGGGATAACTTTGAGAATGTAGATTTACCCTTAATGTTTTTTTTCCTCCTTCCCAAATGTGTCCTCATGGGATCTTTAACTTTCTTCTCAGCAGAAGCTGAATATCTTCAGCTGTGCTTCACTCTTCTCAGTGAGGGGTCTTGCAACTTTTTGGTCTAGCCTCATGGCAAAAATATCACTGGTTCAGCCATGCCAGAGGACAAAGCAGGATCTATGGGATGGGGGGAGAGATGTAGTGATAACAGAATCTGTCATTAGGGAGTGCTGGCAGTTGTTTGATGGTGAAGGTTGAACTAGCTTCTCATTGTATTGCCAATTTTATAGTGCAAAGATATTTAGTGCCTTCTCTTCAAGTCCAAGCTCCTGGAATCAGGTGATTATGGCTCTTGGGAAAACCTGAAGCGAGTGCACCCTAAAAACTCAAACTAATAGGAAAATAAAAAAGAACCACACCAGTTATTGATTAGTTTAATTCTTTTTTTTCCCTTGCTCAGACTCACAGAAGGTTTAGGTTGGCAAAATGGTTCTGCCTTTGATCATTTCAAGCATCCCTCTCCCAAATTTGCTGGAAAATGTCCACCCACCAGAAAGCTTGGAGAAGCTTGGTTAAAAAGCAAAAAAGCTCTGTTAAACTTAGAAGCCTGGGGTTCTTCCCCCCCCCCCCAGTTACATAATACAGTATACCTTTGTTTTGTGGTATGGGTTTTGACTTACATGAATATGATTATGGTGGGTTGATTGGTCATAGCAAAAAGGGGCAACAATTAAGGATGATGTGTCAAGCACTGGGAAAGTGCAATCAGTTTAAGATTAATAGCTCCCAAATGCCTCTGTGTAACATCCCAATTTTTGTTCTGTGCTTGCTGAGAAATGCCTTTTTGGCATGTTTGGGAAGGGCCTGCAAGTCTTTATAATAGATTATCTCTGGGCCAAAAGACATCTGTTGTAGATCTGGCCTGAATCAAGTGGAATTGGATATAGTATATGGCACTGGTGAACAGACTAGATCTCTTAATGCTTCCATTGCAGACAAACTAACTTTGAATGACACAGAATTTTTGTAAGGAGTGATTTGTATTGATGGGAGTGAATGTCTAGCTGGCCAGTGTTTTCGGACTTTCCTCCCCACCCCAGTGGAAATCTAGTCATGCACTGAGCCTGAGTTTCAGGGGAATGCTGTTCTGCAAGGGGGTAGAGTATATGTTAAGGGATTGTTGTTGTTTCTACTTCGTTTTATTGATTTACTGAGTTAATCCATGATAGTATGCCATTTATTTTTTTTTGTTTTGAAATAATCACTTACTATGGTAAAAACAAGGAATATTTAGGGTACACAGAACTTTTTTGTATTTTTAAAACTACAAATTGAAGCTAATGTTAAAAATGATTTAAAGTCTTCTTTCTGTCACATGTAACACAGTTGTTCCTGAGTCCTGCGCTGTAAAGACATTTTCCCATTCCTCATCAGTATGTATATTAGCATGTTATATATCCGTGAGTCAGAATCCTGAATAAAAGGGAACCTGCTGAATATACTGCTTAAGATCTACTAGTAGAAGGACCTTGTGTCTTACGTATTGTTCCCTTTTATTCAGGATTCTGACTCACGGATATATAACATGCTAATATACATACTGATGAGGAATGGGAAAATGTCTTTACAGCCTCAAATCTATGCATGTTAAAATATAGGTCGGAGGCTATAAAATTATTTTTCTCATCCATTGTCTGCACTTTAACTCCACTAGGGAGTTAATGTGGATTGTGGTGACAGTAAGATTTGTCAATTGATCTTAAATTTTAAGTTGAAACTTGCTGTAGTAGAATTCTCTGGGCTACATTTTCTGCAGTCTTTTTCGTTTCCATCTCATTCATGACTCAGACCACCGTTGTTTTGTTGAAGGTAACTCTGTATATCATTCAGAGTATTTTCAGAGGGGGATATCTGTACCACAAAATGAAAACACATGTGATCTAGCTGAATCCAAAAAATTTTTTATTGTAACCAGGAATTCTGCTTGCTCTACATGGTCATTATGTTGGGATGTAACGTCATGTAGTCAACCACACACACCAGATTTAGCTCATTATGAAATTGTTGTATTGACTATGGAATGTGCACTGAGAAATGCAACAAGTAAAGCACTAAAGATGTAAATCAGGAGGTTCCCTTCTCCCCCTGTTACTTAGTCAATGTATCTTAAATCAGATTTAAGATTCTAGAAATATTGCTTGGGAGAGAAACACCTGGAAAGCAATCTGTGTGTGGCCTTATTTGAATAGCAGTGGGAGTTGCTGCATAGACGAGATTTCTTTGGGAACAAAATGAGCCTTTGCACTTGAATGGCACAGTTTACGTCAGTGGGCCCCGGCTTGTTCAGCTAAGAAGTAATACAGAAAATATTTTACAGACCAGCTACACTCCTAGCACACTTACAGATTTAACTAAGCAAGTGCCTCTGGTTTTAGCCAGCTTACAGATTCAGGTTTAAAATATTCTTAGCAATTTTTGGCATTACCCTTGTAAGGCTCTTCTGTGATGATGTAGCAGCTTGTGCAGACTGGTTTTCACAGCAACAAAAACCATCAGTATTTCAAAAGAGAACAGCTTTTCTCTTTTAAAATAGGGCACTTAAGCCTATTATTGGCTAATGCTGCAAAATCTTCCTTTTTATTTTTATTTGGCTAAATATTTTCCAGCCTGTGGCTGTGGCATTGGCATTCACAACAACTTGAAGGTTCTGATCACAATGCCGTTTCTTGCTTTCATTGCTAACACAATGGTTGAGGTGGGTTGAAATGGGGGGAGGAGAAACTCCTGTTGCCCCAACCCAGGAGAATGGGGAGTAGTGGTGAAATACAGTTTAGCCAAGCCATGCTCAAGGGTAGGAGCATTCCTGAGCAGTGATACTGTGGTTCCAGCTTCCTATCTGTTGCTATTCATCTTTCTCTGAGAAAAAAACTCTGCTTAGAAATGGATTATTGACCAAAACACAACTCCCAGGGAGTGCGGCTTTAATTCTCTTTAGAGCTGCCTCCTTAGAATAGTAAATCTTGCAGAAACAGAAAACCTTGAGCCTGTACTAATTTTATTTCTGTTAACAAAAGCTTTTTGTCCCAGGAAGTATGACAGCTGCATGTATCAAACGTTCTGGGGCTAATAAAGCATAGGTTGCTGAAATAAAATTAGCTTGAGCTCCGGTTCAGTTAGGGCTTGCCTACAGTGGGACACTTCAAGGAATTAATTTTAATTACCTAAAGGTGTGACTTTCAGGTAGCTTAAGTAAACTGAATTAAAGCCTTATGGACACACTTACTTGGGATTAACATGACCCTAATTCAGTTTAGCTCACTTCACTTTAAAGTAATTAAGCTAAAACAATAAAAATTTTATTTCTGAATAGAAATGTTCCAATGTTGGAGCCTATAATGTAGTTTAACTATAGTACTTTAAACAATTAATCCAAAATAATGTTCTTGTGTTTCTGCAGGTAGACAAACCTTTTGTTGCCAAGTTTCCCAACTATATTATAATTTATTTATGCTAGGCTAGAACTTAGCAAAATTGATGCTTCAGTGTAAATACAGTATGTACTTACAGCAAGAGGCAGACTCACCTTAAAGAGCTTACAGCTGAAATACAAAGGCAGGTAAAGGATGGGAGAGTTTTATAATGAGCAGAGAATTTGAACTGAGGTAGAGATGAAATGGCATGTCCAGCATTGCACAGGAACTGTGGCACAACAGGAAATAAAACCCATGGTCTCCTGAATCCTAGTTCAGTCCCTAAGCCACAAAACCCTCCAGAACAGTGGTCTGTATATTTAGGACTTTTCTGTAGCTCTAACTTAGGATATGATGCAACTATCATCTAGTTAAAATTCACATTCCTAACTTTGCATTTGTCTTAATTATTCCTGGTATAGCAAAAGTTGCATTCAGACACTGGATATGGAAAACTTAGTGGTGCTACTAGATGAAGTCTGACATAATATTATGTTGAAAGCAGTCGGGAGCAGCCAGCATGGAGCTGCCAGCTGCTGAAGGCCAGAGCTGAGGGTTGTCACAACCCAAAGGGTGTGATTTTTGTTTTTGTGTGCTTCGGCACTGCTAAATTGTTCCCGCTAAATTATAGCTTCTTTGCATGGTGGAGTTTTCTGCTGCAAAAGAGAACCCCGGTGCAAGGGAGAATTTCCCGCCAATTTGAAGCTTTCTTTGCAGGGTGCATTTCTTTGTTGCAGCACAGAAATGCTCGTTGCAAAGAGTTCCCGCCATTTGTATGCTAATTTGAGTCCCATTATTGGCCAGTTCTAAATTATTCACACGTGGCGGCTAGTGATTGGCTTGCTAGCCGTATAAAAGGCTTGAGTGGTTTCCGCCCAAGTTGGAGGACTCCACGAACACTGGGAGGAGGAGACTTCACGCTGTGTGAAGATCTCTAAGCACTGCGGATCCTTACGGACCCAGCGCATTTCAAGCAGGCAACAGAGGTCTGATCAACCTCTAGCCTCTCCCCGTCGCCGATCGCAGTCCAGACGTAT
>NW_005841941.1:226530-245896 GCF_000455745.1 Alligator sinensis
CTGGAAGGCAAGGGGGCTCCATTCCTTCCCCTCCCCCTCAGCTTTGGACATTCAGCAGCCAGCATCTCCTTCCCCCCTGACAGCCCTGGAGGCTGCTGGAGGGCACCTGCCTGTCAGTTAGGCCCAGTGCGGGATGGCTCCACCCACCCCCTTCCCCCCCAACCCAGCAGGCATTTGGGTGGTGGGGTGGTGGTGGAGCTCTGACTCTTGGAGCTTTATGTAAAGCACATGACTTAGAGCAGGGCCCTAGAGTGTGTAGGCACCATAGTATCATACCATGCCTAGGGTCAGAGACAACTTAAGAAACTTTTGGAGGGGCTGGACATGTTTCAATCAGTAGGTCCAGATGCTCTTCACCCAAGGGTGCTGAGGGAATTGGCGGGCGTCATAGCAAGGCCCCTGGCATGGCTCTGTGAGCTCTTGTTGGGGCACTGGCCAGGTATTAGAGGATTGGAAAAGGGCCAGTATGGTCCCCATTTACAAGAAAGGGAGAAAGGTGGACCCTGCCAATTATAGGTCAGTCAGTCTTACTTCAGTCCTTGGGAAGACCTTTGAGAAAGTTATCCAGGAGCACATCTGCAAGGGCCCAGCAGGGGAGGTAATGCTCAGGGGCAACCAGCATGGGTTCATTGAGGGCAGGGCCTGCCTGACTAACCTGGTTTCTTTTTATGATCAGGTCACAAAGTCCCTGGACGAAGGTGTCAGGGTGGACGTCGTCTTCCTGGACTTAAAGAAGGCCTTTGACACCACATTCTCTTAAAAAAAACTAGGTGACTGCGGCACTGATGCCTACACAGTCAGACGGGTGGCAAATTGGCCAGATGGTTGCACCCAGAGCGTTGTGGTGGACGGATCGTTTTCGACCTGGAGGGATGTGGGCAGTGGAGTCCCCCAGGGCTCGGTTCTGGGGCCTGCACTGTTCAACATCTTTATCAGTGATCTAGATGTGGGTGTGGAAAGCACACTGTCCAGATTCTCTGATGACACCAAGTTGTGGGGCAAGGTGGGCACACTGGAGGGGAAGGACAGAATCCAGCTAGATCTAGACAGGTTACAGAGGTGGGCGGATGAGAATAGGATGGAACTGAACGCAGACAAATGCAAAGTGCTGCATCTAGGGAGAAGGAACCAGCCACATGCCTATAGGAAACACCCTTCTTGTCAACACGATGGCAGAAAGGGATCTTGGCGTCATTGTTGACTCCAGGATGAACGTGAGCCGCCAATTCGAGGAAGTGGTTAGGAAGGGGAACCACACCTTGTTGGGCATCTACAGATACATCACAAGCAGGTCCAGGGAGGTGATCCTTCCCCTCTATGCAGCATTGTTCAGGCCACAGTTGGAGTACTGTGTCCAGTTCTGGACGCCGCACTTCAGGAGGGATGTGGCTAGCATTGAGAGGGTCCAGAGGAGGGCCACTCGCATGGTCAAGGGGCAGTGGGTCAGGCCTTATGAGGAGAGGCTAAAGGGCCTGAACCTATTCAGCCTACACAAGAGGACTGGGAGGGGATTTGGTGGCCATTTACAACTCACCAGGGGGGACCAGCGAGAACTGGGGGAGGCTCTGTTCCCCTGGGCACCATCCAGGGTTACTAGGAACAATGGTGACAAACTGTTGGAGAGAAGGTTCAGGCTGGACATCAGGAGACATTACTTTATAGTCAGGGCTGCCAGGCTCTGGAATGGGCTCCCAAGTGAGGTGGTACTCTCTCCTACCTTGGGGGTCTTCAAGAGGAGGCTGGACAGATATTTGGCTGGGGTGATATGACCCCAGTACCCGTTCCTGCCCAGGGCAGGGGGTCGGAACTGATGATCTGTTTAGGTCCCTTGTGACCCTAAGCACTATGATACTATGATGATACCCTGTGGCAAGTTGGAGTCTACAAATATTTCTTAATTGACTGGGTGAATAAATATAATCTATTTCAATGATGAGATCAAGTAACGTATTAATGGGAAAAGGTTAAGCTTTACCGCTTTCCCTTTTCTTTTTTTTTTTTAACTGTGCTTATGAGTTCTCATCCATTCACATAGCAGCCAGGAGAAGATTATGTTAACTAATTCTTTTGGATAAGGACTATAATTAGAAGTAAATGAAACTTATTCCTGAAATGGATTCTGCTTTCAAAAAATGGCAACTGACTCAAGAAAGGAAAACAAAACTTAGCCTTGCCAAAAAAGTTTCCTCACATTCATGGCATTTCCTTTCTTTCTTTCTCTTCTCACCACCCTGTCTCCTCCGTCAATTGCATCCTGATTGCAGCATTGCAAAATGAACTTAGATTAGCTATACCCAGGGTGGAGTTGATTTCCAGATGAATACAGTGTTTTCGAGCTAAAAGTTTGGATAGGCTTCTGTTGCCCATGAGGAGAAAAATTGTTTGTGTCTCACAAAAGACTTGCAATTGAATTTTCTGTGCCTGCATGTGTCACTGATGGAAGTTCATCTCTAAGCCAAATTTAAATCTGTAATAAAGCATGGAAAATATTCTTAATGAACCCAGTCTGTGAATAATTGATTGTTTACAAGTTGTCACATGTGAAGCAACAGAAGATGCCTGTGAGGTAACCCCTACCAGCAGGCTCTACTTAGTGATGGCTTGTTTTCAGCCAGGGAGTTCTCATTTGAGATTGGTCATTGGTATACAAGATTTTCTAATATAGGGTTTGATATTATTTTAGCCCATTAAACACTCTGACTAGATGCATCTTGCAGGGGTACTTTTTGCTTTGTAGGTTAGTTTAATTTCTGCTAGCTAACAATGTTAAAGCTTGCCTTGTTAACACTGGAGTGTTCTTCAACCATGACTACCTCTCACCAGAGGACCCCAACCACACAAATCCTTAAGCAAAAAACCCCAGTTCAGATACTAGACCATGTTGTAGGTGGACCAAGAAAAAGGTGAAGATACATCTATATAGATATATCTATATCTATTAGCTCACATAGGTATAAAGGGGATTTCTTCCTAATTTGGGTTCAGTAATTAAAAAGGTAAGGTTTTGGGGTAAGGTACTATATATCTATATAGTCTCAAATAATTAAAGCCATTTCAAGGCAAGTCCTAACCTCACAGTAGGATTGAGTTCTCTCTATAACTCCATTTCTGGACTAAATATTTTTGGTGGCTAAAATTGTATTTTTTTTTTTTTAAACAAATCTGAAAGCCACTAACATTTAATAACACTTGGAGATTGTAGGATTGTGTCTCTCACAAAAGACCTGCAATTGAATTTTCTCACATTGTAGGATTCCACCTGGGTTTAAAAAAGGACTCTGCTTCCTTACCCCCAAACCTTAGCTTTTTATTTACTGAAACCAAATCAGGAAGAAATCCCCTTTATACCTGTGTGAGCTAATTTTTAAAGTGCTCTGAAGTGAACAGCACAGGCTTGAAATTCCATTATTAGCAAGTGTTTGTCAAATATAATTCTATGCTGTTTCAGCCTTTGGCTAATTCACCTAGGGCACTGAACTGTGGATCTGAAAACATAGCTGCTTGTGCTAAAGGGCCAGGTACCTTGGCTAGGAAGCAGTAGCTGGCTCTGATTAACAGCACAGCTCCTTGTTCCCTTCTAGTGGCTGAGTAAAATGCATTATATTTCTCATTCTTCCCCAAGGCAGCATATCTTTAATAGTAGATCTCAGATATTGGCTGCACGGTACTATCTATAGTGTGCATGCCCATAAAAGAGTATTACAGAATCTTTTCCCTCTGCTGTTTAGACTTCTGTATGTTAAGAAAATAATCACATAAAAATTGTGAACGTGCTTAAAGCTGCTTGGAGTTGAAACAGGGTGCAGAAAAATCATTCTACGAAATCATTAAGAGTTTCCACCTAATTGTTCCCATAGTTCATGTTGCTGCTGAGGTGTGGTTTGAGCAGCTAAAGGACCAATTTAACTGCTCTTTAGGAATCTCTCCACAAGGCATTATATAAAGAACTGTACCTGAAAGTTAATCATTGCAAAAAACGTTTTAATTTAGCCAATTGGCCATATCATCTAGCCATAGTGCTTAGTTAAATGCCATGCAGCAGGGGCAAAAGTGTGTGCCCCAGGAATAAGGCAATACGACCCCCTTTAAAGTTTCTTCTCCCTTGTGGCCAGCTGGTGTTTGCTAGTCCAGGAGTAAGGTTGAGAAGTACCAGGTGTCTGGATGATCTCTCCGTGGCAAACATGAAATCTCTCCAAGTGTAAATTGGAAGCGAGTACAGTAATAATGGCATGCACATGCCAAAAACTATCTGTCAGAATTACCACAGTTAAGACGTTAACTTTTGCCCACCCACTTCTGGAAGCAAGTGACTTAACTAGTGGCTCTGCTGAGGGGCTTAGGGTATGGTAGGCCAACAGAGTACGTGTGTTCAAAGTTAGGCTCATCATGAAGCCCTGCCTAAATCAGAAATTGCAATTTAGAGCTTTCAAATTGATCAGTCTCGTCTCTGTCTGAAATGGCTGTGTTTGGGGGGTTTCTTTCTCTGACTAGCTGGAGCCTGAAATAGGTGGTTCAAATCCTTTGGTATTTAATGTTAAGATTTTAAGGTACCTTCAAAGGTTGATAGTGAATTTTCCCTTTTGGGACTTGTAGTACTTCCGTCTAGACTAAAAAAAAACCCCTATTGAGTGACACATGTCTGTACCCACATGCCCTCTTTCTGTCTGACTGGAACCACCCTGTGGCAAATTTTAAGGTGCAATTAACAGCAGAAGCTGGAGAGGCATCAGCTGTTACTGTGGCTATTAATAGGAGCCCTTGAAACATGTGCACATTTGGCGTCCAGTGTGCAGGACATGACCAGGCATGGATACAGAGAGGGAGAGCTGATGCCAACATGCTTCGTGAGCAGAGGAATGTGCTGTGCACAAGAGATGGGGAGGGGCTGGGGTAGAATAACACTCCCATCGGAGTGGATGTTTAACTCTGTAAATGCACTTTCATTGTAGTGGAAGTGGCCTTTACGTCTTACCTTTTCTTATATCAGATCTCACACATTTTGGAAGAAGGTTGGAACTTGTTTTAGTAACATATCTGGAAAAGGCAATACTTGGCATTTCCCTGATCAACTATGAAGAAAATGCTACAGTGGGGGATTTTCTATGGCAGAAAAAAAAAAATTAATTCATTCATGTATTAAAAGAAGAAGTGGCCTGTTTCAGACTAAAGAGCACTTGTCCTTCTCTCGCTCCTGACTTCTTGCTATATGTATGTCACCATAGTCAGCTGTTGATTAGATCAGTGTTTCTCAACCCGTGGGTCGCGACCCAAAAGTGCATCACAGGAATATATGAAAGGGTCATGAACGAACTTTAAAAATGGATTCTCCTTTAAAGGAGAAAAATATGGGAAATGGTGGCTTTTCCCATGCAGGCTGGCAAAATTCCAGCCTGCGAGAGGCTGCTTGGGGCCCTCCATGCCCCATACACACCCCTGCTGCCCCACACACTGGGGGGCTAGGGCCTGGGGGCAGTAGATCAGGAGTGAGGGGCAGTGGGTCGGGCCTGGCTATTGATGGGTCCTGGTACAAAAAAGTTTGAGAACCATTAGATTAGATGACTTGGCTATTTATAGGATGGTAAATGGCGAGTTTGGCACAGTGGAACCCCTTGGCTGAGCTCTGTCCTGGTGTAACGCACGTGATTGCAGTAGAACCCCAACAGAAGAACACACTCGGAGAAGCTGAGAAGTGTGTTTGTTTTGTAAACGGAAGTGGCTACATGGATCCCCCACCTTCATTGCACCCTATCTTTAATGTTGGAATTGCAGCTTATCTCGTCTCACTACTGTTGCCCTCCTGCCATGCAGCCATTTAGACGGGATGTATCTTTTTACTGGGGGTCGAGTCACAGCAGATGATCTATTTAATGAGGAAGTCGCTGTTTAAAGTTCTGAAATGATAGCAGAGTAAGGTGGTGATATGCTTGTCACTAGGAGGACTTGAAGAGTTTTATAATGGTCAGAGCCATTATCCTTATTTAATAGATGGGCAAAATAAGGCAGTGAGAGAAGGGTCTTGTCCAAGGTCACCATAGGGAAATATAAGGGCCAGGCATAGAACGCAGGTCTCCTGTGTCCCAGTGCAGTGGCCCACCTCCTGGCTGTGCTGCCTCTTAATACTTACAGCCTAGTCTCCTGCCATTGTCATAAGACTTGAGTACTTAGGAGTACTCACCTCCTCTTGCAGCAAGCAGTGCCATACTGATAACCCTACAGATTTCAACATGGCTCTTCAGAGAGCGGCCTAAAATTTAATAGGCCAGAATGTAGTTCCTAATGGAAAATGACTGCCATTCAGACGTGGGTTTTTACTGTATAGTATTTGTAACTGCAGTCTGTCGTGGATGTACTTGGGAAGAGGGGCTTAGATTTTCAGTCATCCCTTGTTCACTTTCCTCATTCATTTAGTTCCTTCTACAGTAGCAGAAGGAAAAAAATATTCTGGAAAATGCCCATGTAGCTGGGATCTCTCACTTGCTGTTGTCACATAACAAGACATTTGTGTATAAACACAAGCTGTCTGATGTGTAATTGCAATGCTGTTCCTACCAGTTGGCGCGCGTGCGTGCATATATATGTGTGCGTGGGCAAGGTGGGAGCCAAAGCATCATAAGCAGCATACAGGGTCCCAAAGAAGGAGAGGGTTAGTAATTAAATATTATTCTGTGGAGCAAATTAAAGGCATATGTGTGTACCCACAGGGGAGGGAATATTTCAGGAAATAAGTGCTTCCCTTGGCCAAAATTAGTCTCTGATTGACATGGTATATTTAAGCTTTGCCCTGTGAAGAGATCACAGCACTTCTTATGACATAAAACATTAAGCTTTTTTTTTTTTTGGCCTGTGTGTTGGTTAGTTCTTAACAGCATGTGAGCACTATACAGTAGTTCCACACTGAGAAAATGAGCAGAGCAAATGAAGTGCAAAATGACCCAATGCGCAGCTGTACGGCGTTCTCTTTCAATATACAAGTGAGCTAGTGAGTTGAGATGGAGCTAGAAGACTGCAAAACCAAGTATCCTGGAATCAAACCAAGGTCCTTCCTTATTTCCATTAACCATGAGCTACAGAGGAAGTAATGCATCTGCTCTAATGTGCTGCTTGTACTTTATTTTATGGAATATGCTATTCTGAATCAAGTGTTAATAAGTGAGACAGTGGACTAAAATGATGGAAAAGTCTAAACACAAACCTCAGGACAAAGTTTAAAAGGGAGCTATCAAAGTGTATTCCTTTCCCCTCCATACCTCTTTTTATTGTAAAGAAAAAGCTTGAAGTTCAGGCAAAACAAAGTGTGTTTGTTTCTTTTGTATCTATAAGAAAAAGTGGAAGTGGAAAGATTCCTCATCTTCCTGGAGGACTTGTTGCTTGGATACTTGTTGGGGGAGAAGCTTAGTAAATGTAATTTTGGGCTTAGACCAAATGTAGGAGCTGTTCAGCTTTGAGGTAGATGTTTTGGGAAGCTCTGAGTAAATGACTGCTGGAGTAGGGGTGGGAGCACAGAAAGCTGAAAAAGGGTTTGGCAGCTTTCTGTGCAGTTACCCTGTATTACAAAGCTTACAGCCACTGCCATCAGAGTTGCTCATAGTCCCCATTCTAACCCTCCTCCACCCCTTTTGTCCTAAATACCTTTGTGAGCTGTATTTTCTATGCTTGTTCTCTTCCTGCAAGGAATTACTATTTCTTTCCCTGCCCCCACTCCCCCCCCTTTCTTTTTTTGCAAGTTTTAAACAATATCTTGGTCCATTTTGTGAGTGTATGAGATGGGGGAGGGAGGAGGCAAAGATGCTCAGTCTAACTTTTGGGGTTGTTTTTCTGAAAGGGTGTTGCTCTCCTGTACCTCTGAATTGGCTGAAGACGCTGCTTTGCTGACAGCTCTGTAAGAAGCCTGTGAGCCAGGAAAGACTGCTGAAATCAGTGGGTCGCTGTTCAAAAGCAAGACTCGGGCCATTGAAGGATCAGTACTTGTTCCTTTCAAAGCCAACATTGTGCAATGGATATTCCTCTTTGAAGACCAGTGCTTTCAGAGAGGTGGGAAGGCTTAGTGAATGGGACAGGGACCCACAAGACCTGAGGTCTGCTTCCATCTCTGTCACTGACTTAGTGTGACCTTGAGTAAGTCACTTTACTTGTCTGGGTATATATACCCTTTCCCATCCTTGGTCTTGCTTTTTTAAAGAGTAAGCTATTTAATATCATCTGTCTGTATGTGTCTACAGCACAAAGCCCTCTGAGGCCATGATTTTGATTGGGGTTTGTAAATGTAACAAAAAACCTGACAGTTTGATTTTTATTTATTTATTTATTTTAAGTGGGTCTTGATTATTATTATTTCCACCCCCTAAACTCTGCTACCTCACTTGTGGCCTGAGGCTGGGCATTGTGTCCTTGGGCCCAGTGTGGCTTAGGGAAGTAGGTGCACACTAGTGGAGGCAGATGAAAAGGAAGCCTTAATAATTAACTGTGCGTGAGAACTGTAAAACAACCCATCATAGAACAAAAAGAGAAACAGCTGAGGGCCTGGCAGTGGCAGCTGGTGAGACTGTTCCTGTGAGCATACGTTCCCTGATACAAGTTAGGTATATACAGCTTGGCCCCTGTCGCAGCAGCCCTTTTCCATATTTGTTTTATATTTTACTGACTAGCAGCACAGCTGTACAAAGGAAATTACTGGCAGTGCACCAGCTTATTCTTTTCATGTTCTTGTTTCTGGCCTGTTGGGAGCTATTCTTAGTTATTCTGTTAGACAACTCTGTTCTTTATGCCATGCTGTTCTTTGGCGGGGGGGGAGGTAGGGAGGAAGGACTGTGTGGGGGGGGGTGCATTTATATGTGTATACTATAGAAAAATAAGGCTCTTGCTCAGTATGTTGCATGCAAACGTTCTGGGTTGGGTAAGTTGAAGAGTGAATGGGGTAGCTTCTAGGAGCGAGGAGCCAAGTGCCTCATTGAGTCCTCCCACTGGGTAGCGTCATCCTTGTGAAATCATTGCTCAGTAACTATGTGTGGTTATGAGACAAGATGGTTGGGAGGCAGTAGTTGAAGGAGATTTCAGGGCAATAGTTCTTTGACTTAAATGGAACATGGGCTCTTTCAGAAAAGCTTGTGCTGTCAAGGCTGGATCTTAAAGTATTCTGGTGCTGACTTAAGGAGGACTTGCTTGCACAGATGGCATTGATCCTTTTGACAATAAATCCAAAATTAAATTGTCTAAGTATTCCCTTCTGCCAGACTTCTGAAGATCTGCCCTTGTGGTGACCACATTGCAGCCTGAAGACTAAGCCTTCTGCATCTGATGCTCAGTGCATATGTTTTGGGCCAGGTACTTGCCTCCTGTCCTCCCCATAGGTAGTGCTTTCCTCTGGAAGAAGTCCCTCAGTTGTTTATTTTTCCCAATGAGACTATGCTAATCTGTACCCACTGAGCAGCCAGCTCATTGACTTTGAGATGCCTCATGACTCTGCTTGCTTTTGACATGTGCAGCATATCAGAATCTGGCCCTGAATTTAGGAAAAGAGTTCTCAAATCTGTTTAAGGAGGATATGAAAGTGTAGATACCCACAACATTTTAATAAGTGCAAAATCCCGCACACCAAGCTATTTCAAAGGAAGCCTTAAACAATTTCACTTTTTAAACTTTGCCTTTAAATAAAGGCTGCAGTTTGCTATCAACTCTGGCATGAGGTAGACCCCTTTGAATGCACTGGTACCTACCCATTCAAGGTGGGGCCTTGCTCTTCAGAAGACAAAAGGTCTATTGTGACAATGTCTGACTCAGCCCCCTTTTCACTTCATGCATGACAGAGTTTTTTCACTCATTCTTGGCCCTCACAGAAGCATAAGCACCCTTCATATATTTTGGTGAATAGTCCTGACACCTGCAGTGCACCTTGGCCTCCTAGCTAGCCCCCATTCAACAAATGGCGCTACTAGCAACCACACAATAGCACTGTCCATGTGGAACAGGCTGCCCAGTGAAATGAGCCGGGATGCCATTGTCAGCGTTGCAGTCTGCAGTCTACTGCTTCCTTTTAACGTCCTCTCTGAAAAGGTGCCTTGCTAACATAGTAAGTAGCTCGGGGGCTTTCAACCTTTTTGATCCCAGTGAACCCTCCTCTCCACCCACAACCTCATGTGTACCCCGACAGGAGGGGAAGTCATCTGGCTGACTGCCAGGGTGCCCAGGGCCCACCAGTTGAAAACCACTGTACAAAGTGGTAATGCATTTGTGGGTACAGCTGTTTGGATGGGATGGTGCTCTTAGGTGTTATTGAAAAATACTCCCCTTAAGAATCTTCACTTTAAGTAGGGCAGGCTGAAGATAGGTGGTAGATGCTTGTGTACTTTTTTCCCTGCTAAGCATTGAGAGATTACTTTACAGAAGATCTCTCAGTGGGAGGGCCGGGTGACAAACTAACTTCTACTGAGGTCAAAAGAATTTTTCCATTGTCATTTTATTAAGATTTGGATTGGGCTTTGGCAGGATCAAATTTGTCATTAGCTTTCTTGTAATATATTACCCAAACGCGATGCATGGTATGTTTGTTGCGTTTGCATCAGGGTCTTGGTGAGAAGGACTGCTAACTTTTTGCCAGATGATGTGACCAAAAATAAAGCCCAAGTGGGCCAGGGTTGTAGAGTGAATGGCTGTTTTGCCCCATTATTCATGAAATCTTCGTGGCCCTGGTGTGTTACAGTATAAGAGAAGTCCATTATGCTGTTTTGCATTGAAACCTGACATAGCTGAACTCTGGCTTAGTGAACTGAATTGACATAATCCTGGACAAAACTAGTCATTAGCACTGCATCTGCATACGGTGTTTTGTTTCTACAGGATGTTGTTTTGGCTTGAATAGTTTTCAACCGATGGAGGATCAGGTACGAAATGAGAGAGCAATTGATTAAACATGCAGTATGTAGCAGTCTTTCTAAGGTATCACAGTAGATTTTTTTTTTTTTAGGCGGGAATTCTTTCTTTTATTCCTGTTTTTATTCCAGTTTGAAATTCAAACCCCCTCAGGACACTTATCTTGTATCTTGCTGCCTCCTTGGACCAAGCTATTATCTGTTCTACTGAAGCTGATCAAGATAGGGAGATCTGGCAGATGAAAGAGCTGTGATGAACTAGCAGTGTCTTTAAAGTATTACAAAAATGTAAAGGAATATTGATGGTTCCTTCAAAGTTTTGTTCTTAAATGTGTTAGATTAATGCTGTGGGGGAAAACTGGATTTATGCTATGTGGTGATTATACATAAGAAAGAAGAGGGGTCCCCAGTTACAGTATTTGACCTCCTTATTTGGTCCATTTCTTTCAACAGTTATTTTGATTGGTTTATGTAATTTATCTGATTTATTTCCTGAGGCTGAAGTTCAATCAACAGAAACCTTAAATATATCTCTGAACTTTCTTGTAACTGTTACTTTAAATTAAAAATCAGAAAGGGTATAGGGTTCCCCCTCTCCCTCTAGTACAAGGGAATGCTGAAATCAGGACATGTGCAGTTGAACATTGATGTAGTTGGCTATGAAAGAGTTTGGCTTGTGATCTCCGTCTCTGATCTCTTTCTTAAACAAATAATACAGATGAAAATGGGATTGCATTTTAAATTCTGCATAATTTGTATTACACCTCTTTTGACACAGTAAAATTCCAGCCGGAAAGACTTGCAAATGTTTCGGTGTTTTGTTTTGTTTTTTTTAAATTATTTCTGTAGTCTTTATTTTGAAGTAATAAAACATTTTGTTAATTTTAACACTGAAACAGATTCTGAGAACGGCATGAGGTAACTTAAGAGAATCCTGGTTCCAGTGTGACTTCATCCTCTGTTTTTGGTTTATTGCTTCCTACAGACCCTGTGGGATGTATATCTTTGCCTTGCTGATAAGACTTCTGCATGCGTACTACAGAACTGTCTTATCTATTGAACTTTTTCTGGAAACATTTGTCTTTGTTGCATTGGGGTGTAGCAGAATCCATCAGAGAATGTCCAGGATTAAATGAATAAAGATTTACTGGTATATTTATGTTCTTTCTTTGAGCAAAGCAAGTGATACAACAAAAGCACTCGATATAACTATCTGCATACCAACACTATCGTACCAGCAGAAATTCTTGATTAGACCTAGCCCATGCAGTTTCTAATTGGCTTCAAAAGAAACTCCAAAGATGTAGGATTCCCATTTGCTAGGTTTCCTACTGTTGTTTGGGGTGGTTCTATTGTTTGTTTGGTTTTTTTTGCTAAATGTCCAGAAAAGAGACATCTCTTCTTGGTACATGAAGAGTAAATTCTTACAGAACAGGAGATGAACTCTGGAAAATGAGTGTATTGTATGCAAGTCAGTATAATCTTGCACACTAGAGAGAATGTTGTGATGGACAATTATTAATGCTTTGGCTTTCTCTATAAATAGTCCTTCACTCTTGAAAAAGTATTGCTGGAATGTGGAGTGTTCAGTAGGGATCTAACCCTGCCATAATTTGAGATCTGAATTAATCTGTATAGTCATGAATAATGAAGGCACTCTGAAGTGGAATTGGTAGGGCTAGTGTACTCATAACACTTGCATTTCCAAAAAAATGGGGCCATTCCTTGGCTGGTGTCAATTGTCAAAGCTACATTAAAATGAATGATCTTCCCTCCAGTGTCTAGGAGTAGCAGTTGCAATACTAGGGCAGACTTAAACTTGTTCAGGTTTAAAAACCTGTCTGTTTTTCTGTGTTTCTCTGCTGGGCTGTTGGTAATTGTTACTGAAGGCTTTTGTGTTTGCATAAGAATCTTCTCCCATAATAATGCATCTTCTGTTACTCTGCTGGATCCTTATGTAAAGTCAAAATAATCTTATATTTGACAGTGTAGTCTGTTGCCATAGAAATCCTTGTGGTGATAAATTTAGCATGATGCCCTCAGGCTCAAGTAGTAAAGCTCCAAGAGCCATCAGGCCTAAATCTCCAGGGGTTTGTGTCTGGGGTCACATACACCTGATCAAAGTAGGTAGTGAAATGTTACTGAATCACAATTATGGCACTGCATCTCCCTGTGACTCCTTGTGTAGAGGAGAGTTCTTACAGAAGATGCAAGTGCAAAGGAGAATTGCACCTCTAGTTCATCTAAAATTCTCTAATAATTATTTAAAGTGGCAGGAAATGCTACTTCTGATTTCTGAGCGGTATGTGATAGGTCTGAAATATTACCTCAGAGTAATATAGGAGTCTGTATGGAGGGATGAATTGTTTCCTCAGAAGCTGTGGGAACATACTGAAGTGAGAAAGCTTATAGGACAGGGGTCAGCAACGTTTTTGGACAGAGTGCCCAAAACACCTGCAACCTCTACTTGGAAGATGGTGATGTGCCAGGGATGGACAGTGGGGGAGCTGTGAGGGGCCTGATTCTTGTTGTGGCTGCGCTGCGCATCCCTGCTGTCTGCCCCGAGGCATGTGTGCCAAGCAAAATGCCTTCACATGCCACACTCTGGAATGCATGCTGTGGGGTGCCGACCCCTGCTATTGGAGATCCCCAGGCAGGACATGGGAAGTATGCCTTATGCTGCAGCTCCTTCTGTGAACTCTCTATTATTTTGGTTTTATATCAGTTAAGGGATGGAAACACTGCAGAGCTAGCAAATGCAGGTGTGCACAACACTTGGGGAGCAGTATCTTTGCTCAGAACATACAGCCTTTATTGAAAACGTACATTAGTGGGACTTGGAGTTAAGCAGGTGCTTAATTGCATTGCTTACTTAAGGCCTTGGATGTAGGACAGCGACTTAACTGAGGCTGTTGTGCTCCCATCAAGTGCTAGCTTCTGGATGAGCAGAAATAATATACCTTTCACCAAGGCACATCATATGTGGTTGTCTTCTTTCTCCACAGTGGCTTCTCTTGGAACATTAAGTTAAAATGTAAGGTCTCCAATTCAGGCAGTGGTTTGTACCCAGAGATTTATCCAACTCTCAAAATGACGGTAGAGTGTCTTCTCAAGCACCAGAGAACTTAATTACAACAATTCTGTAAAGCTTCACCGTGCCAGAAACTCAGGTCTGATTCTAGACTTTGAAGCAAACTCCTGCAAGGGCAGAGGACCATCACAAGTTGCACCACTTTCCAGTCCAGCTCCCCTTGCCAAAAACAAAACTAAAACATTTCTTTATACATGTGTTTTGGGGAGGTGAAGAGGAAAGAGAATTTGAGAGACGTAGCACATATTAGTCGCATTGCTTAGTACAGAAGTAGGGATGCATTTGAGTGATAAGATGTTGAGAGTTATGGAAAAACCTACATAGAATTGAATGTTCTCTTGAATTAATAACTTGGGCAAAATATTTTGCATAAAGAGGGACTTGGGTGTTGCTTTAGTTTTGGCTGTCAAGTCCGAGAAGGCTGTTTGCAGGATTTCAGCTCTGATTCAGCAAGGCATTAGGGCTGTGTAAGGCTTCGGACCCTCTTTGGATCCAGAGAAGCTTCAGACGCTTCGGAAAATCTTCGGAGCCGCCTCGGAGATCCAGCTATAGGATATAATGGGGAATCAATGAAATATCTATAACTTTGTTGTTTTTTGTCTGATTTGGATAAAACTTTCAGGGGTGGTAGCCTCTGAGAACATGAAGCATGCCAAGTTTCAAGAAGATAGGTGTCGGGTTTGAGGGGGAACTGCACCCCAAATTCTTGAAAGCAAAACTCATGTCACATGTATGTGTTACACCACAGTGGAGTGAGAACTGCAGGGGTGGTGACCCCTGGTGAGGCCACAAAGCCTGCCAAGTTTCAAGGGGATAGGTGCAGGGGTTTGGGGGGAACTGCACCTCAAGTTGCTGACAGGCAAAACTTGTGACATAGATGACCCTGTGTGTGTGGTAAGGCGCAGCAGGGTAAAAGCTGCAGGGATGCTAGCCCCTCCTGCAGCCAAGGCGCGGGGCTGCGTGCCCCCTCCTCCAGCCATGAAGCCTGCCAGCTGTCAAGGAGATGGGTGCAGCAGGGTTCTGGGTTCTGAGGTCCTGCACCCCTAGCTGCTGACAGGCAAAACTCATGACATGGGTATTTGTGCAACTGACTGTCTCTGTCTTGGGGCACTTGATTGTCTGTTTTGATTATTTCCTCTCCTTAGTCTGTGGTTTTGTAGGTGTTAACGAGCAACGATTAATGCCTACAAAACCACAAAATAAGCAGAGGAAATAATCAATACAGACAGTCAACTGCCCCAAGACAGACAGTTGCACAAGCACCCATGACACAAGTTTTGCTTGTGCACAGCTTGAGGTGCAGTTCTCCCCAAATCCCTGCACTTATCTCCTTGAAACTTAGCAGGCTTTGTGGCTTCAGCAGGGGCCATCACCCCTGCAGTTTTCATCCTGCTGCGCCTTAACACGCACAGGGTCATCTATTTTACAAGTTTTGCCTGTCAGCAGCTTGAGGTGCAGTTCCCCTCCCCCCCCCCAAACCCCCGCACCTATCCCCTTGAAACTTGGCAGGCTTTGTGGCCTCACCAGGGGCCACTACCCCTGCAGTTTTCACTCCACTGTGGTGTAACACGTACATGCCACATGAGTGTTGCTTTCAAGAATTTGGGGTGCAGTTTCCCAGAAACCCCTGCACTGATCTTTTTGAAACTTGGTAGGCTTCATGCTCTCAGCAGAGGCTACAACCCCTGCAAGTTTCATCCAAATCGGACAAAAAACAACCAAGTTATAGATATTTCATTGATTTCCCCATTATACCCTATGGCCGGATTTCCGAGGCGGCTCCAAAGCTTCAGAGTCACTTCAGCTGGATCGAAGCGGGAACCCGGTCCGGAGCTCCAGATCGGATCCCTGGCATCCGAAGCGGCTGAATCGAATAGCTGCCTAGCGAATGCACAGGCCTACAAGGCATGTGCCTCATTTTAAGCACATGACTAGTTCCATTGATGTCAGTGGGACTGGCTGTTCATGTGCTTATATACTTCAATGAACTAAGCCCTAATTAACTGCCCCCCTGTTGAGGTCAGCCCAGGAGCTTGGTTTGACCTGTCTTGTAAATGCAAGAGAATTGAGGCTTGGCATTTGGATTGTTGGAGGTGTCCACATGGGCAGTTAAGCTAAATTTAACTAAAGGGATGTGAATACAAAGTACATTATTGGAGTACATTGAAAGTATCCAGACAAGGGTCTAATGTGCTTTAATTAATGCACTTAGATTTCAGTTAATTTGGTTTCAGTTTCCAGGTAGACAAACCCTTTGAAGCAAGCTCGTGTCTTAATTATTTCAGTTACATCAGATTCTTATTAGATACGTAATCTCGAGCAAGTTTTAGCAGTCCTTACCTGACCATACTCGGAAAACAGTACATGTTAAAAAGGGTATGTATTCTAGATTTTGTTTTTCTTGTTAATAATGTACTCCCTGTCATCTGGTACGTTAATGCCCCAGGAGAAACTGCACATGTATTTTTCTGCCTCAATTAAAGAATACAGCTTAGAAATAAGACCGTAGAAGCAGAATTATGCTGCATACTTCAAACAGATAAAAATATATGCCAGCTGCCTTAGGGGAGCTGAGTCTTCATTTTTGCAAAAGCAGACTAAGATAGTTGGATGCAGTTTTATAATGTAAATCAAAGTGTTAGTTCAGTTAGGCTGGTTGCAGCAGGTATAAACTTCCTGATAGCAGGTTTGTTTGTTTGTCTGCCTTTCCTCTGGGAAAGACATCTGATATTAGGTGCTTTGAGTTGACTGGCGCCTATTAGCATGCGGCTGTCATTCATGGCACACTGACTGTTCTAGACCCACATTGCTTGGGGCCTACATGAAGAGTCTCACTGCTTTTAAAGTCTGGTTTTAAACACATTTTACTTGAGTGCAAAAGGCTTTGTGGATGGTTTTATTTTTGGTTAAGCACAAGCCTATTCCTGATTGATTATCTTGTCTGCTCTTAAATAACTATTTCTGGTAAACTTTCAGGTGTAGAAACCCTAATCTAAACTGAAATTAGAGAGCTTTCAGCTGAAGTGACCTGGAAGTATGTCCACATAGCTTCTGGCATGATCTGTCACTTCAATTTAAGGTGTAGTTTCAGACTTCCTTGTGTAGACGAGCTGCCTTTTTAAAGGTTGCATCTGAAAACCACAGAAAGAGATGGCCGGGGAGGATGAAATCCAAGCTGAGCTGGATCTCAAACTTGTGCTCCCCAGTAGGGAATGGTAAAGAGGGAAGCGACTTCAACTTGTTTGTGATTGGTATGTGAACAGTACAGATACTGATCAGGAACCTCTCTAAACAATGTGACAGTTCACAAAGGTGAGTCAAGTATCTTGTCTTTGCCCCAGTATGTATAACTAGGTAAACTGAGGCATGTGTTACCTAAGGCATTATCCAGTGAGACCCACTGCAGAGCTAGGAATCAAACCTTAGGTCCCTTGAGTTCTAGTTTTGTGCTTCAAAGCTTTGCTTCTTCCATTTGCACTAGACGTAGCTCACTCTAGGAAAGATTTTTCAGCTGAAATTTTATAGTAGATCTCATAAGCAAAAAGTGGTTCCCAGCGGTTCTACCCCAGACTAATTTGCTTTGCTTGCCATTTCTAGCAAGTGTTCATTTTGAGATATCTTAAAATGCTCCAGAGGCTAGTCCTAAAAGTCTCCTGCATGGAGGGGGCAGGGGTCAGAGATAGTAGATTTATTCTGCTTTATTGAGAGAGAAGTCTTAACTGTAGCAAGCGATTCAAGGTACCTAAAACACTTATTTTATAAATTTATAACTATCAGTGCAGGTTTTCTCTCAAAGGACTGCTAGAAAACTTGTGTTCAGATGCAGCAATGAGTGTTTTGTTTTGCAACCTGCCTCTTGTCCATTGGCCGAATTTAAAGCATCTTTGTCTTAAATGGAAATGTCTGTACCTAAATTGTATGCTTGGATTAGCTGAAGGTATAGTCTAATGACCTATAAGATAAACTTGGATCTGCACCTGGAATAATTAAATAGTGTTTGAGAATACTAAACCAAGGTTAAACCTTTGAGTAAGCTCATACATTGAACAAACTCTTGTCTGGTACTCCCAAAAGGTTTATTTGCTGGCACAAAACTAACAATTAAACTTGGCACATTTAGTATATACAGAGACCATCTAGGGGATGGAGTAATGGATATATGTATGGCCAAGATTTAAAATAAATGGGTGGGTTAACCTTAGGCACTCAAATCCATACTTCAACCAGACCTTACATTTAGGTTTTTTTGTCTCCAGAGTGCCCAACATCTAGCAGATCCTACTGACTTCAGTGGGAGGTACTGGGTTCTTACTAACCACTTATTTAGATACCTAAAAATATGAATCTAGAAACTTAACTTTCAGTCCACATCGTATGGCAGTTGCGTGGTTCAGAAAGCCTTCTTTGTTTTTTGTGCTGACATGTCTTGCATCTACTACTTTCAGTTTCAGCATTTAAGTAGTTTTAGTTCAACTTTTTTCTGAATTCTTGGTAAATTCATGATGAAAACCTGCAAGTCAGGGGTGCTCAGCTGTCAACCCGAGAGTAAGATCCAGCCCTGGCACCATGTCATCTGACCTGCGGGGCTCCCCACAGCCTATGGCTCTGTTCACTAGATTAGGTGAATGGAGCCCAATCCCAGCTCATGAAGGGCGGGGGAGGGGGTGGCACAGGGCCCAGTCCCGGCATGTGGGATCAAAACAATGAGCACCACTGCTCAAAGGCATGGAAAGGTACAAAAGTTTGGATATCTGCCTGCCTGTCCTTGTAGATCCCCTGGAAGTACAAAGGCATACAAATGCAGCAAATAGCTGAAAATTAACTCATTTGAACCTCCGAACTTCTGACTGTATTTGATTGGAGAACAGGACACTGTGCAGAGGTGTTTGCTGGCCTCTTCTAGTATGTGGAGCCGAATGCTTTCATGAAAGTATATCTGCAGTCTTCCTGCTTTGTGCTTTTGATATCTTGTCCCATAGCTCCAAACTTAACACTACGTCATTCTACTGTGTGTCTGTCACTTCTTGTTGTATATGCCATGTGGTAAGCAGTTTAGTTTATAACTTGTCTTCATAAGCTATAAACAGCTAGCATTTGCTGTATTGGGTATGCATTAAGGTATTTGAGAGAGATCCCTTAAAATCTGTGCTGAAATCCTCCCCCAAAGCTAGTCAAATTATTGGATTTACCTGAATCCAAGACTACTTTGAATTTAAGATGACCCACCCCCATAATTAGATTCTGTACATAGAAAATGATAAATTTGTCATCTGTTCTAATTAGTGGAATCCCTCTTAAATTGATCCCCCCCACCCACTGTGGCCGAGTAGCACAATGGCAAGAGGTAAGGGGCCAGACACCTGCCCCCTGTAGTGCATCCCCTTGTCATCTGCCGCTCCATACTTGTGCC
>NW_005841941.1:245927-246998 GCF_000455745.1 Alligator sinensis
CCCCCCCCCGCTACTGACCTCTGTCTCCCTCCTCGCCTTCTGCTGCAGCTCTGCTCCTCCAGGGCAGTCAGCAGCAATGGCAGCCCTCGTGGTCCCCTTCCCTCTCCCCTGCCAAATAAGCCATTTTGGTTTGGGGCAGGTGGCAGCTCAGTTCTGGCTTCAGCCCTGAGCCTGAGGCAAAAGCTGGAGCTGAGCCACAGCCTTCCCTGGGCCAGTATTTGAATCCAAGACAGTTCCCCCTCCCCCCCCCATGGGAAGGGTGTCTTGGATTTGAGTAGATAGAGTAGTTGCAAAGATTCCTTCTGACTTCAGTGGCCTTTAAATTGGCCTTTTGCTGCATTCAAAGAAATGACTGTAGAACAGGGGTGGATAAAATACAGCCTGTGGGCCAAATCTCTATCCGGCCTGCGGGGCTCCTAAAATATTTAGAAAATATTTATCTGCTCCTGGCTGCCTGTCAAAGATGACAGGAACCAGGAGCAGTAGGACCCAGGGGGAGCCGGGAGCAGCCTAGCCCTGCCTACCCTTAGCCATTTCCCTGCTTACTGCTCCAGCACCACATGGCTCCTGGCTGTATTCCTGGACCACGGGATGGGTGTATGTGTGTGTTTGTGTTTGTGTATAGGAAGGGAGTGTGTGTGTGTGTGTGTGTGTAGGAACTGTGCGTGTATTTGTAGGGGGAGTCCCACACGCACACCCCACCATACACATGCACCCACATCCCCCCTCACACTGCCATACATGCAGACCCCCATACCCCCTCACACACCACAGCCACCCTCCTCCCTTACATGCAATCCCCCACAAACCCCATACTTGTCCACACCCCATGTACCCACAGCCCCGCCACAAACCTATATCCCCCACACTATACCAGAGTGAGACTTCATTTTAAGCTATTATACAATCACCTCTATGTACACTACACAAACACATGTGTGATGGCGACCCATCGCCGTCAAGGACACAGGCAGAGGACAGACAGGATTGGGGGGCAGCAACACCCCTTCAAGAGAATCCACGGCTAAGATACTTACCTTCGGGAGCGGCGGCGGCATCGGAGCTGGGATC
>NW_005841941.1:247173-273717 GCF_000455745.1 Alligator sinensis
CCGCCCCTGCCCCTGCGGCTCCCCCAGAGCCAGAGCCTCAGGCAGGCAACTGGGCATCAGCCCAGCAGCTGAGGCGAGAACCGGAAACCCCGGTGGGGGCAGGAGGAGTGATCCCCAGGGGTTGCCGGGACCAGAGTAGCGACTCGGGAAGTCCCCCCATTCCCGAGGAGTATTATTTCTGAGAACAGGGGAGAGAAGAAGAGAAATGACCTGAGCTAACGGCCGGGTCAGGCGGAGGCTAAGCCAGGCTGCCTGAAGATGACCGTTGGTCTCGGGAAAGCTTGTCAGTAAGAAGGTCTGCAAGTAGCGGCGGGCGACCATCCCATCGACAGGCGACCGGTTGGCGAGTGGACAGGGTGTAGGGGTGGCGGAGCCCCATGGAACATCTGAGGACCCAACCGTGAGTACCCCTCCCACGTCGGGCCAGCCCCTCTGGTAGAAGATCTCCACTGAACCCCTCCTTTGAATCACTTATAACATCCAAGTCGTGGCAGGCGGGGCGGGGGGGAGGGGGTGACAAGCGCAGTGGCAGGCGGGACGAGGGGAAGGGGCTACCAGACGAAGGGTGGTACTGGACGTGAGGCCCACGGATGTCACAACATGTAAACCAAGACAAAAATAGTTTTTGAAATCAAATTAATGAATGTTGTAGATGTTTGCTTTTTAGAATATAATTTGGTATTTTTCTGGTTCTGAGATGGCAAAACCTCTTGCTGAAAGGAGTACTTCTGAGGGCAAGGGGAGAGACTTCTGGTTACAAAAGGTCAGGGGTCAGGGTGCGGGACTTCCAGTTACAAGATGGCAATCAGGGGGTGGGGCACCTGTCAAGGGGCGGGGCTACCCATGTGGTCCTCAACAGCTTGCCAAAACTCAGTAAGCAGCCCTCTGCCCAAAATAATTGCCTGCTCCTGCTGTAGAAGGAACTGAACAGCTTGGCCTGTCCATCAGTGTCCAGTAGTCTCTTGGCTGCAGGTTTCTGTCTCATTTATGCATGCCTCATGTCAAAAATAAGGGCAACACTGTTTTGATAGCTGCCAAACATGCGTTCTGGGAATTAGATTCCTCTCTCTGTAGGAATATTTGGCTTTAAACCGTATTGGGGGGAGGAGGGGCTACATGGCAAATTACAAATCCATGGAGACCAAATGAGGAAGGATTTAATGGAAGAGAAAAATAGCCCAGAATGAAAAGTGTCTTATCTCCATTTGTACTAATCAGAGGCAGCTCTACCTCAAGTAGAGGGGAAGAGCACTGTAGATAGCTGCACTGAGGACTGCAGCCTGTGCGACCTCTGCAATCAATGCCTAGTCTTCTTGAAAAGCAGCTGTAAGAAGATCGGTCACAGGGCCAAATGCTATCTCTTCCAGTCAAGATTTGTAGTCTCTCTCTCTCGACTAAAACTCGCATGGTAAGCACTGAACTTTCTCAGCCTTAAGAACAGCCTGGAATGGAGCTGATACACATCTAGAGCGCAGGAGAAAAAAATAATGAGCTACTGAGGATGGGGCGAGTACACAGTCTGCTGATATCTGACCAAAGGCCTTTAACTTCAAAGAGATTTTGGAAGCCATGGTTTCAAGACACTGATAATGCTGGCCGAATACAAACACCTCTGTGTTGAAATACAGTAGTGTAGTGAAGTGACTTGAGTCCCTTAGAATATACACAGTGTCCGTAGATTCAAAGTAACATATGTGCACACTTTCCCCCTCTGCTCACCCACCATGACTCATTCTGTGCAGTGTTGTAGAGATTTCTACTAGGGTAGCCTAGTACATAGAAGTCTGGTGCTTTTTTATTTGGGGGGGTTTTTTTCCCTGCTCTCAATGTGCTTCTGGACAGAGCTGTCAACACAGTGGTATGACATGTCACCAGGTGGTGCTGGTACACTTTACCTTCCAAGATCTGTAGCTGGGTATGCAAACAAAAGTTTCCTTTTGAAGGTATGCTACATAGTCTTGCATAAGAAAGTAAAGTGAGTAACAGCACCATGCGAGCAGCAGTGGTGTTTGCCTGCTGCCCTGGTCTACTAGACCAAGAATCTACTAGAGTGCATTCTTGAGGCAGAGAGGCTCCTTGCGAAATAAACGCTGATGTCGGGTTGAGGCTCCAAGGGGATTTCCACTTGGTGTTTGACCACTTCATTCATTTCAAGACAGATATAAAAAGAGCATGTTATATTTAGAATATGCTCAGACTGTGCAGCTGCATTTTTTCCTTCCTAAACTGCTTCACAAAGCCTTGGGGAGTGTTATACCCCTTGGCAAAATGGTTGTCTAATGTCAGAAGAAGGAACAGTGTAAACCTGTGGCTTTGGAAGCTATTGTGAACCCAAAGAAGTTGTTGCAGTTGACAGTAGTAGTCAGCAATGAGTCCTGCTAACCTAGTAGGAAAATGGTGAGAGTTAAGAGGGTGAAACTGCGCCAGAAAAAGCAACTTAAGGCCTTGTTACTTCTTACTAGGTTTTTTTTTGTTGATTTGCTTTCTTTTGAGCACTCAAAATGTAGTAGGCACTTCTTTATTCCAGGAAGCTTAAAGTAATTTACCCAAGGAATGCACCATCCTAACAGGACCCTCATTTGTAGTTGTCAGAAACCGATGAAGCAGGACAAAATATTGGGACCTTCCAGTTACAAATGCAGTAGGCAAAGCTTCCTAGTTTTGTTTCTTTCTTAGTAAATGATCCTTTTTCTATTTCTTGATTTATTTTTGTTTTTTGTTTTTTTGTTGTTTTATTTATTTTTTTTGCTGGGCCTGTGATGGGGATGAAACACTTAGTAGGTGTTGAATGCACCAGGGGAAGTGGTTTGGTAAATGTGCTGGAGGGGATTCCAAATATAAGTTGTCATGGTGGTGTGAGGGGAAGAGTTTTATTAGAACAATGCTTGTTGGAGGAAGATGAGCCTCCTTAGTAAGTTTGGAGGGGACAGATAGGTTGCAGTGCAGAGTAGAATGGGTCAGAGTTCACATGGGCTGTATTGCAGGGGTATCTGTCTCTGGTGGCTGCCATGAGCAGTAAACCTAAAGCAGTGGTTCTCAAGCAGGGTGCCATGAGACCCCCCTCAGGGGTGTTGTGAGTCAGGTACTGCCACAGCTGGGTAACACTGCCCTGCACACTCCTCCTGCATTAGGACTTGGATAAGCCTAAAGCAAGCAGAAGAGCTCTCTTGGGTTGCAGATCTTCCTGGTCCACCCCCTGTCTACCCTTCCTGCCATGCATCACTTAGAAATAGAAGCATGGGGGACAGTTCCACACGATTTAGGCTGATTGGAGACCCCAAATGCAGGAGCACTCATGCCACAGCCCTTCCTAGGCTGGCTGTGCACAGGACGCTTTTTACCAGTGGCAGCCACACCTAGTTTAGAAGCACTGAGGTAAATTGAATACAACAGTAGTTCTCAATCAGGAGTGTCACCACATTCAGAAAGTTGTGGAAGAATGCCCTGACCCCGGAAAGGTTGAAAACCACTACCCTAAATTATGCTGAATAGTTATGTATTCCAGAGAAAATCTATACATCCAAGATTGCAGAACCAGGCAACATTTAGACATGAGTGTTTTTTTTTTCTAGGGAATCCTAACCCTTTGCGCATCTAATTAAAATATTATAAAAAGAAAAAATAAGAAAAAAGTCCTTTAAGCCAGCAAAGCTTGCTTGCATTTTATGGTTAGAGAATGGTTGTGTTTTAAGCTTAAAGAAGAAGAGTGCTCCAAATGGCTTGAGAAAAGCTGTAGAGAGCGACAAAGTTCATGCTGCTGCTTAGTTAAAAAAAATAAATAAAAGAAACCAAACCCTAAGTCCTAGTGCAGATGAACCAGACTTCATCTCTGGGTTAGAGCACAGCTTCTCAGAAATCAGTGAGATTTCTGCAGCCTGCAGTATCTTGGGTGAGTGTTAGTGATACTGAAGAGGATACTTCTGCTTTTGAGCAAGTATAAATCTCTCCATCTAAAAATGGAATCGTTCCTGCTCTTACCCTCTGAGCTATTGGTTTAATGCTTCTTTTAGCCTCATACTATGTACACCAATGTTTCTCTTAATTTTGTGTCAAGAAGAAGAGAACATCTTTTCCCCCTAAAAAATAAACCCAACCTGGTCCATTTGAGAGACTTCACTCAGGCTTCAGATAGCTCATTCTTGGAGTGAAAAGAGTTAATTTTCTTAATAGGGTTGGAGTTTTGTTGTAGTTGTGATAGTTTAGTACAAATCCAAGAAGCAAGAATTTTTTATGATATCTTTTATTGGGCCAGCTGTATGAGTGGGAGAGCCATTGGACAAGCTTTCAGGCATCAAGTGTCCTTCAGGTCCTAGCATTTCTCAGTTGTTCCTCACCCTTCCGCTTGCATGTCCATTCCTGTACCGGCTCATTTGTTCAAGAATCTACTCCTTAATCTAACTTTTAATGTGCCTTGACTTTTGCACTTTTATTCACATGCTGGGCTGCTCTTCCCAAATTTGCAGTGCGGGGGCAAAATTTGCTACCATGAAATATCAATAGCAAAGAAAATGCTGCCAAAAAAAAAAAAAAGCGGTGCAGCACATGCCACAGGAGCATGTGTCAGCAGACACAGAGGCTTGGTCCTCCAGGGAGACATGTTGGCTGCCAGCCAAAGCATCTCCCCTCCTCTAGTTCTGCCCTGAGTCCTCCATCATACCAGGTGCTGGGAGGAGTGGGGAAATAGCTGTTTCCCCATAGTGCAGCGTTTTGCCCCGCACCAAACTCCATGTGCAGGGGTGTGCGCAGAAACAAAAATCAACAACACAGATTTGTGCAACTGCTATTTTTGCTGTGGCAAATGCATGTAGGGATGTGCCCATTCTGGTGGGTATTGGAGGGATGGCAAGGATCTGAGCCCTTTCCCAAAGTGCTGGGATTAGATCATCTTTGGGGGCACAAGGTAGTACACGCCCTACCCTGTGAATTGTTTTTTCTTGGGTGAGTAGCACTATTACCCTTTCCCCAAACCATTCTGGATTTTTTTAATTCATCAGCCACACAACAGATGGTATTGCACCCTTTGTTACAGTCAGGAAATAAGCCTAGCTTTGAATGAGTGTCTTGACAAGATTTGTGGCATGTTCCAATTGTGAAGGTGGTGGCTAGAGATTTTAAAGAAGGGCTGGTTTGGGCTGACCACACCAAATATCACCTAATGGCATTTTACATTAAGATTACTCAGTGTGTTTGGTGCTCTTCAAGTTTTTTCCTCTCCTCAGATGTTACATTCCCTGTTTGCAGTTGAATATTGCATGCATTCTCTTCCTGGCCTAGAGATGTGCAAGAGACCCAGGCTTTTTCTTGCTCCTGTCATCATACTCTCTCTAGCCTTAGTATATACTATTGAAAGTAACTATATAGCCTTGAGCCATACTTCTCTGTTCTGTGATCTTGTCAGATCTCATAAACTAACCAAGATAGGGCCCTATCAGGCCTCAAATGGCTTCCATGGGAAAAAGAGAAGTCCATAAAGCACTTTGCTTGCACTCCATAATGCAGCTACCATCTGCAGCAGCATCTGTTCAGGAGGCTCTGCTGTGGCACTCATCCTGATGCTCCTTGATTACTAAAAATGTTGCAGTGAAGCTGTGAGGCAATGATACATGGAATTTGCTATTTTGCAGATGTGGCACTTTGACAGAGAGGGATAGCATGTCCGTGGTAGCAGAAGCCAGAGTAGTTTCTTAACCTCTTAATCCCACAGCTGCTCCTGCTCTAACATGCTCATTCATCTTTGTTTTTGATGATCTGTTCAGTGACTCTCCTACACTGGTAGACCACCTAGGCAACCTGTTCAGGGCAATGGCTAGGCTTGCCATTACATTTTCCGGGTGGGAGGGCAGTGGTGAATGGTGAAGGAGAATTTCTTTGACCATGGTGCCATATTTGGAGCCCCCGGAGGACAAGAGCTGGGGGGTGTCTATCAGAGGTAGTCAGGTGGAGTTCTGGTACATGATGTAAATGGGTTCTGTATAACTTGAGGTGGCCCAGTGGATACCAGATAGTTTCCTGCTTTGTGTCTTCTGCCACATGGACCTTTGAACTGGTCACTATTGGTGTTGCGTTTGTTTGTTTGTTTAAACAAAAACTAAACTCATCTTATTTGTTTAAATAATTCTTACTTTCTCAAGGAAGCAGGTAATGATCACAAGCTGCAAAAAGGCTTACTTTTAACAAATGAAGCTGTTCTTTAAAACATGCTATATATTCAGCATTTAGCACAGTTGAAACCTTGGTTGGAGCCACAGAGGTTAAGAAAATTTAATTTCTCTTAATGGAGCCCATAAAAACATTTGAGGGTACAAAAGCAAATAAATGTCATTAAAACATAAAGCTACCCTCTATAAATCCAAAGAAAACCAACCATTGGGTCTGCTCCTCATACCCATCTCCTCTGGACAGTGAGGGAGCAGAGATCTCAGAGCTCATACACTGAGAAAATATCAACACCTTGCATACTGTATAAGAAGTTCAGCCATACAGTCATTCCTGTAACTCTTTGTTCTTTCTTTTAGTGCTAAATATGCATATCCCAAGGACAGGGGTCTAATGAGTGCAGGGTGCATAAAGCATGCTTAAGAAGGACATGTGACTCACTTTCTAGTGCTGTCTGTTCTACTTCTCCACCCCCAGCCTGTTGAATCTCCTCCAGGTGGAAACCAGCATCAGGAGATGGGTGAGAAGATGACTTGCACAAAAAACTGCTAATTTATGCCTTGCAGCAACAAATCCAGGCCAGGTGCTTTGGCTGTTCTTACTGGTATTTTGCTGTTTAGTAATTGCTCATTTGCAAGTATATATCCAGGCCAGCATGTGGTGTTACAGGAAGAGATGGCTCATTTCATAACCACCCCCTTTTCTCTGTCAGAGTAAGGAATCCTATTTGGTTGGCCAGGACATGAGAGAGACCCCTTCCATTTTGTTTTCTCTGTAAGATTTCTGTCTGGTCCAATTCAGAGGCTTTTACGTTTAGCAGGCAAGAGTTCTGTGTCGAATTTGGTTTGGGTTTGTCAGAGTTTTCCATGTAGCTTTGAGTAGAAAGAATATTGCATCCTGCATTCCCTTGGCTCTTCATGCAGTCAGGGAGGTTATTTCTTTCTCCCCACCCACTGACTGTGGTAGATTCTTAGGGGTCCTTGAATCATCATGGATGCTTGCAGATGTTTAAAAAAAACAACCCTAAACCCAAGCAAACCATGCTGTACTGGAAGAAGCAGCACATTACTTTGACCCAGCTCCTCAGCAATTGTATAGATAGGTTGCTTCAGCAGGGCTTTTTGGTGCTTTTAGCTGAAGCTGATTTGGTCAGCTATTATAAAAGTACCAAAAAAGCCCCACTAAAGCACCCAATCCATACCAGACGTTGGGCAAGCTGGGTCCAACTAACGCGCTGCCTTTCTGGGCACGTGCTGGGTTTGGCATGGGAACATGCTGAGTTTAAAATAAAGCGCCATTTTGGCTGCTTTTTTAAAAAAAAAACACCCTGCAGGCAGTCCATGAGTCCCAAGCTTCTCTTCAGGTGGCTTCTGCTGGGTCTAGAAGCTGTGATGAGGCAAGGGGCCTACCTCATGGGGTTATAGCTGCAAATAGGGGAGCACTGAACATATCCTCTGTCATCCCTCTGTCTCTCCCTTTAGAAGAGTGGCTACGTACTTTCAATTACCACTAACTCTGAAAATAAGCTGTTTGTGGGTAGAATGGGCCTTTAAATAAATTTTGGTCAGCCCTTTTGCTTGTCCTCTAAATGTTGTGATGTGCATTAACAGAGTAATGCAGTACATTGAGGCTTTCATTCAATATGAGAGAGGGGATTTGGAAATACTTTGTGTAGGCAGAGTTCATTCTGCTAGAAATTCACTTTTGGAATTTCCTATTCCAGGTGCTTGATCTTGCAATCTAAATGCTGTACCAGTGGTAGAGTTTTGTATTTAAGATTTTAGGCCTTCAAGGAAAACAGAACCTTAGAATTTTGAAGGTAACTGGCTCATAAACCTTAAACTCTTCTGCTGTTGCTAGCAAAACTTGTAAATCTTATGAGCCAACAACAGCTGTGCGCTGCACTAGCAGCAGCAAGGTATGGATCTCTGCAGTGCAGCTAACAGCTTAATCGAATGTTCTAGTTGGCATGTATAGTCCCATGTTTTCAAATAGTCATAGCTGTCTTTTAGGCTTTTATTGCAAAGTTTTATCACATACTGCTTATTGAAACTTATTTGTATGTAGGGATAAATTAAATAGCCAGGTCTCTGTCCTCAGAACTGGTGGGTTAGCTAGACAGCAGGCAGCAGGCACTGATTTTCTTACCATTCATTTCTGCAGCAACTAGAGTACCTCATAATAATGATGACTGTGTTTTATACAGAGCTTCCCCTCCCTAGGTTTTTTAGAGGCTTTACAAACGTGGACAAGGATTGATACCCCATCCACAAACTGTTTGAACTGAGGTGTGTACAAGTGAGGTGACTTACTCAAGATGCAGCGCACGTCAATAATATAACAAGCAGTAGGACCAGCACTACAGCCCTTCCATCAAGTGAGAGAGCAAACTTGTTTCCCCACACAGTTGCTTATAACCGCAGCCTTCTGTTTGGACTTTTTATTTTGTTTGTGTTGTGTCAGTGCTGATGCTTGGGACAGCGCTGGTATTTTTTATTTAGGGATAGAAAAGCATGTTTGAGGTCACCTGCCAGGTGGTGCTAAACTAGGCCCTCCTCTGTCCAATCAGAAATTGTTGGGCTAGATGCAGAAATTGCTGGATGTGTATCGTCTGTTACAGAAAATCATAACTATTCATTGTGGCCCTGAAATCTCTCAACTACTCTAAATAACAAAGGAGACACCAGGTGTAACTTTGTACCGTCTCCATGAACTAACTGTCTGCCACTTGATTCAGCTCACCTGCATATAATGGTTTTATTACTGACTGTGTCGCTGTTGAATTACAGGACATATGCTGGCTAGCCTTGGAGGAGAATCCTTTTTACAGCATGACTCTAGACTGCTTCTAAAGGAAATTGATGCTGTTGTACATTGTATAATATTATGAGATATTTAAACCGACCTAACTCTGAGGAACTTCAGTGGTTTGCCTTTGAGCTTCCTACAAGTGCTCAAGGAACATAACTCTATTTTGAACTTACTCTCCCCATGCAGAATCGGTGACTTGGAACTAATTTTGCTCCTGTTCAGCACCAGGTTAATTCCCCCCTCCTCCATTTCGAAGTAAGTAGAAAGCAGTAATTCAGCAAATTGAGCTAAACTAGGAAAAGGATGGCCAACTACAGATGTGTCTTTTAGAAATCAAGCCTGGGAATGGCAACAAGTCACTTGTCTGCTTTTCAGCGAGGTCAGTGAACCAGCGTCCGACCCTCCAAGTGTGAGAAGTTTGGAGGAAGAGGGTCTTGTGACCCTCAAGTGTGAAAGTCTGTATCAGTAGATCTGCATATCTCTTCACAGCTCTGCCATAGACTGTCTGTAAGACCTGGGCCCAAGTGATTTGCCCAGGGTTCTCAAAGCCTTATTTAGGCACTTTTTAGGTTCTCAAAGCCTTATTTAGGCACATTCCCACTGGAATTACAGAATTAGGGGGCTAAATACCTTAGTTTATTAGAGACGGCCCGTCTCAGGGTGCAGATGGGTGCCTTTCTATGCACACAGCTTTGAGCTTCTCAGCTGGGAGGCACTGCAGAACTAGAGTGTGTAGATTTTCCCCCTCCCTCCCTGCTTCCCTTAACAGATTGCTGCAAATGCTTTCCCTGTGACCCATGGCTAAGTGTCAGCTGTGAGAAGGTCCTCAGACTGCTCACCCTCTGAAATAATCAAGTCATTACACAGTCTGGTGTTTGCCATTAAATGTCATTTCCTGCCCCACACTTCTTAAAGCAAAGACAACACTGACTGAAGCACAGGTCGCTTCTTATCAGGATTTGGCTTGTGCCAGTCCCAGTAGGTCCCTCAGAAATGTCAGCTTCCTTTGTTCTTCTAAAGCTCTTCATGTCCTTTTCTATTTCTGTTGCTCCAAGTCATGAACCTGGCTCTGTAAAGCACTCTCTTCTGTCACCTTGTGAAGCACCTTGTGACCTTTTCATTTAACTGGGTGTTTTAAGTTTAGGGCAAAGTTTTATCCTTTTGATACTGGGGACTTTACAAATATCCTTTCTTCATTATCTTGTCTGGGCAGAGAGATCACTCCTGGGAAGAGAAGGCAGGAGCAGCCAAGTTTCCTAGTTTCTGTTGTGTTATTTTGAAAATGTTTCATATCTCCTCTTGCTGGTAACTTTTCTCTTCTCCCAAATTGCTAACCTCCTGTTTTTGTGTTTGGTGTCTGCATCAACAGCATACTAGGGTCCTGATCCAGCAAAGTGCATGCTCTAATGAAACAGGACTGCCTGTGCTCAAAATCTAAGCATGCATTTAATGCCGTGCTGGATTGGGCCCTAATTCCAGGAGTGTTTTTAATGTGTATTGTACATTTATTGTAGTTTGCTATAGAAGCTTTTGACTTGGTTGATGCAAACTGTGGGCATGTATAACTTTGCTTCCTAGTAGCTTCCATGTTCTTTCATGTTATGTCAGTCATGTAATGGATTGAGTTGTGTTGCTTTCTGAAACCTAGCTGAGTTTGGAAAAGTCTTATTGGTGGTAGCACAATAGCCCAAATTAATGAGCAACAGCTAGGTTGGAATTAGAATGCTTGAGTAGACACTAAGCTGTATTTAGACACCTGAAAATCCATCCTTAGCATTGATTTTTAGGCCTTGTGCTCCAATGCTACATATAAAAATGAAAATCCATTGCTCCTACTTCACCTTTATGGGGTAATAAACCAAACAGGTCTTTAATTAATCCTCTTACTTTTGGTGCCAGGACGAATTGGAGAGCATTTGTTCTGTAATAATTGCATTTTAATGTTGCATTTTTTCCCCATTAGCTCTAAGTAGTTGAGTCTGCCTGCTAATGCCAGATTCCCTTTCTTGCCTTCCCTGCCTCCTTGGGTACAAGTTGAAATTGCAGAGAAGCAAACTGGGGAGGGGGAGGAGCAGTTGAATAGAAAGAGCTTTTAGTTTCTTTCAGTGGTGCAATTGGGGGTGAGAAGGGCAGAATGTGGGAGAAGATATCTAATTTGGCTCTTGTTTCCTCTAGCTCCCATTACTTTTACAGCATTTGTTGAGGTAAGCTTCAGCTCACAAAAGCTTGTGTTAGATATATCTACTTTGATTACTCTATAAAGTGGCTAAAGGCATCTCCAACACTGACCAGGTACTGGAGAAACTCTTGGACACAGAATGAGGACTATAGATCAGATGTTTCAGTCCTGGGTGCCTGAGATGAGTCTCTGATGCAGCAAAGCATTTACTGTGAGTTTAGGTGTAAGTGAGTGTGTTGTACTACATTCAGCTTGTCATGTGCTTAATGGTTTGCTGAGTAGGGATGGGCTTAGGAAAGTGCTTAGCCTCAAGTGTGGTCAGTGCAGATCCAGAGGGGGTCCAGTGCCACGGCCGCACCTCTCTTTCTGACTGTGTAGTGGAAGCAGCCAGGGACATTTTTTAAGTTTCCAAAGAAGGGAAGAAGCCCCTCCTGCTGCCGCCACTGTTCTAGGAGTGTAGGGAGCTCCTGTCTTGCTCCAGATGGGCTGCATGGGGGCTGTGCTTAGCCTGGGACAGTGGCGCAGTGGTGGCAAGCAGGCGGGTTCCCCATCCTTGTCAGGTCCTTCTAGGTGTTGCTTATCAGCCAGGGAGGGGGAATCCATCTGCCCACCCAACCATAATCATTGCTATCCTAGGTTGAGCTTGGCCCCTTTGCAACGAAGGTGGAGAGGCTTTGGAGCTCCCCTCATCCTTGGGATGGAGGCAGCAATAGGTGAGAGAGGGGAGAAAGGATGGGGAGGGGAGTCTCTGAGCAGGGAGGAGATGGGGGTGGGGGGGGGAGTGGGAGGTGGGAAAGGAGGCTGGGAGGGGGGGGCTGCTCCTGCATCCCTTTTGTAAAATCCTGGATCAGCTTCTGAGCACGTTGAGCAAGTGCTGTGCTGAACCAGGGCCCTGAATTGACATGTAGACACCTAAATGGATGTTACCAGACTTTTCAGTCCAGAATGATGTATTTAGACTGGCAGCCACCAGTAAGGTGAACCACTTGGCAAAGGGTTTCAAATGTGCAGAGCAGAAAACAAGCCCAGAGCCAGATTTTCAAAACTGCTTAGCTCGGTGAAAAAAATGACAGCAGGTGGGAGATCTCCTGAACATCTTGCCATTTGTTTAGGGGCCTGAGTAAGAGCTTCTTGGGTGCCTCGGGTTTGGCTTTAAGAGATGGGGAATATAGTCAATCAAGTGCTGCAGTAAGGATATGGAATGGAGTGGCATTCCCTGAGCCTTGTCTATGTAGTGGTAAGCCATTGGTAAACTGACTGGTGCCACTCTTCTGGGAGAATACATTTTAAGAGCCTCACCGTATCCCCACGTCTCTCACTTTTTTGTTCAGAGTAACCGTCATATGTTGGAAAGCTAATTTTCCGTTTTGCTGTACCATGGCTCTTGTTTCTCTTTATGTGTTTCAACTTCTTATCTCAGGCTCTCAGCTTGCTAACCGTATTTCCAGTCTCCGGGTGGGGATAGAAGGATTCAGTGCAAGGCTGTGCTGCCTGTGGTCCCCAGAGGGTGGAGATGTTGTATGAGTCAGGCCCTTTTCTGTCTGGAGCCCAGTCCTAACAGCAGCGAATGACGGGACAGGACTCTGAGTGATGAGGAATGTTCCTGTGGTTATGTAGTTCCATCAGTCTCTCAAGTTGTTGCATCTTGAAGTTTTCAATTATTTTTTAAATTGGATTAAAATATTATCCTTATTTGCTCAATCACGCTGGCAGCTCCAAAGAGTGTCCCACTGGGTGTGAGCGACACATTAGCATGTTCTTGCTTTTACAAGGAGACTGCATTTAACATAATTGTAAATAAAGATTTTGCACATTCTTGAAGGGGACAGTATGTCTTTTGTAAATCTGTGAAGAAAAAAAAAATAACAGGAAGCTGCTTTGGGGAAAAGCGGCACAATGTCCCACTAGCCAAATTGCATTCCACTATGTTTTGACTATGGTTAGGATTTTCTCATTTGTTGTTGGAGTACATGGAGACACCACACATGCTGTGGTGCAAATCTTTGGGATTTATTAACACAAAGGGTACTAATGCTAACCTCAGATGTTCCAAAATCATGAACCAGGATCCTCAAACTCATGAGATATGGTTTAACAACAGTCAGATCTAATTCTCACCAGGAGACCGTAGTGCTTTGCAACAGAGGTCAGCACCATCATCCCATTTTAAAGATGGGAAAACTGAGACACCAGTGGGTGGAAGGATTTGCCCAAGGTCACCTAGAAAAGCAGCAGCCAAGCTTGAAATAGCACCCAGGTCCCATGAGCCCCTTTGGAAAACTTAAGAAGCTTCTTTTGAAGCATTGAACTTAGGGTTCTATTTGTCTTCAAGTTTTTTAACTCTTAAAGTGAATGTTCCATGATTGCCTGCGTCCAGGGGGCTGGGGTGTGAGAGACAACCTGAATACTAGCAGCCCTGGGTGGCATTAATGGGCAGGGCTTTTCTAGATATTAGATAAGGTGACCTTGAACCTCAGCTGGTATAAAATGATGTAGTTCTATATAGGGATTTGTAGCTGCACTGAAGTAGCTGAGGATTGGGACTGTGTTTTGTAGGGCAGGGAAAAGGGAAATCAGGCATTCTTGCTGTTGGGTTACCTCCATGCTATGGGGCTGCCATTGATTTGACTGCTGTGGTAGCACATCAGCAACCAAGCCCATGGGTGGAGGTGTAGCTTTGCCGCAAAGAGGAGTGCTGTTGCTGTTAATCACATCAGTTGTCCTGAATGCAGCAGAACCGTCTCCTAGGGGTTCTGCCAGCAAAGCTCTGGGGTCTGATCTTCTTGTGTCCCTCAGCTGACAAAACTTTGCCATGCCGTCAAGGGCGTAACTTGGTGTTGTGTATGTCTGTTCTTGTTAGCTGGCTCCCACAGATGCTTGGAGTCCTTATGGACAAAGGCCTTGTCTCCCTCTGAAAAATTGCTTGATCTTATCCTACACTGACACAGCTCCACCTTCCAGCAGCTAGAGAGGTGCACTGGGGGACAGTCTACCATCATTCATTATTTGAACCCATCACAGTGGAGTTAAGCCTCTGTGAGTTGTACAGGGGTATGCAAGATCAGGGAGTTTTCCACAGAATCTTCCAATAATACTGAGTAGTGTGCAAGCCAGAAGCAACCCAAGTTTGCTTAACATTTACAATGCAAATCCTTTTTGCAAGGAAGCTTGATATGGAAGCCGCTGAGTTACAATAACTGGCACCCCATCAATATGGCTGTTAATCTCTTTTCAAAACAGAATTGCCAAGTATGTTTGCAATGATGGAAAGACTCTTTGGAAACTCATTTTGATTTTTATATTGCCAAAGTGTCAGTAACAGAACTTCTCTGGGTAGATGTGATATCTTTTATTAGACCAACTAAATAGTTGGAAAAATTGTTCTTTGCAGGCTTTCAGACACAAACACCCTTCTTAGGCATAGGAAGAGTCTGTTGTTGTTTTGTGCTCTCCTGGGTAGAATAGAAGCCAGCGTGCAAAATGCAGGTCTGTGAAAATGCAAATGCTTGGCAGAGAGGTGGAAGACAATAGGTATGGGAGGGAAAGGGGGCATGTTGACTTGGTGATAGAATGTAGCTGGTAAAATGTAGAGGGGTTACCTGGGGTTATCAGATGGCAAGCAGGTTATAATGCACCATAGATTAAAAAATTCATGGACTAAATATAGACATTGAATAATAACACATTATAACCTGCCTGCCATCTGATAAACCCAGGTAACCTATCTTCACTTTACCAGCTATATTCTATCACTAAGTCAACATTCCCCCTCCACCCCCAACCCCCATACCTGACTCACTTACCTGGCAGGGGAAATACCATGACCAATCAGGTGGCTTTCCTAATTGCAGGGGAAACTACCCTGCACTTTTTTGGCAGGGTACCTTGACTGAGGTAAGGCATAGTTAGCCTCCCACTTTCACTTCCAGTGGGAAGGTCTTGGTTTTATGCCAACTTTATGGAAATGGGAGTTTACTTCCTAGCTTGCTTCTGTGGTCATACAGCTGAGGGCAAGCGAAAATCGGGGGCATCCAAACCCCAAGTCTCCAGGCTTGGGCCTACACATAGGATGCCCGTCAATGGATTAGGAAGCATCTGAAGTCCCAAGTGGGGGTGAAGGATGTTTGCTGGTAGCAGGGCCACATATGGTTCTTGAATGATTCATGGGTTTGGAATTGATTTGGCTGATCTGGCCTTTGGACATGAAAATTTTTCCTTAAAAAAACAAAACCAGACCACAAAAGCCTGTCTCACACGTATTGCCTTCCACCCCTCTGAAGCTCACTGCCATGCATTTGCAGTTTCACAGACCTGCATTTTACATATTGGCTTCTATTCTACCCAGGAGAGCGCACACAACAACAGACTCTCCCTATGCCTGAAGAAGGGTGTCTGTGCCTCAAAGCTTGCAAAGAACAAATTTTCCAGCTATTTAGTTGGTCTAATAAGAGATATCACATCTACCCAAAGAACCTTGTCTATGTATGTCCTTAGACCAACACGGCTACTACCAACAACCCTAGTAACAGAAGTTTGTATTTAAAAGCTATATAAATGAAAGATAAGCCTTGACTGTACATCCAATACGTCCCTGCACAATCAAAGAAACTTTGAAGCTTTATAGAAATGTGCTTTATAGAAAGTCTGATATTAGCAATGCCTTCAGAGCCTTATTTTGAGGGCTCGTCTATGTGGAGATAATGAGTCAGCACTACTGCTTTGATGTAACTTGGTGGTTCTCAACCAGGGTGTTGTGATATTCTTTTAAAAGTGCAATGCAGTATTAGCACTGTTAGGTATGCACACATCTACACTTGATTCACAAGGTAAACCCATAAATTTCAAATAGGAGTCCATAATGTCAAAACCATTCTGACCTGTTATAACTTGAATTCTTTGCAACAGAAGAATTGCTCTATTATTTTTTCCAGGGTCAAGAAGTGAGTAAAAGTTAATACCTGTCATTTTTCTGAGAGGTGCCTTGAGTCAAAAAAAAAAAAAAAAAAAAAAAAAAAGATTGAGAACCAAGCCTGTAGTTATTCTAAAGTAAATCCCTGCTCTGGATACAGTCTTATTTTTTAATAAAGGTCCTTCTTTATCTCACTCTTACTGCACAACTCTTGAAGCCAAAATCTGGTGACTTGCTCAAACAGGTCACAAGCCTGCTGTTTTTGTTTATAATACAGAACAATTCTGGAATACCTGTAGCAGTTGAATTTACACCTTGTTATTCCAAGATAATTTCTCAATGTAGACAAGTCCCCATACTTGATTTTTCTCTGTTTGAAGAATGTTGTAATTCTGGTATGCTTACTATGATCTTTTTCTAGTCCTATCCTTTGCATATCCATATATGTAAGAGGTCTTCAAATAGTCTTCAAGCAATTAAGCATAATCACTTTGGAGGAGGGAGGAACCGAAGCTTAAAGCTGGTTTAAGTCTCAAGCTTTTTGCAGGAAGTAGGTTTGTTGTGCATGAGTGAAACATGGTGGCAGCTGTCCAGGGTTCTCGGATAATACTGGAGCATGGGACAGGTGTAGAGAGAGAGAGAAAGTTATTGAAGGTAGAGATTTGGACTCCAAGGAATAAAACCAAGAGCCTACTTAGTCGGTTTTTAAACTAGAATATGGCATGGGCACTACATTGACAGTATCTTGTCTGTTCCCATTGAAGAATGAATGGCATGATAGCCAGGCCAATTTAAGTATCTTCATCTGACACTCTTCTTAATAATAACCTAACCTTTTAAATCCCTGAGAGATGCATTATCTTTCAGGGTAAACACTTTGACCAGTTCCTTCCCATCTATATTATAAACAAAAACAGCAGGCTTGTGACCTGTTTGAGCAAGTCACCAGATTTTGACTTCAAGAGTTGTGCAGTAAGAGTGAGATAAGGAAGGGCCTGCTGACTCGAGGGGTATTATACTTGCATAGAAATGGTTGTATTGCTGCACATCATTTGTAGCCCTATAATACAGGCTCACAGTTCTAGCACAGAGAAAGTTTTGTGCCAGTGTAACTTGCCAGAGGAAGCTGTAAGCGCTAGTGTAGCTAAGCTGAAGCAAAAGAACATCTGCATAGGCAAGCTTGTTGTAGAGGCTTGGAGAAGAAAGCTTCTCATTCTGTTTAGTGTAGAGCATTGGGTGCAGGGGGTAGTCTGGCCATGGATGACGCCTGAGACTAATCTTGCCCTACGCTCACAGCCAGTTCTCCAAGTACAGTACTGATGGTTGAAGCTCTTCCCTTTAAAACTCATCCCTTTAAATGTAATGCCCTGAAATTCAGGCAGTGTCATCTGATTCATAATGTTAACTTGAGTCACTAGAATTTTTGTAACTGGAAACTGAAATAAAAGCACTGCTTTGTCTTTCAAGTATTCACTAGAACGAGCTCTTTGGGAAAAAAATGCAGTGATGGTATTTGAAAAAAATTAATTCCTAGGCATGAAAAGTGATATTTACTTATGTACTAAGCTGATTAGATTAGAAAGCACTTTCTCACTTCCCAAAATATTTCATTCTGTCTTCATTTATATCAGAGCTCAAGAGCCTCACTTTCATAAATAAAGAAATAAGGGGAGGGGTGCATTTGAAATAATAAAACATTATAAGGTCGAAATGTGTTTCAGCAGTGAGAGTCAGAATGAAATGATTGGATTGGTGGTTTGTTTTAAAGAAAGTGTATCTGAATTTTTGTGTGATCCAGCTACAGTGCCAGGACTTTGCTTCTCTAAGGGACAGAAGACGTTCTAGGCAGTAGTTTTATATGCTCTGAGGCCTTGTCTTCACTGCAGAAATGACTTGTTCTCTTTAACTAACCTAGTGCCTGCTGTTTAAATACTAAAAACATTGTCATCCCATTTAGTAAGTTCCCTACCCATCTTCCAGTTCCTCTACTAATCCCTTGTTTTCCAACTAATAATTACCTATGTGGCACCATATTAAAGCTTAATTGAAGTCTAGGTAGTTGAGATCCACTGGCCTAGACCAAGCAAAAGTAGATTTAAACTTTCTAAGACCCATGGATAGACTTGAGGCACCCCTTGGAAAATGCCAGCTCTTAGTTTTCACTATTTTTTGCTTGAGGAAAAATAATACAGCAGAAAGACCACAACACGTCAGAATGGTTTTAACACTATGAATTCCAATTTGAAATCTCTGGGTTTAACTTGTAAATTGTGTTTGTAAATTTAATAGTGTTAACATTGTATAGCACCATGTGGCACCCTTAAAAGATCTCAGGGCACCCCAAGGTGTCATGGCATCTTGATTGAGAATCATTGGTCTAGCCTCTAGAACATCAGTTACAAGAAAGACGGTGATCTGGTTAATAGTCCGCCCCCCCTGCCCCCCCCCCTTAAGCATTTTCCACTTGTCTTTATTCTCGACTTCACTTTTTTTCTAAAGCTTTGCATATTGTTGAGAACAGCCTAACCGACCTGTAGCTGCTTGAGTAATTTTTCCCCCCTCCACTTCCCTAAGTATAGGGACTTCAGCTGCTGTTCTCCAATTCTAACTTTACTCTTATTCTTCATATTCACCTCATCTGTAAGGGGAGATAGTAATGCTACTTTTTTTTCCTAGCCTTTCTTTGCCCTCCTATTTAGACTGTGAACTCTGTTAGGGAAGGAACAGTCTCTTCTTGTGTACAGTACCTGTTAGAAAAGGGCCCTGAGGCTATCACTGGAATATCATTAATGCAGATTCCCAGCAGCCACAAGTTTCTAGTTAATTACACAGTTTTGGAAATTTAATATAAATAGTCTTTGCCTTTTTGTGACCAAAATGTCTCCATGTTACTTGCTAAACAAAGCTAGAGAGTAATTTGCATTTGCATTCAATTTGCAGTTGTTGTTGTTGTTGTCTTTTTCCCTCCCCCCCCATCCTTGCAGTTGGTGTTGTCCACTGTAACTCATGGCACTTTGCAGGAAGCTTCATGACTTAAAATGAGCCCCCAGACCCAACAGAAGTAAGCTGTTGGGGGGGTGGGGTCCTCCTTCCCAGGCCAGGCACTGTGTTCAGAATGGGGAGGGGGAAAGGGACCACAGGGGATTCCTTCCGAAGGTTCCCCAGCCAGGCTGGAGGGGGGGGTAGGGGGATGGGAGCCTCTGTCAGATGTGGGGGCTCCAATCCCCCTACCCCACCCTCCAACACAGGCTGAAAAAAACCCAGACCAGACTCCCTCTGCTCCCTTTCCCCCTTCCCATTCCAAGAGCAGTGCTGGCACAGACAGAAGTTACTGGCACTGCACTGTTTTGGAGTGTCTTCATCTGAACCCCCAAGAAATGATGGTTTAGTTTTTTGCAGGGTCAGGCCCTTTTAAAGCACTCTGCAATCATGTACTTCTGTTTGGTTGTGGATGTAGAGTGCTTTCAGGGGCCAGATCAGAAATAAACTGTCGCTTCTGTCTGCGCCCTCTGTTCTTGAACCAATTGAATAGCTTTCTGCTTGGTGGGTCTGATCCATCCTCTTGGATATAACAACCCCACCAATACGGGTTATCAACCAAGTTCATATGGGCTGGACATTTCCAGAGCATGTGTGTGCAGCTTTCAGTGTGGAATCTTCAGCCCAGACTTGAAAAGCAGCCTTTGTGTTTATAAGGCACAAATATGAATGGTAAATGGAAATTTCTTCCGTCAATCTAATTTAGGAAATCTGGTAGGTATCTCTTTTGGAAAGAGAGTCTTTCTTATAGATATGTGCCACAGGTGGTGCTTTGACTCCCAAAAGGGAAGATAAAAACGAGCCAGTATCCAATTGCTATACCATTTGTTCTGATTTTCATGAAAACTAGTCTTTATTCTAAAAAAAAAATGGGACAGTGTAGCTATGTGTAAATGTTTCATTCTGCATTAAATTTGGGGTGAAATCCAGTGTTCTCTAGTCAGGTCAGTAGGAGTCAATGGGAAACAGTTTTGCTTGTCATAATCAATAGTAATTCAGTGTGAGTGATTTTAAAATTTAATTAATTTAAAAATTAATGCAGTTAATTTTCAAAAAGCACCCAAATCACATTTTAAAAGTGATTTGGACTCCTAAATCACTTGGGGAAAATGGGAGGTGGGCACCAGCAAGTACTTTTGAAATCTTTATTCTTTATTGACTGAATAACTGAGTAAGCATATCGTCTAGTCAATAGTTTCTAGTTTGTGACGCTTGTTATTGATTGAAAACTAAGTTGCTCTGTAACTCCCACATTCTCTCTACAATTTGCAATGTTGCTGCCTTCATAATCATTAACTTGGGACTAGGTTCATAGTGACCTGTAGGAGAATTTTGGTTTCATGGTGGTTACTTGATACAAGCAAGAATTATGAACAGTTTCAGGTGCAATTATGAAACGGGTATGAGAAAAGAGAAATCAAATAAATGACTTGCAAGAAGGACATTGCAGCTCTTAGTACCACTTTTTTCTCAAGACACACCACCTACAGTGGCTCTTTATCATGTTTCAGCCAATGTCTAGGGGAGCAGAAGTTTTAAGGGTGTACACATAAGAAGGCTGGCCAAAATGTTTTGCACAGGACAGTGGCCTTTTGACAGTGAAAATTCTGGGATTTTTTTTTCCAATTAAAAGAAGGAAGAACATTGGAAGACAGAACCACCACCACCCACCCCTTTAAGAGGGGCACATGCAAGGGGACTATTCTGAAACATGTTTGCTTTTAAATCAATGCCAACTGGTAGGATTAGCTTGAAAATAGGGCCTTGAGGTTAATAATAAAGAAGGGACTACTTGGTTGCTATAATGAGGTGGGATTATCCTGTTGTCTCTAAAGGCAGAAAAGGGTATACAGTGTGATGAAGGGGACATCTCTGAGCAGGGTGGTGGGTAGTCCTGCGCTACCCCTGGAGGAAACAAGGAGATCAATCCTGTCTTGGTTGTAGTCACTCCCCTGTATGCTCCTTTCTTGGGGAAGTGATTCCTCTTGTCACCCTGATTTTACTCAGGTCAGCAGCTGTGGATGGTGAGGGAGGGTCAGAGCCAGCAGGCCTCTGAAATCAGTATATTTACTTGTGAGAGGAAGCATCAGATGCCAAAGCCCATAAGCCCTTGCTTCTCCCAAATGCCTGCAGCCCGTTGCAAACTGAGCAGGGGAATAAAACAGTCTTTGCCCCTGTGAGTTCTTGCACAGATGAATACTAGCTGTGCTCACAGAGCCCTTGGGGACACACTTTAAAGCAAGGGACATGTCTCATGGGCCTGACATTGCAATCTTCATGAACCTGGGGCAGAGCAAGTGATGTACAGCCTGCCCACACAGGCCTGCCAGTTCTTGTTTACAGGCTGCAAGGCTGAACTCAACTGGACTTTCTTTCCAAATCAGTTCTTTTCCAATTACCATTTAGGATAATTTTCTTACCTGAAAAGACAACAATTTGTTCTCAAGCAAGTTAGTCACCACTGTGAAATTGCCACACCCCTCAAGGCTGCAAATTTAGCCTCGCAGCCTGCAAAATAAAAGATGTGAGTCACCCAAGAAAAGTGAGCTGTAATAGGCAACAGGGAAAATATTTTGTTACCTCTTCAATGAGAGAGAAGCTGACCACTGCCTACCAGATTTGGATCAGTGTGTTGGATTCCTTGGTTACAGCATTCATCTTATTTATTTTCAATCTGCGGAACAACTTGTTCTGACAAACACTCACATATCTATAAATCAAATTCTCTCCAAGTAGAAACATTGGCCTGGTATGAGTTATTACCATAAATCAGTGGCTCAATCGAGCTAAAATTCATGTTAGCTATACAAGTACCTCCAATAAGATCAAGAAAGCTGGGATCATGGTCACCCCCTAAAAAAAAGTATCCATGCTGCCAACACATTCATAGGTGTTGGCAGCATGGATACTTGGACTGTAAGCCAGACAGGGACCATTTAATGTGCTTGTGCATTGTCTAATGTGTAGAACCCCAGCTAAAGGTATTATCACACACTATGGGGACATTTTCATTTATTGCAGGAGAGGAAAGAAATCAATACAATATGTGGAAAAGCTTGAGAGAGTCCAAAGGAGAGCCATGCACATGATCAGAGGGCAGGAGAGCAGGCCTTATGATGAGAAGCTGAGAGCCATGGGACTCTTCAACCTGGAAAAGCGCAGGCCCAGGGGTGACTTAGTGGCTGCCTATAAGTATATAAGGGGTGTACATCAGGATCTAGGGGAATGCCTGTTCACCAGAGCGCCCCGAGGGATGACAAGGTCAAACGGTCACAAACTCCTCCAAGACCAATTTAGGCAGGACATAAGGAAAAACTTCTTTACTGTCTGAGCCCCCAAGGCCTGAAATAGACTGCCTCTAGAGGTGCTGCAAGCACCTAGTCTGGACTCTTAAGAAAGATTTGGATGTTTATCTTGCTGAGATCCATTGACCCCAGCTGACTTCCTGCCCCTGGGGCAGGGGGGCTGGACTCGGTGATCTTCCGAGGTCCCTTCCAGCCCCAGGGTCTATGAAATCTAGAGTAGTATGCATGTTTGTTTGTTTGTTTGTTTGTTTTAATTGGTGTTATTCAGCACCCAGTTCAAACAGCTTTATTTTTGCAGGTGTTCTTTGAGCCACTCTAGTTTGTCTACAAGGCCAGGTACTCAGTGACACCTGTTGATGTCAAACAGGTTCACTGAAGTTAAGTTTAGAGTAGAAGGGAGTGTTGGAGGGTGTGTTGCTACTGCTAAAGACAAAAGCTGTTCTAGTTTTTGCGTGATTTAGTCCTCAACCACCTTATTTTTAAAGGTCCCAGTTTATAAGACATTAAAATGTACAGTGAAAACACTGATATGATCATATCTATGGATTTGCAGCCACAGCTACTGTAGAGTCTGGTATGTTATAAAGCTTTGACCAAGGTATTTTGGCAGCAATCGCCGCCCAAGTGCAATGCGGTCAGTCCACTGATGGCAGCAAACCTTGAGACTTAGTTAGACCCTTGGGTTGTAACTGGGGAGCTCGGGTTCTTATTGCTATCTTGAAAGTAATCACTGTTAGGTCTTTACTTGACCGTTGACTCAATCAAAGGATGCACACTTTTATCTCTTATTTTTAAAAAAAGAGGTGGGAGAGAACTGGGGAGAGGGGATAATACTGTACATGTGAATTTGGAGATGGATTATTTCACTGGTTAAAGTAGCAGTAGAATTTTTTTTCTGAGACACACAAGGAGACATAATACAAGAAAATTAATACTCTCTGTAAGTGGGAAATCTATTTAGATGCTGTAGGCCTCTCTGGGGATGGAGTAATTCATGGCCACAAGTTCCAATTTAAGGAGGGTGACCTCTAACGAGTACAAGCAACTAAAATGTTACACTAGTTATTTCATGGCCTGAGCTCTAGGCCAATTATTTGGAGCCTTGTTGAGCTGTTTGTTAGGAGGAGGAGGAATTGGTAAGGGACATGTTTCCTCTGATACGATCCCATTTATTAATAATAAATGTGCACAAAGCCCTGTTTCCCTAATACAGTTCAACAGGAGGAAGTTTCCGTGCTCACAAAAGCCTCTTTCTCTAGCAAGCCCTTTGACCCAAGAAGCTCTGGTCTTGGGTGCCACTGGTTTGATCCCCTGACTCCTGTATGCACTCATTCCTAGGGAAAACCCTCAGCCCATGGGGCTTAATTTTGCTCAGGCTTTGCCTTGTCGCCAGTGCCTTGAATATTAGCTTCGGCATGTTTCATTTATCACTGCTCCTGCCATTTGACTTGTAGGATACTTTCCCCCCTTACCAGATTTAAAGACTGTGATTTGCCTGCAAGTCCTGTAGCATCAACACCTTCTTTCATCACCTCCTCTTCCCCTCCCCTCCCCACCCCCAAAAAAATAATTACTAGCATTGATTTAAAGGAAGAAAAATAACCACAGGCTTTGGCAGGGCCTTGCCTTGCCTTGGGGCATAAGCTGACCACTAGCTATGAGGGGAGCAGGAGAGAACTGTCCCAGAGAATAGGATAACCCGTTGGCTGCAAACAGATGTCACATTTGTCCCGGGATAAACCATTTTATCCCAATACAAAGTGCAGCTATTCATGTGTCTGTGTCCATTGTCCCGGGATACATCCTATAAAGGTTCACCAGATAAGCAGTACTAATGGTTTATCCCAGGACATCACAAAGTGCATCTGAATGGTTATCCTTGGATTGCATCATTGAAGCAGAGGCAAAAAAAGCAGCAGTGTGTTCAGCCACTCACCAAACCTTGATCACAAGGTTGATGCATGCACACATCAATTCTGGGATATTTCTGTTCCAGGACAAATACAGGTATAGCTTATCCAAGGGCAAATGCAATATAGCTGTACCTTCCTGTGAACCAACTGGTATTTAATACTGCTGGAAATGGGGTGCTGGGCTAGTATCTGTGGCAAATCCTGTCTGGCAGTTCATGTTCTCCTTAATTATTCTTTAAGTATTCTAATACCAACTTGCCCAATAGACTCGTGCTTGTCAACAGTACATATGGATGCCACACATTCATGTTAGGCATTAGGAACATCTGTGTTCTTCCCCCCCACCACCACTCAGTTAGAAATTACTTAAAACTAAATGAAATCCACATCAGCCTCCTCTTGTTATGATGTCACTAATAAGGCTCTTGGCCTGTTTGCTGGTTTTACATTTTGAAAAAAACCTTTCCATTGACTTCCCTGCTTTCTACATCAGGCTCTCGCAAGAGGCTTAAACCCCAATTTGTGTAATGGAGCACAGAACTGCTAGTATATCTCCTCTCAGGGCTAATGTCCAACACATGGGGAACCTCACATGCACTTTAGTGCGCATTAGCATGTCACTAAAAACATGCTATTTAATTAATGCACATTAAAATAGGCTGATGAGCATTAAGTGGCACTTTTAAAACCATGCTCTTTAGTTAATGTGCAGTAAGACAGGCTCATGAGCATTTTCTAGTACCTCACAATGGAGGTTCTAGATTTAATGCACATGCAATTTGTGAATAATGTAGATGCAATTTTACACTGTGACAGCACCATGGTAAAGCAGCAATTTTTATTCTACAAGATCTTACACTCAGCCCTCTCCCCCCCCCTCCCTATCACTGGGAACTGTAAAACTGTAAAGGCGGTTTTGTTTATAGGATGTGTACTAAAGAGGAGTTTGTGTTTGTGCTTGTTTGTGTCCTCATCTCCATCCACTCCTCGTGTGTGGTTAATGTTAGTTCAATTGAAAATAACCCCAGGGAATTAACCTCTTACTACTTTTTACTGCTTTTGTGCAGGATACAACTCTTACGCACATTCCTCGGAATTTAACTTCATTGTTTTCTTATTATCTAGGGCTTGGGATTTTACCCCAGTACATGTGCAGCTTGTCAAATGAGAGGTGGATATCTATTAGCAGAGACAGGAGTATTGTATACCAGTTTCTCTTGGCAACCAATTCCATGAGTGTTTGTTAGTTTCTTTCAGTTGCTGTTGCTTACTCCTGTGTAATGGGGCACTGAGGTTTAATTAATGGGCTGTAGAAATGCTTTGAGATTTGTACTTGAAAGCCATTACATTAAATGCAAAGAATTGTGATGTTGGTGATTACAGCCTGTCCCTGTTCTGCATTTAAGCAATTAGCTGTTTTAGCTTTGCCTCTCTTTCCTCTCTGAGTTACCAAGATGGGGCCTATGCCTTGCTGCATCAGTAAGGTATGAACAGATTTGCTGTGGGCTGAAGCAGCACAGAAAAGAATGCTTTTACGTGTGGGATGGTGGCTACTGGGGTTTCTTATACTTCCACATTTAATGCCAGTTATTTAAATCTGAAAACTCTGGTAGCACAGTTGGCCCACAAAGAAAGGGCACCAGGTTGGGATTCTGGGGCTGTGGGGGTTCTTTTCTCAGTCCTGACACTGACTTGTTATATGACGTTGAGCAATTTAATCCCCTCTTCGTGTTTCTGTTTCTCTGCCTGCAAAATGAAAGTAATGATGCTGGCCTCCATTTGCAAACAAGCTTTGAGTTCTATGGATGAGAACCACTGTGTGGCCGTAATTCTGAAGCAGTTTTCAAAACTTACAGTGAGTGCACAACCTACCTAAATAGAAAGTAGGTATACTCAGATTTCACAAAGACTGATTCCCACAATATGCTTGTGCGGGCCGGGAGCGACCCGAGCCCTTTTCCGCGCTGCACGCGGGCTGTGGCCAGCAGCCCGGGCACGCCGGGTCAGAGAGGGGAGGCCGTCGAGCTGGAATTAGGCACAAATGCTTAGTGGTAGTTTTAAAGATTGTTTACTTACACCGAGATGGCAGTGGTGTAGGCTGGAAAACTTGCTTGAGTTGCAGTTACAGACAGACAACACAGATGGTCTCGTGGAGGTTGCTAGGCTCCACGGAACAGAGCTCCGGATGCTCTGGGTGAACGAGCCACCAAAATCAGAATCGTAGGTACGTCT
>NW_005841941.1:276852-285190 GCF_000455745.1 Alligator sinensis
CAGTGTAGCTATGTGTAAATGTTTCATTCTGCATTAAATTTGGGGTGAAATCCAGTGTTCTCTAGTCAGGTCAGTAGGAGTCAATGGGAAACAGTTTTGCTTGTCATAATCAATAGTAATTCAGTGTGAGTGATTTTAAAATTTAATTAATTTAAAAATTAATGCAGTTAATTTTCAAAAAGCACCCAAATCACATTTTAAAAGTGATTTGGACTCCTAAATCACTTGGGGAAAATGGGAGGTGGGCACCAGCAAGTACTTTTGAAATCTTTATTCTTTATTGACTGAATAACTGAGTAAGCATATCGTCTAGTCAATAGTTTCTAGTTTGTGACGCTTGTTATTGATTGAAAACTAAGTTGCTCTGTAACTCCCACATTCTCTCTACAATTTGCAATGTTGCTGCCTTCATAATCATTAACTTGGGACTAGGTTCATAGTGACCTGTAGGAGAATTTTGGTTTCATGGTGGTTACTTGATACAAGCAAGAATTATGAACAGTTTCAGGTGCAATTATGAAACGGGTATGAGAAAAGAGAAATCAAATAAATGACTTGCAAGAAGGACATTGCAGCTCTTAGTACCACTTTTTTCTCAAGACACACCACCTACAGTGGCTCTTTATCATGTTTCAGCCAATGTCTAGGGGAGCAGAAGTTTTAAGGGTGTACACATAAGAAGGCTGGCCAAAATGTTTTGCACAGGACAGTGGCCTTTTGACAGTGAAAATTCTGGGATTTTTTTTTCCAATTAAAAGAAGGAAGAACATTGGAAGACAGAACCACCACCACCCACCCCTTTAAGAGGGGCACATGCAAGGGGACTATTCTGAAACATGTTTGCTTTTAAATCAATGCCAACTGGTAGGATTAGCTTGAAAATAGGGCCTTGAGGTTAATAATAAAGAAGGGACTACTTGGTTGCTATAATGAGGTGGGATTATCCTGTTGTCTCTAAAGGCAGAAAAGGGTATACAGTGTGATGAAGGGGACATCTCTGAGCAGGGTGGTGGGTAGTCCTGCGCTACCCCTGGAGGAAACAAGGAGATCAATCCTGTCTTGGTTGTAGTCACTCCCCTGTATGCTCCTTTCTTGGGGAAGTGATTCCTCTTGTCACCCTGATTTTACTCAGGTCAGCAGCTGTGGATGGTGAGGGAGGGTCAGAGCCAGCAGGCCTCTGAAATCAGTATATTTACTTGTGAGAGGAAGCATCAGATGCCAAAGCCCATAAGCCCTTGCTTCTCCCAAATGCCTGCAGCCCGTTGCAAACTGAGCAGGGGAATAAAACAGTCTTTGCCCCTGTGAGTTCTTGCACAGATGAATACTAGCTGTGCTCACAGAGCCCTTGGGGACACACTTTAAAGCAAGGGACATGTCTCATGGGCCTGACATTGCAATCTTCATGAACCTGGGGCAGAGCAAGTGATGTACAGCCTGCCCACACAGGCCTGCCAGTTCTTGTTTACAGGCTGCAAGGCTGAACTCAACTGGACTTTCTTTCCAAATCAGTTCTTTTCCAATTACCATTTAGGATAATTTTCTTACCTGAAAAGACAACAATTTGTTCTCAAGCAAGTTAGTCACCACTGTGAAATTGCCACACCCCTCAAGGCTGCAAATTTAGCCTCGCAGCCTGCAAAATAAAAGATGTGAGTCACCCAAGAAAAGTGAGCTGTAATAGGCAACAGGGAAAATATTTTGTTACCTCTTCAATGAGAGAGAAGCTGACCACTGCCTACCAGATTTGGATCAGTGTGTTGGATTCCTTGGTTACAGCATTCATCTTATTTATTTTCAATCTGCGGAACAACTTGTTCTGACAAACACTCACATATCTATAAATCAAATTCTCTCCAAGTAGAAACATTGGCCTGGTATGAGTTATTACCATAAATCAGTGGCTCAATCGAGCTAAAATTCATGTTAGCTATACAAGTACCTCCAATAAGATCAAGAAAGCTGGGATCATGGTCACCCCCTAAAAAAAAGTATCCATGCTGCCAACACATTCATAGGTGTTGGCAGCATGGATACTTGGACTGTAAGCCAGACAGGGACCATTTAATGTGCTTGTGCATTGTCTAATGTGTAGAACCCCAGCTAAAGGTATTATCACACACTATGGGGACATTTTCATTTATTGCAGGAGAGGAAAGAAATCAATACAATATGTGGAAAAGCTTGAGAGAGTCCAAAGGAGAGCCATGCACATGATCAGAGGGCAGGAGAGCAGGCCTTATGATGAGAAGCTGAGAGCCATGGGACTCTTCAACCTGGAAAAGCGCAGGCCCAGGGGTGACTTAGTGGCTGCCTATAAGTATATAAGGGGTGTACATCAGGATCTAGGGGAATGCCTGTTCACCAGAGCGCCCCGAGGGATGACAAGGTCAAACGGTCACAAACTCCTCCAAGACCAATTTAGGCAGGACATAAGGAAAAACTTCTTTACTGTCTGAGCCCCCAAGGCCTGAAATAGACTGCCTCTAGAGGTGCTGCAAGCACCTAGTCTGGACTCTTAAGAAAGATTTGGATGTTTATCTTGCTGAGATCCATTGACCCCAGCTGACTTCCTGCCCCTGGGGCAGGGGGGCTGGACTCGGTGATCTTCCGAGGTCCCTTCCAGCCCCAGGGTCTATGAAATCTAGAGTAGTATGCATGTTTGTTTGTTTGTTTGTTTGTTTTAATTGGTGTTATTCAGCACCCAGTTCAAACAGCTTTATTTTTGCAGGTGTTCTTTGAGCCACTCTAGTTTGTCTACAAGGCCAGGTACTCAGTGACACCTGTTGATGTCAAACAGGTTCACTGAAGTTAAGTTTAGAGTAGAAGGGAGTGTTGGAGGGTGTGTTGCTACTGCTAAAGACAAAAGCTGTTCTAGTTTTTGCGTGATTTAGTCCTCAACCACCTTATTTTTAAAGGTCCCAGTTTATAAGACATTAAAATGTACAGTGAAAACACTGATATGATCATATCTATGGATTTGCAGCCACAGCTACTGTAGAGTCTGGTATGTTATAAAGCTTTGACCAAGGTATTTTGGCAGCAATCGCCGCCCAAGTGCAATGCGGTCAGTCCACTGATGGCAGCAAACCTTGAGACTTAGTTAGACCCTTGGGTTGTAACTGGGGAGCTCGGGTTCTTATTGCTATCTTGAAAGTAATCACTGTTAGGTCTTTACTTGACCGTTGACTCAATCAAAGGATGCACACTTTTATCTCTTATTTTTAAAAAAAGAGGTGGGAGAGAACTGGGGAGAGGGGATAATACTGTACATGTGAATTTGGAGATGGATTATTTCACTGGTTAAAGTAGCAGTAGAATTTTTTTTCTGAGACACACAAGGAGACATAATACAAGAAAATTAATACTCTCTGTAAGTGGGAAATCTATTTAGATGCTGTAGGCCTCTCTGGGGATGGAGTAATTCATGGCCACAAGTTCCAATTTAAGGAGGGTGACCTCTAACGAGTACAAGCAACTAAAATGTTACACTAGTTATTTCATGGCCTGAGCTCTAGGCCAATTATTTGGAGCCTTGTTGAGCTGTTTGTTAGGAGGAGGAGGAATTGGTAAGGGACATGTTTCCTCTGATACGATCCCATTTATTAATAATAAATGTGCACAAAGCCCTGTTTCCCTAATACAGTTCAACAGGAGGAAGTTTCCGTGCTCACAAAAGCCTCTTTCTCTAGCAAGCCCTTTGACCCAAGAAGCTCTGGTCTTGGGTGCCACTGGTTTGATCCCCTGACTCCTGTATGCACTCATTCCTAGGGAAAACCCTCAGCCCATGGGGCTTAATTTTGCTCAGGCTTTGCCTTGTCGCCAGTGCCTTGAATATTAGCTTCGGCATGTTTCATTTATCACTGCTCCTGCCATTTGACTTGTAGGATACTTTCCCCCCTTACCAGATTTAAAGACTGTGATTTGCCTGCAAGTCCTGTAGCATCAACACCTTCTTTCATCACCTCCTCTTCCCCTCCCCTCCCCACCCCCAAAAAAATAATTACTAGCATTGATTTAAAGGAAGAAAAATAACCACAGGCTTTGGCAGGGCCTTGCCTTGCCTTGGGGCATAAGCTGACCACTAGCTATGAGGGGAGCAGGAGAGAACTGTCCCAGAGAATAGGATAACCCGTTGGCTGCAAACAGATGTCACATTTGTCCCGGGATAAACCATTTTATCCCAATACAAAGTGCAGCTATTCATGTGTCTGTGTCCATTGTCCCGGGATACATCCTATAAAGGTTCACCAGATAAGCAGTACTAATGGTTTATCCCAGGACATCACAAAGTGCATCTGAATGGTTATCCTTGGATTGCATCATTGAAGCAGAGGCAAAAAAAGCAGCAGTGTGTTCAGCCACTCACCAAACCTTGATCACAAGGTTGATGCATGCACACATCAATTCTGGGATATTTCTGTTCCAGGACAAATACAGGTATAGCTTATCCAAGGGCAAATGCAATATAGCTGTACCTTCCTGTGAACCAACTGGTATTTAATACTGCTGGAAATGGGGTGCTGGGCTAGTATCTGTGGCAAATCCTGTCTGGCAGTTCATGTTCTCCTTAATTATTCTTTAAGTATTCTAATACCAACTTGCCCAATAGACTCGTGCTTGTCAACAGTACATATGGATGCCACACATTCATGTTAGGCATTAGGAACATCTGTGTTCTTCCCCCCCACCACCACTCAGTTAGAAATTACTTAAAACTAAATGAAATCCACATCAGCCTCCTCTTGTTATGATGTCACTAATAAGGCTCTTGGCCTGTTTGCTGGTTTTACATTTTGAAAAAAACCTTTCCATTGACTTCCCTGCTTTCTACATCAGGCTCTCGCAAGAGGCTTAAACCCCAATTTGTGTAATGGAGCACAGAACTGCTAGTATATCTCCTCTCAGGGCTAATGTCCAACACATGGGGAACCTCACATGCACTTTAGTGCGCATTAGCATGTCACTAAAAACATGCTATTTAATTAATGCACATTAAAATAGGCTGATGAGCATTAAGTGGCACTTTTAAAACCATGCTCTTTAGTTAATGTGCAGTAAGACAGGCTCATGAGCATTTTCTAGTACCTCACAATGGAGGTTCTAGATTTAATGCACATGCAATTTGTGAATAATGTAGATGCAATTTTACACTGTGACAGCACCATGGTAAAGCAGCAATTTTTATTCTACAAGATCTTACACTCAGCCCTCTCCCCCCCCCTCCCTATCACTGGGAACTGTAAAACTGTAAAGGCGGTTTTGTTTATAGGATGTGTACTAAAGAGGAGTTTGTGTTTGTGCTTGTTTGTGTCCTCATCTCCATCCACTCCTCGTGTGTGGTTAATGTTAGTTCAATTGAAAATAACCCCAGGGAATTAACCTCTTACTACTTTTTACTGCTTTTGTGCAGGATACAACTCTTACGCACATTCCTCGGAATTTAACTTCATTGTTTTCTTATTATCTAGGGCTTGGGATTTTACCCCAGTACATGTGCAGCTTGTCAAATGAGAGGTGGATATCTATTAGCAGAGACAGGAGTATTGTATACCAGTTTCTCTTGGCAACCAATTCCATGAGTGTTTGTTAGTTTCTTTCAGTTGCTGTTGCTTACTCCTGTGTAATGGGGCACTGAGGTTTAATTAATGGGCTGTAGAAATGCTTTGAGATTTGTACTTGAAAGCCATTACATTAAATGCAAAGAATTGTGATGTTGGTGATTACAGCCTGTCCCTGTTCTGCATTTAAGCAATTAGCTGTTTTAGCTTTGCCTCTCTTTCCTCTCTGAGTTACCAAGATGGGGCCTATGCCTTGCTGCATCAGTAAGGTATGAACAGATTTGCTGTGGGCTGAAGCAGCACAGAAAAGAATGCTTTTACGTGTGGGATGGTGGCTACTGGGGTTTCTTATACTTCCACATTTAATGCCAGTTATTTAAATCTGAAAACTCTGGTAGCACAGTTGGCCCACAAAGAAAGGGCACCAGGTTGGGATTCTGGGGCTGTGGGGGTTCTTTTCTCAGTCCTGACACTGACTTGTTATATGACGTTGAGCAATTTAATCCCCTCTTCGTGTTTCTGTTTCTCTGCCTGCAAAATGAAAGTAATGATGCTGGCCTCCATTTGCAAACAAGCTTTGAGTTCTATGGATGAGAACCACTGTGTGGCCGTAATTCTGAAGCAGTTTTCAAAACTTACAGTGAGTGCACAACCTACCTAAATAGAAAGTAGGTATACTCAGATTTCACAAAGACTGATTCCCACAATATGCTTGTGCGGGCCGGGAGCGACCCGAGCCCTTTTCCGCGCTGCACGCGGGCTGTGGCCAGCAGCCCGGGCACGCCGGGTCAGAGAGGGGAGGCCGTCGAGCTGGAATTAGGCACAAATGCTTAGTGGTAGTTTTAAAGATTGTTTACTTACACCGAGATGGCAGTGGTGTAGGCTGGAAAACTTGCTTGAGTTGCAGTTACAGACAGACAACACAGATGGTCTCGTGGAGGTTGCTAGGCTCCACGGAACAGAGCTCCGGATGCTCTGGGTGAACGAGCCACCAAAATCAGAATCGTAGGTACGTCTTATAAAAGTCGCGCTCGAAGACGGGAAGAGGTGGGCGGTGGATCAGGTCGCCACACTCCTCTGAATCTCACACAGGGTTTCTATTACCCTGCCGTGTATCCAGAGTCCCCACGAGATGGATGTGGAGTCTTCTTCGGCTTGGGCGGAAACCGCTCAAGCCTCTTATACAGCTAACAGGCCAATCGTTAGCCGCCACGTGGGAATAATTTAAAACTAGCCAATAGCGGGGAACGAATTTGCATACCGGTGGCGGGAACTCTTTTGCACTGTGCATTCCTCTCGCAACATGAGCAATGCACTCTGCAAAAGAAGCTGCAGAAAAGGCGGGAAACTCGTCCCTGCACCGGGGTTTTCCTCTGCAACAGGAAACTCTCCTGTGCAATGAAGCTGCAACTTGGCGGGGATAATTCTGGTGCCGAAGCACACACAAAATCATGCCTTTGGGTCATGACAATGCTTTCCAGGAGGTTTTTTTAATCAGCATGTTTAAGTGCTTTCTGAAACCCCTCCTTAGCTTTTACCTACGGTAATGTCGTAGACAAATTCCTACCCTGATTCAATGTCTCTTCCATATCAGAAGATCTTTAATATATATAGAGAGACTTTCTAATCTTCAGCACAATAAACACTAGCATTTTGGGGTCAAATCCTTTGAATAGAGCTTTGCCGATTTACCTTAGCTGACAGTCTAGCCATTTAGGTTGAGGCCTTTTAAAGCTGGTTTAAAATACTATTCAAGACTTTGGATCAGGCTCCAGAAATGTGATGAAAACAGCTTTGTAACTGGCTATTATTCTTCCATGGTGCTTTTGTTACTAATATTGTGTTTTTGTGAAGTTGATGGCTCTCCGCAGTATACTCCAAGTTGGCCAGTTCTAATACAGTGTTATATGATTGCTGCATTTGTTAAGTTATGAGTGATGCAGAATGGCATCTGTATTATCTTTTGCTAGACGCTGTGGTTCTCTTTCATTTAAAGGCTTGAAAGTGAGCAAAACTGATGAAACAAAATAGGCCTTTTAGTAGCTTACCATTGATGCTATTATAACTGTTGATGTTCCTCAGATATCTCTTGCTTTCAATACATTAAAACTTGTATCAGTTGGGATTGCTGCTGCCTTAATTAGTGTTACACACTTCACCTGGTATCATTGGTAATCTCCATAAATTGACTTTTGTTAGCTACAGAGAGTTCTCTATCCAATATAAAGTGTGTTGATTGCCACTACTGCGCGGGCCGGGAGCAGTCCGAGGCCCTCGGGGGCGCGCGGCGGACTGTGGCCAGCAGCCCTGGCACGTGGGTCGGGGAATGCAGGCCGGCGGACTAGAATTAGGCACGGACGCGTAGCGGTTGATTAAAGATTATTTTACTTACACCATAGATGGTCGCGGTGCAGGCAGGAAAACTTGCTTGAGTTGCAGTTACAGATAGGAAAGAAGAGCGGACAACAAGAGTTCTAAACTCGTGAACTCTAGCCCAATCCGGCTGAAGGCTCTAAAAACACGAGCCCGTCGTGTCAACCGAAGAAAACAACTCGGAGAAGAGCTCTGGATACACTCGCACGAAGTTTGCTAGGCTCCGTGGAACTTGCGCGCAGGGAAGGGGTTCGTCGAGGGATCGTTCGGCGACGGGGAGAGGCCAGAGGTTGATCAGACCTCTATAGCCTTCTTAAGGTACATGCTGGGTCCGTTAGGCTCTGCAGCGCTTAGAGTTCTTCACGAAACGTGAAGTCCTCCTCCTCCAGATGGTTGTGGAGTCCTCC
>NW_005841941.1:287546-301886 GCF_000455745.1 Alligator sinensis
TTGATTAAAGATTATTTTACTTACACCGTAGATGGTCGCGGTGCAGGCAGGAAAACTTGCTTGAGTTGCAGTTACAGATAGGAAAGAAGAGCAGACAAGAGTTCTAATCTCGCGAACTCTAGCCCAATCCGGCTGAAGGCTCTAAAACCTCAAGCCCGTCGTGTCAACCGAAGAAAACAACTCGGAGAAGAGCTCTGGATACACTCGCACGAAGTTTGCTAGGCTCCGTGGAACTTGCGCGCAGGGAAGGGGTTCGTCAAGGGATCGCGCTCGGCGACGGGGAGAGGCCAGAGGTTGATCAGACCCCTATAGCCTTCTTAAGGTACACGCTGGGTCCGTTAGGCTCCGCAGTGCTTAGAGTTCTTCACGAAACGTGAAGTCCTCCTCCTCCAGATGGTTGTGGAGTCCTCCAACTTGAGCGGAAACCGCTCAAGACTCTTATACGGCTAGCAAGCCAATTGCTAGCCGCCATGTGGGAATAATTTAGAACTGGCCAATAGTGGGACACAAATTTGCATGCGGGTGGCGGGAACTTCTTTGCACCGGGGTTTTCTCTTTGCAACTGAGAAATGCACCTTGCAAAGAAAGCTCCTCGTGGCGGGAAATAATTTAGCAGTGCCAAAGCACGCACACACAAAATCACACCCTTGGGTTGTGACAACTACCAAATAAAATAAGGCAATATCAGTGTGCGTCTGTTCATTTTCATTTCATAATGCAGCAATGCACCCATTTCCTGTTTGAGGACGCTATGATGAACTTAACAGCAGCATTTTTTACTTGTCTGTCCCATAAACTGCATTTTTAAGGAACATGCTAAGTAAATAAGGAAAAATGGAATGTTCTTAGTTCATCTTTGTGGTGGGAGAATATTATGCATTGTTCCAGAGCCATGCAGTGACATATGACAACCAACTCTTTGGGACTCTTAAGCAACTTAGGAGCAGAACTGAGAGTTGTAAGCCAGTTTTAGGAGCTTTCAAAGTGGCTGATTCCTGTGAGCCTCTTCTGCTTCTCTCAAGATGGTGATATATCACTCTCTCTCCCTCCCCCAGATGAGAAATCTTTGCCTCTTGCAGTAAATACATTTCCTAAGGGCATGTTAATAACCCACTGGATGTTGCTGCGTAGACTTGCAGACTTGAATGTAGTCCATGGCATGCAAGGGAGACAAAGTTGGGGTCCAAGCTGTGTGTGGAAGCTTGTTTGCATCTGTAGCATAGTTCTTGCCTTTCTTTTAAATGGAAGGCCTGTGGTAGCTTGTGATTCTATATGATATTACACCTGCTGTGCTGGACTGCAGAAGATCTTTGTTTCTCCTGTAACCTTTTTAAGGGCACCCTCTCAGAAGCAGGTTGAAGGGGGAAAACTCTGAACTTCCCCTGCTTTTCCACTAGTGGAAAAAACATATGGTCATGGAGAAGACATGCCAAAGGCAAAGTACCTGGAATATCTTGTCTGCTGTGTACTGGTCCATGTTTGCAATGAAACTGTATAGCTATATCAGTGCCCACAAAGTTACTGTTTTGGTCAAGATGCCATGTACTTGCCAATGTGACCTTGATCAAGTCACTCAAATCAACATTCAACAAATCAGTTTTTTTCTCTGTCCTAGTTTCCCTGAAAACATGGGGATAATTCTTGTCTACCTCACAAGAAAAGGCTAAAGCTTTATTAATTAATGTTTGAGATATGCTGATACGGTGGGGGTGAGAGCTGAAGGGAGCAGGAGTGCTTCATCAGAGTTTGTGATATTGGAAACAAAGGTTTCATTGTAATTGACCGTGCTTGTAACATCACAGAATGATGCCTTTTGGCACATCTGGTTAGGAGGTACCAAGAAAGGTTTAGAGTGGTGAGAGAGAAGTTTCTTGTAAATGGTAAAGTCCTTTGTGCAAATTGCTCTTTCCCTCCTAGTTACTGGGGACTAGAGAATTAAGTTCCTATTTTGGCTTTAGTCCCCATCTGGTATTTGGTGACAGAAAGGGACGTTCTTTAATGGAGACTTGTCTTTTTTCCTAGCTGTTGAGCTATGTGGATTCGTGTCTTTCCAGGCTGTGAGGTGTGTCAAGGGAATTTTAAGCAGACTGCAAGTAGATGCCAATTTATGGTCTGCTCGGAATAAGTGTATGATGATTAAAATGTCTCTGCCCTGATTGCCACTAGCCATCCATAGCATCTGTCCCAGGTGGCCTATGACATCTTTGACCTTTTAAGAATACGAACATAGAGTTGCTGGTAAAATGAAGCACTGGAGGGCCTCTCATTTCAGAACAGACATTGGAATCACATTCCAGGCCTATGAGGAAGTCCAATAAAAAGCTGCTCTTAAATTTTCCACCTCACCAAGTAATTTTGGTGTAGGTGTTATTTGTCTTGTGAAATGTAATAATATAGTCAGCCTGCTTTTTATTTGATAGCCTCCTATATGTACAGAAGTGGTTAGACACTCTAAGAGAGGCCAGGGTCACATTTTACTAGCCTCAGTCTAGCAAAAGTTTCACTGCACGAGAGTTCACAAGCCAAGTGACAGCAAAGGACAGATGGAGAAGCAGAGGCACAGAGGGGCAAGGTGACTTGTCCAAGGTTATTCTACCAGTAAGTGCCAGAGCCAAGGACAGAACCCACTTTCTTGATTGTCAGTTGAGTAGCCTGTGCTATACTGCCTGGACAGTATTTTGTCTGCGGGACACTCTCATACACTGGCAGGGAGATGGCTTCATTATTGAAGATCTGTATGTGTTTCTCTTGCTAATTTCAGAGAAATCTGATTTTAAAAACTCACATATACAGTAGCGAGGTGGACTTCAGATTCAAGCAGTGGACCAGAGTGAAGTATGTGCAAGGATGTTTCAACACAGTGGGAGCTGAACTGTAAAATCTTACTGATATGGTAGATTAAAATGTATTCAGCAGGATCTGGAACTACCAGGAAAAATGGAAGAGTATTTATTGGTCCTTGTTTAATGAGCATACAATGTAAGCAGCAGATACTTTATATTATAGCATATTGATACAGAGTTTTACTGAGCGTGTGGAGTCTGGCAACATCAGTATTTTAGCACCTCTGCTACAAACAACAGCCTTGTTTAAAAACAATCCAGAATAATTGTATGGTTTTAGATGTAGAGAGATCTACAGGATGGATGGGTGAGTGAGAAAAACATTTGCTGGTATAAGATGTAGCTCTGCTAGTGGGGATTGCCAGTGTACCTAACCTGACAGATTTTTCATACTGTTGACTAACCCTAAATCCCTACAGGATAGAGATGACCAACCATTTGGGTTGGTCTAATAAAAGATATCAAATTCACCCAAGGAACCTTGTCTGCCTATGGCCTTAGACCAACACGGCTACAACCTAAACCTCTACAGGATAGAGATGATTTTTGTCTCACTCCCACTCCTGCCATAGACAGCATCCTCCAGAAACTGACTGTGAGGCAGTGCTTATTGATTGAGGCTGAAGAGTATCATATGCCCCACAGTGGGACAAGAGTGTTGAGGTTCTGGTTGAATACTGGGATCAGCACAGCTCCTCCACTCAGTCCCTTGAAGTACAGCACGTATTCTGTGTCCTGGAATTTCCTGCCAACAAACTGCTGGGCCCAATCCACAGCTGAGATAAATCAGTGTTGCTGACTGTGATTTTGCTCCAGCTGAGGACCTGACTGAGGCCTGGGATGTACTTGAAGGGCTTTTGTTATTATAGATTTAGCAGTGCACTATGCCAGTAGTGTCTTAGTGTGGGGGTAGCTTTTACTGGCAAAAAAAAAATAGCTTTCTTCCTTTACTTGAGCTACACTAGCAAAACTATATGAGTGTATAATGGCACCCACACTGTTTGTGGGCATAACCATGTCTATCACAGTTCTCACCTTATCACAGCTGTGACTGGCAAAAGTTGAAGGTATCAGCCTGGCCCGGGAATCCAGTACCAATACTGGTGACACTCACCAGGTGGGGAAACTAGTAATTAGCTAGACTTTGCTGTCTTTTGGGCTTTCTTTTCTGCAAGCATGACTGCTTTCCTCATATCCCTGTATTTTGCAACAGCTGTTTCACTTGAAGATGTAGATGCCTCCTTAAAAAGCATTGCCACTATTAAGGCTTTAACTTTCTTAAAGAACATGTGGGTTTTTTTCCTGCACTGGTTTTTGGCAGCATCTGGTAGTGCAGAGCTGTAACTCCTGCAAGTTACTGGTGAAAAGAAAAGAAACTTAGATAGTGGATAAAAATCCTTTTGTATAAGTTGGTTCAGCTCAGAGTGTGAATTTCATTATTGCAATTGAGCTTCTAATCTATATGATGGATGTCTTATTTTAGTGCACTGCCAAATGGCTAGAATAGATGTAGAAACTAGCTTAGTTGTTAAGCAAACTCCTCAAGTTGCTCGGTTGGGATTCTGGCATAAATCAAATGGGAGAGCTCCCTAATGCCCATTCTAGTACGATTACTGAATTTCAGATCATTAAGCACTTTCTGGATTGTGAAGGTTGCATCCACCTTAAACCTTATAGATATGATATGCTTGCTTGCATTAGACCATTAGAGGTCTCTGGTTTATAAACCATTCCAGACAGCTTATGGCCCCTGGTAAACAAGTGAACAAGGCTGGAGTTGGAACTGCCATTGGAAAATCATTCTTTCCTTTTTTTTGCATTCTGCCTATTAGAGGAGGGCTAGGCTACTTGGCCCCATGTTATGAATAAAATTTCAGCATCTGTGAGTCTGGATGTGCAACTTACAGGAAAATACATAAAATGGACAGACCAGACCTGGGTTCCCCCATCTTCCCTTTTAGCCCTTCAATTTCCTTCTCTCTTTCTTGAGTGGGAAACACTTTAGTAAATGTTTCCTGGACTTTCAGACTTGCTCCAGGTATCAGGCAGGCTGTCAGATATTATCTCTTCTCTTCTCATACCTCTCTGGGGTCCCTCTGTTGTATTGTTTTGGATACTTTGGTCTGTCACCCCATGTCCTTCACTGAGAAGAGGTCAGATCTACCCACCAAATAGGACATGAAATGTCTTATGACACATTCTTTGTTCCCCTGATCCATTCAGGGTGCTGTTTATTGCTTTGGGTAAATAGCTTTGGTGTGTTTTTCCTGTTCTATTTTAAGGTCTTTTGAAGGAATATGCATACAATTGTCTCCAGCCCCAACTGTGTATCTGATTTCCAAACAAGCATTCTTCCCACTGTAGAGCCCTGTGGTTTTTGTTTTTGCTGTTGATTGTCCTGGCTGGAGGTGTTAAATAAATTCCAGATGGTTGTCTGCCTTACATCTTGAGTTTAAAGAGGACAGGACTCAGGTTGGTTTTGCAGTTCCAGTTTCTCTCTCATTCAAGTTCTGCAGCAGGTCCCCCAAAACTATAAGATTCTTACATGTGTGCCATATGCACATGCTCTATCTAGTCTTCAAGTTTCTAGTATGTAAAGGAGCCACATTTTCAAACTTCTTTACACTCAAACATAATGTCTAGAAACTTATAAAAGACTCTCACATAATCACTTAAGTCTGGAAGATACGATGGGAAAACGCAAGCATTGTATCATGCCATACGATGTAAAGAGTCGTCATTGCAAGTTTATAATTACCCTGATCAAACATGAACAGTTGATGGCTTGAGAGAGAGGTAGTTAACTGTTAGTCCAAAGTCAGGAAGAAGGCAGGGCAGAGTGGCACCTTTAGAGACTAACTCATTCTGAAAGGCATACGCTTTTCCAGGTGACATGCTTTCAATGGATTGACACTGATCTGTCTCAGGGCACATGTGAAACTATGCGAAGTTATGCAAGAAGGCTTCCCATAAAGCAGTTATTCTGCCACCCATTTCCTTGTGCTAACCGGTCATGGGGCACATAATACCTACCAAGTTTCAGGGGTATAGGTTATAGCCATGTTGGTCTAAGGACATAGGCAGACAAGGTTCTTTGGGTAAATCCAACATCTTTATTAGATATTTTATTTTATAGGGTAAATCCAATATCTTTTATCAAAATTTAGTTGGTCTTATAAAAGGTATTGAATTTACCCAAAGAACTTTATCTGCCTAACTATAACTACAACTTTATCTGTAACTATACCTACCAAGTAGCTCAACTCAAACTGCTGAGGCTGATTGCATACCATGTTTTGATGGGATTTGTTTTCTGTACAGGAGTTGATTAAAACTGGGATTGTTTTAAGAGACGTCTCATCAGAAGCAGCGGCAAACTTGAGACGGCTTTTTTTTCAGGTGAACCCTCTACACCATTTCTAGTGTTCTCTTTTGAGTAATTGTAGCTTGCATATTCAGTCAGGCTTCACTTGAGAGTCAGGCTCGCTGATATGCAAGATGTGGGTTGGCACGGTCAGGTGTGTCTTGTGGTATGTGGGGGATAGCTAACTGCAGGGCAGCAACAGATCAGATCTGCGTTTCAAAATTGTCAGATGTTCTCTAGCCCTTTAATATCTCTCTTTTTGAGAGAGATTTCTACCGTAATCATTACACTTCACTATGGTGTTTAATCAGCAGGCTATTACAGTCACATTCCATGATATTACTCATAGAAAAATTATTGCCCAATGCCAGCCAGATAGTAGAGATGGTAAAGGTCACACCTTTATGTTCCCAGCAAAATAATGCCAGATACATTTGGATTAATTGTCTCTTACTTTGTCAAGCACATACACGGTTTATGTTTACTTTTTTCAAAGCAATTGCTTATCGCAGCACTTAACTTCAACATCTTCCTCCTCGTTTTTTTGTTGATGGATGTTCATTTTATTCAGCCTTAGAGTAGGGGGTAGCAAGGCAGCAGATCAGGGAGAGGTCAGGGAGTAGAAAGCAAAGTAGTAGATCAGGCAGGGAGCACAGGGAAGGAAATGGGAAGCAGAGCAGAGCAGCAGATGGGGAAGTAGAAGGGGATCAGAGTGGCATCCTGGGGAGGTTGCCGTGCTGATTTGTGGCATGCTTGCCCAAAAGGTTGACCCCCACTGCCTTAGGACTTTCCTGATCCAAACCCTTTGATAAACACAGTGTGTTGAAACTCTAGTCAGTTTATTTGAAAATCTCCAAGTCCTCATTCTGGAATGCTGGCGGTAGGGCTCAAAATAGTCTTTAAAAGAAGTTTGCACAAAAGTTTGGAGTTCTCCATTCCTTTCCTCTGTCAAACCTGTCTGCATCATTTGCTCCCTTACAATTAACTGCATTCCAGACATGCCTACATGAGAGATTGTGGGGAAGCGCATTGGAAGAAAAGTGTCTTATGTTTGAACTATCAGCCCTGAAATGCAAATTTTCTCTCATTGCATTCCAGGAAAGGGCATGTAATCCTTCAGGGCACTCTCCTCCTCCCTCTGCCATGATGGATACTGCTCAGGTTAGCAGTCGGCTGCAGCAGGATAAAAAGCTTTTTGACAGTCCAGTCAAAAGCTTTTCATGTTTGCTATCATCTTGTCTTTCATATCAAAGCCCAGCCATCTCAGGAATTTGATTCCTGCATGTCCCGTCCCCTACGTGCCTTTTTTTCCCTAGTTGTGAAAAAAGAAAATAGCAGCATAAGAATTGCCTTCCCTGCTGATTCGCACAATGTGAAGAGAATTTCTAATTTTGGTATAACTCATCTTCTGCCTGAAATAATGCGATTAATGAGAGCACTGTGGAAGCTGTTAGAAAGGCAGTGCTGGCCCTTGCCTGGCCTCCAGGAAGTGTGGGGTCCAGTTCTATTTCTGCTGTTACCTTAAGTCTTTCTGCTCTGCTTCCCATTGCTCTTTTGTCAGAAGCTCTGTGGGGGCAGGAGCTGTCCTGCTAGATATCCGCACACAGCCCCCAGCATAATAGGACTCCAGGGTTGGAGAAGCTGTTGGGTGCTTCCCAAGGAAAATTACAAATTATACCAGGGACAGCTGGCTACAATGGGAAGGAATTTAATCTGTGGGAGGATGGGATGTTGCTATGTTTCTTGTGAAAACATTTCATTCTTCTTCAGCAAGAGACTGGTTAAAATTACCCTAAGCAAAAATAATTTCTTCCGGGCTACAGGGAAGGTGGAGAACCAGTGCTAAGGATTTTTCTCTGCAGTGGAATTACACTTTGGTTTGCTATCCAGTGGGAAGTCTCAAGAAGAAATTTGGCTCGGGCAAGGAGCACTTGAGTGCTGCTGCCTCCCCTCTTCCACACAGCACTGCTATCTGCGGCAGGCTGGAAGCCTGGCTGAATTCCTGTTTGCAGCCTGCATGCTTAGCAAGGGCTTTGTCTGCCTTCTTGTCTAAGTGCTTGTGTGGCCCTGGTTTCTAAGTGTTCATGTCTATATGTGCTCCAGAAGATGCTTTGATCAGTTGAGCAGGAGTGGTTCTTGGTCCTCTGTGCATCATCAGCAGGGATCCTGGTTTTCTCTGTTTAAAAATCATAATTTTTCTGATTCCAAAGCAATTAGGAAGCCTGCCAATACCTCAATCACAATTATAAAATTAATTCTAAATACTTATAAATGTTGGCATTTGATTTGGGGTTTTTTATCATGGAAAAATCAGAGCTCCCCTTGCCCCCTTTGCTCACCAGGACGTGGGTCTAGCTGCAGCTAGGAGCAGCCCCTCCCCCCAGCCAGTGCTTTGTGGTGCTGAGCAGCCTTGATATGTGCAATGGCAAAGTGACCCTGCTTTCCCAGCAGCAGTAGGGGTGGCAACGCAGAGTTGTGCCCCTTGCAGTGCCAGGCAGACAGGGGTTGCTTCACCATGGCGGCATGGGGCTCACAGCAGTACCAGTCTTCCCCACCCTGCTGTGCCCCGCTGTGCTGGTTCTTGTCTGTTGGGCCGTGGAGGCCCTGGGGAAGGGCAGCATGGTGGGAAGCCTGAGCCTTGCAGCAGGTAGCCTGCATGCATGCCACACACAAATTTGGGTGGCACATGCCTCCCATGCCCCGCCAGGCATGCACGCAGCTATGGGGAGCCAGCCCCCTGCTATCCCCTGGTTGAGCCACCCGCAGCCCAGTCCTGCTCCCTGCCCAGGCCACGTGGCCACACATTCCAGCCCCGGTCCCCAAGCCTCATGTACCGCCTGGACTGGGCAGCACCCCTAGCCCGAGCCCTGCCCAACTCCCTCCTTCCCTCACTATGGGGGCCTCAATCCCCTTCCCGCCAGCCTTACCTATAGGGATCTGCTTTCCAGGCTGCCTGGTGGCCATGTGCATGTGTACGCACACACGTGCACGTGGCACACCCTGCCAGTTGCCCTCCTCCCACTGCCCCCAGCCCCTTGCAGGCTGGAACTCTGCTAGCTAGCAAGGGGAAGCCCACTGTTTCCTCTGTTTTTCTCCTTTAAAGGAGAAAAATCCGGATTTTTCTCCTTAAAATTAGAAAATCTGGGGTTTACCACATTTTTCCATTGTGAACGGAAAACCTGGATTCCTGAACATAAGTGTTGCAAATGGGACCACTTGGAGGGTGACTTGAAAAGGGTACTTACTGCTCATTCTGCAAGCATCCCAGACTGAGTTAGTTCTGTCCTCCTGGTTTTGGTACCTTTATCTTGACTAGTACTGAATGAAGTGACTCTTGCGTAGAGATGTGTTTCTTGTGCCTGATGCTTTCCTAGAGTCTACTTGTGAGAGGCACCACTTTCTCCAAGAGTGTTGTAGGAAACTCCTTCCTCCCCTCCCAGTGGCTCTGGATACTCAAAACTACTCTGCCTAGCAGGCTAGTTGAATCGGGACACATGATCAGTCCATATGCCTCTAGAAGGGGAAGGCTGCTGTCTCCTTTTTCCTTTCCTTGTTCCTAATTCTGCTGGTACCTGCATTTAAAGGTCTTGCCAGAGGACATCCCAGATTCCCTTGTGAAATCCTCCCCACCTTCTGGTTCCTAGGATTGTGGGGAGGGACATTTTCGGCACATAATTGCTCTTAGGTGTTAGACTATATGTTCCTGTCTATTTATGGGTTAATTAAGTGGTGTCTTGCTGAGGAAAAAACAAGAAGGGGAGGAGAATGTTGCAGAGATTGAAATGAAAAGCTATTAGCAAGGAAAGAAAAAACCCTTGGATGGGATTGTGCTGTTAATTAACCTAAGAGCCCAGTGGGGATAGTTCCAAACTAAAAAACTAGCCATCTGTGGCAAGCTGTAACTTCTGAGCTTGAACCCTTCAGACAAAACCAAGGCAGCAAGGGTTAACCATTTGCCTCTGAGAGTTTCAAGGCTGATTAAACCTAGGATGGGCTACTTCAGCTCAGGTGAGTTGCAATAGGACTCTTTCAATCAAGTGAGCACCAGAGCTTTTCAGCTTGCACTAAGCAGACAAATGAGGGATCAGATCCTTGCAGGGGCCCTGGCAGAGCGGAGAACTGGCTTTAAATCCAGTTAGCATCCATTTGGCACCACAGGGCCAGAACCCAAGAGAGGGTACTTTTAAGATGACTAATCAGAATGGCTTCACCTGATTTGGTTGGAGTCTTCAAGAGAAGGGAAAGGAAAAAAGGAAGCTTAAGTCTATATAAGGCCAAACAAAAGAAGGGGATGCTTTTCTGTCATGCTGTTCTGCACTGAGATCAATGGTGAGAGGGAGATCTAGATGAGACCTCTCTCGAATCAGTTGTAAGTATTAACTCTTCCTCCTTCCTTGCAACAGTTTTTTAATTTTATTTTACTCTATTGCTATTACCCATTTAGAGAATTCTAAGAACTGCAGTTTTCCATGAGCCTCTATTCCCTTCCTTTGATGTCTGGGCTCCTCCACAAGTAAACTTTTGGGGCACCTCAGGTCATCCTGCTTGCAGGATAGGTATTACCAGTGAGAGGGTCTTGTTTGTCCTAATTAGTATAACTTAAGACCTTAGTTGAAGTTTGGATGCTTTCCTAATTGTTCTTCTTATCTAGCTGACAGTAAATTGGGAGGTGTCCAGTCCTGGCTGGAGATGGCAGAAAGGGCAAGCTGGAGAGACATCAGAGGCACAAGGAGCTTGTGTTGTGCTTCTCACTATTTCTTTGAGGACAGTGAACAAGTGAAACTTTTTTGCTCTGATCATGAATGTGGGACGATAGACAGTTTTATGCAGGACTGGGGGAAGTCAAGATATGGGTTTCTGTTCTTGCTCTGCCGTTAAAAAGATAGCTGTCTCCTTTTATTCACTGCAAAATGGACTTATGGCTTGAATTGTTAAGTAAAAGATTTAGTGGAAAACTAGCCATCACTAGCCTAATCTTCCTGCTACAAGGGAGAAAGGGCTGGGATTTTTACTGGAGTTCTTCTCTCTGTGTTTTTCTCTGTTTTCAAAAGAGTTTTGAATTGCATCCCTGAAGCTCACAAAAATATAAAGTTACTTACACTTTTTGGCTGCTGGGTGAATATAGAAGCAGATGAAGAGGCAAGTATAGTGCCTGGTGTGGATGTTCAGGTAATTGTCTCTCTTAAAATGAACATCAGACTGAATAATTGGGAAAGCAAGTGTCCATGCATTTCAGTATGCGCCTCTGGGTAGGGAATGGGGTTTTATTCAATTTTTAAACAAAAAAATGTTGATGCAGGAAATGAAAGCCTGATGTCATTGTTCTTCTCTTCACCTTCTGCTTGCACAGTTAACTGACATGTAGACGGGTCCTTTGAGATGAGCCCCCTTCCCTTCTTCAACAGAAAAAAATATTGTTTGTTGCCATAGCATTTAGTCTGGTTGCCATGGGGAAAAAGAAGGCTTAGGTCCCCTCTGTTACAGCTTTGTAAGGGAAGAGGGCAGGGTTGCCTGTTTTCCTTGTTTTGTTTTTCTAACAATACATTGTGAACAGAGAAGTCCCATGCACATGCAGAGTTAGGCACTCTGAATACGGCTGTTAGGAGAACCTGGAAGTCTTTGTTTTTTTTCCTACAGTTTTAAAATTTTAAACAATGAAAAATTCGGGAGGGTGCAAATGAAAAAGCAGAGATTGGCACCAAGTGGTGTCCTCAGGAATACGCTGGAAAACTCCTCTCTTTAGAACTGTTGCATCTCTTCTTGACAGGCCACTTGGCAGGGTCTGGAAAAGGCTGGAAAAGCAGTTCGGTTTTCAGATCGGAGGCAAGATCTGTTGGCAAAGCAATGGGAGGAAGCTAGCACATAGTACTGTCTCCTCGATAGCTGCTTTCTATGACCTTGGCAAATTAGTAAATAAGCCCTTGTGTACTGCTTGTTCCCCATGAGGAGACAGCAGATATGAACATGCATTCACACTCTCCTCCCTTGCATTTTTCTACCTGACAGTGTAAAGAATGCCAATGGTTTTTGTGCCAACCAGCTTCTATTTCTTATAAAACAGTTTCAGCTTGTACCTGTTGTTTGCAGCCAGTTGCTTATTGACTGCTAATGTGAAAGCACAGTTGCTCCCCCTGCTCTAACTTCAAATACAGCTATAAAGTGTGGTCTGTTTGTTTGCTGTCCCTGAGATCACATCCCGTGCTGCCTTTCCATGGGCTGTTTGTTTGTCAGTGGGACTGCCCAGCACTTTAGCCTGCTAGATGCATGAAATTAAATACAAATACAAAAACAGGGGAGTGCTGGAAAGCTTATAAATATTCCATAAAGCACTGGAGCACTCCGGTGTTAATTTTCATCAAGAAGCAACTTCAGTGTCAAGAACATCCTGGTACTTAGTAGATGGCAGAGGGAGCATGGTTGAACATGCAGAAAGTAGCTGTGGGAACTCTGAGTTATCTTGCCTAATTGGTGTCCCAAGATGCTGGCCCCATCTCTGAGGACTTCCTACATTTTGATTCAGGTTCAAGACATCTTACAGTCCTATAAAAAACTGCGAGTTCCATTAAATACAAAGGAGGGCACAAATACCTGCTGGGAGCAATGCAAATGTTAGTCTGGTACAAGTGTTCACCTCTGACGGAGAACTTTGGAACCATTTTTAATTTATGTTTGTTTTGGGAACATTGTGGGGACCCACTGTGCTAGTCACTGGAACTTGTAGATGACATAGAAACAGACAGTACCTAACCAGGGGAGCTTAGCAGCCAAACAGATGAGACAGAAAATGATGATGGCAAAGCACTTCAGACTGACATGGCTAACAACCTCTTATTTCCAGTAGGCAGAGGGTTAAGTACCAAGCCATGGTTGTCTGTAGAGTTTATACCCGTGCTGTCAGCTGAATCTGAATTTCTTTTGCAGTTCAGCACTATGCTGACAAAATCCCATCCTTTCCACAATTAGAGGATTATTTTGTAGAAACAAGTTGTCAACACTTTGGAGAGTCAGAGCCCATAGTAATAATGTTTTATTCTCTATTCCTTTCAGATTTTTCTGAAAGTTGCATCTCAACACCATCCTCTTGACAGCCAGCATTGCCCACACTGGATGGCACAGCAACTGCTGAAAGAGCCCCTCCCAGGAGAAAATATGACCCATTAGCATTTCCCAGGACAGCGCAAGGGTTTCAAGATGGCAGCCCAAAGGATTCGCGCAGCCAATTCCAGCGGCCTCCCACGGTGCAAGTCTGAGGGAACACTGATTGACCTCAGTGAAGGGTTTTCAGAAACCAGCTTAAGTGATGTCAAAGGTGAGGGGCATTATTCTGTATTTGGTGACAAGGTTTGTGTTCTAAATATGGGGCCCATGGTCTTGGGTGCTGCATGCATACATAGTAAAGACCATCTCAGAAAAGACAGATGGAAGGTGTGGGAGCAGCAAGGCTGGTGGTGACGTGACTTTTTTCTCTTTCCTGAGTGGAGACGTAAAAGGTGAAATAGCTTTCTAAGCTCTTGTAGAGGGTATAGTACAACTGGGAACTGAACCCAGATCTCCTGAGTGCTTGTTCAGGGTCTTAACTTCAGTAATGGTATTTTTGAGAGCCTGGGGAGAGGTTTGGTGTTGTACAAATAGTGGTAACTGAAACATTTTGACACGTGAGAAGAAATAATGGGAACTTTGGAGCTTCCAAGCACTCTGGAACACCTTGCCAAATGCACCTCATTAAGGCGGGACCAATTTATAATTAAGTCCCCAAGCTCAGTATTAATTTATTCTGCTCCATCAGCAGAGTAAACCTTCTCCTTTCTCTACTTTGCCTGCATGGGACATGTGGTCCTTTGCCAAACTCTAATAATTGCCTTCTTTGTAGTTAGTATCAGGTGAAAACAAGAGTTCTTGTGATGCATCAGCTGCTGCTTACACAAACAGCTCTGCATTTTCATACAGACTGACTTACACACCAGTGCTGTTCTTTGCTGGCCTCATACAGCTGGCTGCTATGAAACTGCTGAAGCACATGAAAGTTGAAGGTGATGGAAGCAGAGGCAGAAAAAATCACTAGAAAAAGTGGTGTTATTCCTTAGCATCCACATGCAGAGGGTGAGGAGATAACTATTTCCCATCTTCAATCCA
>NW_005841941.1:301917-309482 GCF_000455745.1 Alligator sinensis
TAAGGACCAGAAATCCTAAAGATAGGCTGCACTTGAATGATTTGAGCAGTTCTGACATGCAGTTTGATGCTTGGTGCAGTACAGACCATATAATGTGTACAGCATGAGTAGAACTAGAACCACAATCATTCAAACATCGTGGTCTGGGTCACAGGAAATCAGGTGTTTTATTTATTTAAAGAATCATATGGGCCAGGGGTATCAAATTTTCTCAGCCACTCCCACCCCTCCAGGCTGGATCTGGACTACAGGGTTCATATCCAAAGTCACATGTCATGAATATACCACTGCACTGGAGTTAATGCTCCATTTAATTAATCGGTTTCTTTCTCCCCTTTCCCATCTGCCCCCCTCCAAAAAAAAAGAAGCAGCAGCAGTTTATCAGATTTAAGCATAGGCATATTGTCTGATGGGGAGGAAGTTGTTCCAGCATGGGGTTGGGTGTGACTTTAAAACATTAGAGCTCCCCATGGGGACACTCTCATTCCAGAATGATTATGACCATTGACTTCTTCTACATGTAGATTAGCCCAACACTAATGTAGCCCTTTCAGGCTCCCTGCTACAGCTCCTGCTACCAGTATCTATTTGGAGATTAGTCAGTGAAGTCTTATCAACAGTGGGGACATGCCTGTACAAATTAGCACTTTAGCTCTAATTCAAAGAGCTCCTCTTTTAGGCTGAAGAGTAATTATGCAGTGCTGATTTGTTTAGCACTCTTGACTCTGTTTTTAAACTCCCACTATGATGTTGCTTTGCATCTTCTCCTTTCCCATCCTCCTTTCTATGTACGCGCACCCCATCCTCGGGTAAAGAACCTTTGTCTAATACACTATTAAGGCACTAGATAAAGCTTAACATTAAAATTGCTTGTTTGCAATTGGAAGCTGATTGCTTCATTTTTTTGTCTTAGGTTCATCGCTTTCTTTGGTTGAACTTTGTAAAGGCAAAGTGATGTTTCACTACCTTTAGTGCCTGCTTCAGTTGACATACTTAATGTAACCAATTTTATTTATGAAAAGACAATTTATCTTTGCACTGCAGGAACTTCAAACCCAGTTTGCAAGTCCTCCGATTCTATTAAGATGAGGAAGATAAGGACTGGCTAATGTCTGATTAGGGAAGGGATATGCTATCAACATGATTTCTTTACCTGTTATCACATAAAAGCAAAGAATGTTAAAGTGGCTTTCCCAGGGGAAGATGCTGCGTGAGAATGGATAGGTTTTCTTTATCCCAACAAAGTACGGCTGAAGGAAACTAGAATTAGAATGGATGTTGGGATATTTCTTTAAAAAAAAAAAGAATGCCCAAAAATGTAACTTTAAAAAGTAAGAGCTAATAAATATAATATATATAGATAGGCAGACAAGGTTCTTTGAGTGAATCTTTTATTAGACCAACTTAAATATAAAAGATACCAGATTTAACCAATGAACCTTGTCTGCCTGTGTTCTTAGACCAATACGGCTACAACCTATGCCCCTGAAACATGGAATATATATACACACACACTTTTTGCAGAAGTCGGAAAACATAGACATATGAAAATCTTAGTAAATTGGGATGTACTATTGTACAATTTACTATTGTAAATAGCATGCTTTCTAGCCTTCGGCTGGGCTGTGCTATCTGCTCCAGCAGGGAAGGATTGTGGGGGATAGGGAGGGGTGGCAGGGAATTTTACTTTAGTATGTGTAGTGCATCCAGGCTAACTGCGTGGAGTTGTATTAAGACCTTACATGGACACTAGGTTGATTTTTAAACCCTTTCAGTTGTTACAGTGTCTTCTAGATATGTGTCTGTAAAGCATATCATTTTTGGAAGTAACCTAGGCTTTGGTGCACTTGTGGAGCAGCGGTTCTTGAATTGTTCAGCAAGTATGTATCCATGCAGGCACCACCAGATTTCAGATTAAATATCAGTTAAGAAGCATTTTAGCCTTGCTGAAATAGAGTCCACTGAGCACAGTGTGGGCTAGGCTTGTTAAGGCATTCGGAGCTCTCTTGTTTGTGGATCCAAGCCAAGCGGGCCTGCTGAGGGGAGAACAAAGAGGTGGTTTGCAGGCTCATGGCACTGGTGTTTTCCCAGAGTAGATGATATTTTCATTCATTGCAGAACAATACCTGGGGCACTCTATAACCTGTACAGCTAGGCTCAGGAAGTGCTCTTTACTTTTGCATTTTTAATTTTTAAGTAAAAATTGCTATCATCTGGGAAGCTTTTGTAACTGTTGTTTTGCCTTGTCTCAACTCTTATGGTATTCACAGTTTCTGGTTTGTGCTCTGAAAAGGTTACTTTCAGGGGAAAAAAATGTGTCTCTTTGGGAAATGGAGAAATTACATTTTAGAGGGAGTAGGAACTCTGCTTTAGTTCAAAACGTTTCCACTAGCCTCATTTTGTTTCTAGGCTGTTTTGAAGCCCTTTGTTTCAATTCGATTTCGCTGTTTCGAGCTCGAAATGAGTCGGAAAAAGTGTTGGATCGAAACAGCCAGTGAAATTTTGCGCAGCCCTAGCAGCCATTGTTTTTAAACTATCTAGTTTCCCCCACAAGTTGGCACCCAGGGCAGTTGCCCAACTCTGGTTAGACCATTGGCTTCAGTTTGCATTCGCACATTGACTTGTGGTTGAGGCCCAGCTTGCTATGTGGCACGTTAAGTCAGAAGTACATGGTGAGGGTTGCTGGAAGCATCCTGGGAATTATGGCCAACGTCTGAATCATTCTCAAGGTACCCATAGGACATCTAACTGCAGTGGATTTCCATTGTTGCAGAGAAGGCATGCTTAGTATGGTTCAGGATAGAAAGTTGTGTTTGCATCATGATGGAGGTAGAAGAGTGAGATTTCAATCAAAATATATAATTTATTCATAATACCTTATCTTCCTGTGTTCAGCTAATCCTGGTACCCAGCTGCTGACAGATACCTTTCTCCTTTGCATAGGAATTGAATTGTGTGGTGGCAGGAAGTAACAAGCAGGCATAGCTGCTGAGTCCTGTGAGAGCAGAACACTGTTTCTTTGCAGTGCAAGTCTTCTTAGATGGTACATAGCAAGCAGACCTCTGCCTATCCCAAGAGGGTTCTGCTCTTTTCCACTGTGCTACCTGTCTCTGAGGCGAGTGAAGGAGGAGGCATAACTAACCCATATGCTCTGTGCTTTGTAAAGGAAGACCAGGAGGCTATGTACAGACAATCAAAAAGTCCATGGATGAATCGATTCAGTCTTTGGAAGTTAATCTAAACTGCAGAGATTAAACAGAGAAACAACTAGACAGGCATTCACTGTTGATTCAGGGAATGCAGCCCCATGCCTGCAGTGGCTCGGGCCAGAAGCTGGTGGGGGAAGTGCTACAGCACGGCGCTCTGGCACATAGCCAGAATGGGCTTTCTGTTCATTTCCTCTTCCTCCTGTCCCTGAGTTCTCTGGGATTTGCGGTCCAGAATCACAACAGTAGGATTCTGCAGGGTTACTTATCACTTCCTCTTCCTGCTTCCAGGTGCCTCTGGGATTTGTAGTCCACAGTCGGAGCCAGCAGTAAGTTTTTAGCAGGGTAGGGGCAGCTCTGTACTTGTGGGGGGGTGGATTTTAATCCCCTCTTCCTAGCCCCATACCCCAGCTGAGGTTTGCTGGGAGGGTGGCAGTCCCTGCCACCCCTCCCTATCCCCCACAGTCCTTCCCTGCTGGAGCAGATAGCACAGCCCAGCCGAAGGCTAGAAAGCATGCTGGCATGCTGGGGAACTGTGATTTAACTTGAACAAGGAAGGGGTCTGGGACGGAAGTTTCATAAACTGGTTTGAACCAAATCAGTTAGGTCTGATACTACATCCAACCAGGTTTATCTTAAACCAGTTTCAGACCTTTTAAAATTAGTTTATTTGTACTGAACTTCTGTTCTGTTACAGGTTTAAACCAGTTTCTGATGACTTAAACTGGTTTGTGTGTATCTTCTGTCCCTAGCCATAATGGGTAGGCAACTTGAAAACCTGGGAATGGCACATATTTGTGAGTATACAGTAGGAGTCAGCCCTTGGACTAGATCCAGCTGGGAGCATCATTTTATCCAGCTTGCAGAGCCAGGTGAGCTTCTGTGGCATTTAAGGGGCTTTGCCTGGGCAGTCGGGAGAAGTAGTAACTGTGGCTTCAACTCAGAGCTAGGCTCTACTAAAGCTGCAAAATGTTGCCAATACCTGCATATAGCATCTTGCCCGTTGCACATTTGTGTTTTATGCTTATTGGTGCTACTGTGCATTTCTCCAGGGAGTTCATATAGAAAGTATGAATCGGAGCACAATTAGCAGTGCAGAGATGCAACTGAATGGAAGGAGACCTCAAAAAATGGGGATAATTTTAGTGAGGAGACAAGTAAGATGCCACTTGAGTGAGGGAGAATGTTAAATAACAGGGACTGTAAATGAGTGTCTTTCTTTTAAACTGTGAACAATGGGATTGTCTATGCCTCTGACAGGCAAGAGACTTTAAAATAATTGTTGATCTGCTCAAATATTTGTATGACTGTCAACACCATTGTATGAAACTAATTATGAGGGAATGCTTGAATTTGCAAGACACAGCTAACATGTGGCACTTATTTATCATGAGCAGAGTGAGATAGATAGCCATGTTAGTCTGAAGTCAGTTGGAAGGCAGGGTAGATATGCACCTTTATAGATTAACTAAATAAAACAGAGAGAGAGCATGATCTTATGTGAACCTAAGTGGTGGTGATGATGCTTGGAAAGTTAATTCACTCTGATTCCCAGGAAATCATCTATAGAAATCTTAATCTGCCTTCTGAAAGGTTAGGAGCCCCTCATTGAAGACCTCTTGTGACTCCCTTTACAGTCAACATATGTCCTTCCTTTGATCTCAGTGGGAATTTGAGTGGATCTCAGAGGGTTTGATCCTCCTGCAGACCACTACATTTTCTGTTTCAGTCCTGCAAAAGCACTTAACGTACTTATTCCTAAACATGTCAGTATGGTAATGTGGCTTGACTATGATGGAAGGTAGTTAAACCACCTTAGCTAACACAAGGTTAAAACCTGGTGGCAGGGAGGGAATTATAGGCTACTTTTAACATAAATTAGGAGGTTGTGATACTGTACTTAGGAGCTGTGTGTTTACCTTTACCTGTTAACTTAGGTTAGAACTGCAGATGGTCTAGTCGTCACTGGAATAAAAGAACTGGAGGTGAGGCCTCATTCAGGGGTGGCTTGTATACTGAAAATTCAACGTGTTTAAGTTCTTTGACTAGGGTAGGAGGCAATTTAAACTTCCTCTCCTATAGATAGATCAGCTATTCTTTCATAGTAATAACTAATCCTAGAAAAAAGAGACACCAAGAACTCATTGGAACAACTCTGGCCACCTCTCTTGTAACAACTCTGGCATTCTTGCATTTAGTAGAGATAATCAAATTCCAACCAAGTTCTTCTTACCACCCACCTCCCTTTGGGCCAAAGCCAAGGAACCTGTTCAGGGATTAAGAATAAACCATGATTTTTAACAGAGTATAAATGCCCAAAATAATGGGACCTCAATTTAACTGTCTAAGACAGTGCAGCAAAAGCGGAACAAGGAGATTGGTGTCAGGGAGAGAAGCTGCCGGTAACTCAAGGAGACTGCTATGTCTCACGCAGGGATCAGAGTATGTAATTGAATTAACAGCCGCTTCACACCAGCATGCTGAGAAGAGTTTATGTATATATCTACTCTGAATTAATTTAGTTTGGGGATGATTTGATTCTCCTTCCTTCCCTGGCCTCCAACACACACATCCCATTTCCAAGGCAATGGAAAATTTCTGGGGCAATTCAAAACCTCTAGGGCAGGGGTAGCCAACTAGGAGCACATGTGCCAAAAGTGACAGACACGTTCTCTGTGTGGCACATGGCAGAAAGAGGAGGGAACAGGGAGAACAGTGGCAGGTAAGTCAGCAAGAAGAAAATGGAGCAGCAAATTGGGCGGAGAGTACAGGCCAGGGAGTAGAAAGCAGAGCAGCAGATTGTGCAGGGGAAAAGGGGGTCAGTGAAGCACTCGGGGAGGTCCCGGGGCGTATCTTGTGGCACACCTGCCAAAAAGGTTAACCCCTGGTAATCTAGATGCACGTGCTGGATAGATCTAGCTGTTGTTTCCACTTTTCCTTTTCCTGGATTCAACATATGTTGAATCTAAAAAGCAAAGACACAAATACAAGTTCAAATACAATACAATATAATTAAAGTATATTGACAGAATATACTTATTGCTAAGGAAGCCTACTCCTCCTCTCCTCACCCCCCACAGTGCCACAAACCCTAAAGCTCACAATTACGTAATGCCTGGTTGGAAATTAGTCCTAGTTAAAAGTATCCTTTTCTTGTTTGTTTCTTTAAAGTTTTATTTAAAACTCTGTTTTAGGAAAAAGATCCCCTTTGGCTTCCCTGGCCATTACATTTCAAAGGATTTTTAGGTTGTTAATGGTTAGCTATCTGGAATTGTATGCAACAATTGAAGCTGTACATTGTAGAAGGTTCATACAGTCAAGATCCTTTTTGCAGGTGTTGAATCTATACATTGAACTTTCAATTAGTGATGACTGTTCTCCAAGTATTCTACATCTAAAGCATGGTTTACTTGCTTTGAGGTAGCACAAGGTAAAGCTAAGAAGGTAAGTGACCCCTTGGTGTCTGATTTTTTTTTTTTCCTTAGGATTTATATTTTGGACACTCTACCACAAATCTTGATTACTTTGGAGAGTGTTAAATCAGTGCATAACATTTTGTACCATCTAGGCTATAACACTCCTAAGTTACAGAAAGTGTTTAAAGATTGAGAGCTTTCATTTTTTTTCATTTCTGTGCTGGTATACATACCTCTACCAGGCTATAGCACATGGCTTATCAAAATCCAGTTAGTTGGTACAGTTAGTACAAAGTTAGTACATGGATTTTTTATTCTTTTTTTGTAGTTTGAGTAAATTCATTAACTTTCCAACAACTGTCTTCCTTTATATCACAGCTGTTCATTCTAGTATTCTAGAATTATATTTGGATGAATGGCTATCTATATCTATATAGATATATCTCTATATATAGATCAGGGGTAAGCAACCCCCGGCATGCATGCTGAGCATGGCACACAAGGCCATTTTGCGTGGCACACCACCGCCAGCAGCTGCTGCCAGCGACAGGACCCAGGCTGCTCCCAGCAGGTTGTTGGGAGGCTGCAAGCCCTGCTGCAAGCAGACTGGGCTCCATGGGCCGGCTGCAGCCAGGAGGCTGCAAACAGCTGCTCCAGGCTCTGTCATGTTGGCACTCCGGCACCTTCCAAGGTAGACGTTGTGGTTTTTTTGGCACTCCGGCCAAAAAACGTTGCCTACCCCTGATATAGATAGATAGATAGATATTGATTAATTGATTGTTTCTAGAATTTGGGGCTTCCTTCTGTAATCTTTTGGAAGATTTGGCTTGGCCCCACATGGAGCGCTGGAGGGACAGTTGCCGACTGAGCAAGCTGTGCTGCATGTGCCCCATGCACCCCCCTCACCCCCCACCTAGTTCCCAGGTAGACCCCCCCCCCCCCG
>NW_005841941.1:309513-310404 GCF_000455745.1 Alligator sinensis
AGACACATACATGCCCCCCACAGGGCAGGGCATGCAGGGAGCAGATCACGCCTGTCCCACTCCCAAACTGTTTCCCACCCATCCAAATCCCCATAGGGAGTTTTAGTGAGTTTTGGGGGAGGGGGGTGCTGATCCGGCTCTCAACACCTCATTAAAACTCCTTACGTGGCCCTCGGACCCAAATAATTGCCTACCTCTGCCTTACCTCAATACTAAGATTGTTTGTTTGAACTGAATTCTTTATTTAATTAGGTATATTTGCCCCTATTCTGTTGTTGTCTGTGTGTATTGGTGGGAGTTAACTTTTTCTCCTAGATATGATTCACTTTGGTTTGTCTAAAAGTATGACAAATGTTTGAACAAATTCACATTCTTCTTTAACATCTATTAAAGGAAACATTCTAATACTGATAGCAAAAATGGAGACACATTAGCTTTCTGTATGCTTTATTGTACTTCTTTGAACTGTAATCGGGGTATCTGTTATTGTGAGCAGAATCACATGTGTGTTGACTTGTTGCTGAAAGCTATGATTGGAAATGAGTCTTGAAAGTCTGGTTCTTAGCTGTAGGATAGCATTAAGGTGTTGCATGTATTTTGATGGCTCAAGATGCTTGACTTTCTTTGAACGTCAAGTTAATCACTTTTTTAATAGCTTCAAACTGCAAATGTTAAGAAAAAAGGGAAGCTTCCAGTATGCTGATTTTGGCCAGAGTACGGTCATTAAATCCTGGAACTCTAATTACTCTAGCTATAAAGTAACTATTGTTTTGATTTAGAAGAGCTGCGGCGGGCTCTTCTATGTGGGGGCTGGGTTTGGGGTGCTGGGATGAGGGGGATGGGGGGACTACAGTGAAATTTTGGTTGGCTGTCATCCCCACTCCCAGCACC
>NW_005841941.1:310440-335278 GCF_000455745.1 Alligator sinensis
CCCATTCCTTTTCAACCTTTTTTTAATAAGTGTACCACTGGTGGCCCTCTTTTTAGTAAATGTACCCCTGTCAGCACTCCCTCCCTCACCCTGCCCCGCTCCCTCCCTCACCACGGGGGTGTTGATTTGCCTCCCATGGCTTGTCCCTCCCCCCTTCCCTTCCACCACAATGGACCTAGCAGCTTCCCACTGCCAGGTTGTGCTCCTCGTCGCCTATCTGCCGCACTGCAGCTGCGCTCACGTTTGGGCATTTATCAGCTAAATTATTGGCTGCGTCGGGCCCATTTCTGATGCAGCCAGTTTTCATTATATTGGTACTGATCCGATATCGGACTGATGTATCGGTGCACCTCTACTTATAGTTTAGTCAATCACAAGATGCAGTCTGTGATGACGATAAAGAATTATAAGCCGAAATTATAAGATGCTGTCACGTAGATTTTGTAGGCTAAAGGGCCCAAGAGGACCAGTGGGATCATCTAGTCTAGGGGTAGGCAACATTTTTTGGCCAGAGTGCCGAAAAACCCCACAATGCGTACCTTGGAAGGTGCCGAAGTGCCGGCATGGCAGAACAACAAAATGAGGGCAGGGGGTACATGTCAGGATGCCCTGCTTGTGCCCCTGTGCCCCCCACCCAAAGCCCCTGCCCCCCAGCCTGGGTTCTGTGGCTGTCAGCAGCTATCCAGAACCTGGGCCAGCTGCAAACATCTGCTGCCTCCTAGACCCAGCTCCGGGAAGGCAGCACATACTGGCAGTGCTCCCCACTGTGTTGCCCTCACTGCTTCTGCAAAGCAGCGCTGGAACCCAGCGTGGCAGGGCACAGCAGGGGGTTGCAGAAAGCTTCCTGCTCCGAGCTCCCCGCTGCCCTCCTACACTTCCCCTGTGTGCACAGGAGCAGCATGGGCAGCAGGACAGGGTTGTGTCCCTCAGTGTTGCCTCCACCTGCAGGGGAAGTGTGGTCAGGGCAGTGGGGAGCTGGAAGTAGGCAGCTTTCTGCGCCCCCTACTGTGCCTTGCCATGCTGGATTCCAGCGCTGCTTTGCAGAAACAGTGAGGGCAGCACATCAGGGAGCATCACCAGTATGTGCTGCCTCCCTCAAGCCTGGGGCCGAGGCAGCCGGGGCCGGGACAGAGAAGCAGCATATGTTTGCAGCTGGCCCAGGTTCTGGGTAGCTGCGGATAGCCACAGAGCCCAGGCTGCTTGCAGCAGGGCTTCCATGGGAGCAGCCTGGGTTCTGTGGCTATCAGACGCTCACCCACGGGGGACAGCTGCTGCCCTCCCACCCTGGCTCCAGGCTCTGGGAAGGCGGCAGGTGCCAGCACTGTGCCCATTGGGGCCAGGGCTGGGAGGCAGCAAGTGTTTGTAGTATCCCAGCTCTGGGTGGCTGCTGATAGCCATGGACCCCAGGCTGCTCCCAGCAGGGCTTGCAGTGTCGCAGCTGCGTGCTGGGAGCAGCCCGGGCTCCCGGCTGGCAGCAGCTACCCCAGGGGTGGGCAGAGGGCTGCTTACCCAGTTTTGGCAAGCTGTCAAGGGCCACATCAGTAGCCCTGCCTCTTGGTCCGAGCTCTCCGCTGCCCTGTCACGCTTCCCCTGTGTGTACAAGAGCACCGTGAACACCCTTGACAGGTGCCCCGCCCCCTGGTCACCATCTTAGGACCAGTGTCCCAATGTGCTGGGACCAATGTCTCAGGGCCAGCACCGGTGGCAGGGGTCTGTGTAGCCGGGCTGGGCTGCAGCAGCAGGGAGAGTGGGGAGCTGACCCAGCTCCATAGAGCCCCTGCTGGCCGGGACCCCTGTACTCCTGCCGCCCTGCTCTGGGCCTCACCGGCGCTGGCCCCAGAACACCAGTGTGGGCTCCGTGCACCCATTTACTCCCAGTGCCCCCCTCAGCCCCGCGGTACAGGCAGGGGGCAATGTGCAGCCCTGACCCCCTGCTCCCCAACAGGTAACGAGCTGGTACTGAGCGCAGGGAAAAGCAGCCCCTTCACCACCCCGTGGCCGGCGCTCCCTGCTGCAGCGGCTCGGGGGCTGTCCTGAGCAGGTGCAAGCAGCCCCATGTGGGCTGCGAGTGGCTGCAGTGTGGGGTGCCGGGCGGGGGAGGGGCCTCTTTTCCTGCACTCAGCACCAGCATGTAACCCATCCCGCTGCCAGCCTGGGCCCTGTGCCAGCTCTGGGCTCACCCATCGGGGCTGCTCGGAGGCGGGAGCAGCTGTGGCCCCCCCACTTGCCACGCTGGGCAGTGTTTGCCATCGCCGCCTCTTGGCTGCCCAGCATGCGAGCTCCGGGCGGACAGCAGCAGCAAACACTGCCCAGCGCAACAAGCAGGGGGGGTTGCAGTTGCTGCCACCGTGCGCAGCCTTGATGTTGCGGAGCCCAGGCTTTCATTTTTGACAGGAACCAAAGACAGATAAATATTAATTTTCCAAATTTTTTAGGGACACCGTGGGCCAGATAGAATAGCCTCGCAGGTCATATCTGGTCTGCAGGCCGTATTTTGCCCACTCCTGAGCTACCCAGAGCTGGGGCAGCTGCAGCCAGGAGGCTGCAAACAGCTGCTGCCTCCCTGGCCCCAGCGCATGCCAAGGAAAATGGCCTCATGTGCCATGCTCGGCACGCATGCCGGGGGTTGCCGACCCCTGATGTAGTCTGACCATTTTTATAACGCAGGCTGTAAGACGTATCTGAATGGACTTTTGTTTGAATTAGAGTTTCTTAGAATAACTGTAGGACTAAAATGATGCTTGTGCAGCACTCATTTGGATCCGAGTTCCTCAGTAAAGTAACTGGTGTCAAATTAAGAAACAAAATTATGAGAAGTAAGAAATGTCTATATGTAAATGCTGTTGCCAGCCTATAGGCAGCTTTTGACCATTTAAACACTTGTAAATGTCATCTGTCAGACCTTTATCCGTATTAATATGCATAATATTTTAAGAGTGTGGACTGCTGAACTCTATAGGAACGACAGCCTGTTCCGTGTATCTGTTGGAGAGATGGTGTGATCATGCTGATGCACTACAGGATTGAGAGTTGGGAATGGAACCAAGATCCCCTGACTTTGCCCCTGAGTGGCTTTGTTACACTGGACAGATTACTACTTTTCTCTGGGCTTCTGGGCCCCTGCCTCCTCCCCACACAATGGTTGGACTGTCCTCCTATATGAAATTGAGCTCTTGGGAGTGGGGAGTGGAATCCTTTTAAAAAATAAAAAAGTACAGCAGGAAATAGGATTACAAGATATGATAAAAGTTGTGTCTTGACCATACTGATCAAAAGTAACTGATTGCTTTGCTAAAATGATGTTAACAAATTACCACTTATGATTTGTCAATTACTTCAAGCACATGTTTTTTTTTCTCTCTGCAGTGCCTTCTCCTAGTGCCTTGCTGGTTGACAATCCCACGTCATTTGGAAATGCGAAAGAAGTTGTAGCAATCAAAGACTATTGTCCAACTAACTTTACCACCTTAAAGTTCTCCAAGGGTGATCATCTCTATGTCTTGGATACCTCAGGAGGCGAGTGGTGGTATGCTCACAATACCACAGAAATGGGTTACATACCTTCCTCTTATGTCCAGCCTGTAAACTATCGTAATTCTTCCTTAAGTGATAGTGGAATGATAGACAATCTACTTGAGAGCCCTGATGAAGGGGTCAAAGAGCTAGATCTGCTTGGAGAATGGACTGACATAAAGAGAAACTCTACCAAAACCTGTAGCAACAACCCTTTCTTGAATGGGGTCCAGACAAATCCATTTCTGAATGGGAACTCACAAATAATGCCCAACACAGAGAAAGAGTGTGCGCCCAAAACCACCATTGACTTACTGCTGTTTGACACGGGGCCTTCTGTGTTTACAGGGTCCAGTTCTGCAGCTACTAGCACCACAGGTAACACTTTTGATGAACTTTCTTCCATGAACAGATTTGAGTCAGAACACCCAGTGAAGCGGGATAATCCCTTTTTCAGAAGCAAACGCTCCTACAGTCTTTCAGAGTTATCTGTCCTTCAAGCAAAATCTGAAACCCCAGCATCATCAGGATTTTTTAGTGGGTTGAAATCTCCTATGCCTGAGCAATTCCAAAGCAGGGAAGATTTTAGAACAGCATGGCTGAACCACAGGAAGCTGGCTAGGTCTTGCCATGACCTGGATTTGCTAGGCCAGAACCCTGGGTGGGGTCAGACGCAACCTATAGAGACCAATATTGTCTGTAAGTTGGATAGTTCTGGGGGAGCAGTTCAGCTTCCAGATACAAACATCAGTATCCATGTGCCTGAAGGGCATGTCTCTCCAGGAGAAACACAGCAGATCTCTATGAAAGCCATGTTAGATCCACCTCTGGAACTCAGCAGTGACAAGTGTAGCACCATAAGCCCTGTGCTGGAAATTAAACTGAGCAACATGGAGGTTAAAACATTCATTATATTGGAGATGAAAGTATCGGCGGAAGTTAAGAATGACATCATGAGCAAGAGCTTGGTGGAATTGCAGTGCTTGCGGAGTGACACAAAAGAAGGTCCATACACACCCATGCAGCTAAACTATTGCTATGGAGACACACTACAAGTGCAGTTGAAGAACCTGGAGCCTTGCATGTATATAGCTGTGGTAGCCCAAGGACAAAACATCCTATACCCTTATACTGTTTGGGACTACATCAGTAAAAAGGTAACAGTTGGTGTCTATGGCCCCAAGCACATCCATCCTTCTTTTAAAACTGTGGTGGCTATTTTTGGACATGACTGTGCACCAAAGACTCTCTTAGTGAATGAGGTTACAAGGCAAGTCCATGGCACAGCACCCGTAGCACTGCAGTTGTGGGGAAAGCACCAGTTTGCTTTGTCCAGGCCACAAGATCTAAAACTCTGCATGTTTTCCAATATGACTAACTATGAGGTGAAGGCTAGCGAGCAGGCTAAAATTGTCAGAGGGTTCCAGATGAAGCTGGGTAGAGTTAGCCGCCTTATCTTCCCCATCATGTCACATGACCCCAATGAACTCTTAGACTTCACATTGAGGATACAAGTCAAAGATGACAAAGATGCCATATTGACTCAGTTCTGTGTACAGACACCACAGCCGCCTCCTAAAAGTGCCATCAAGCCCATTGGTCAGAGAAGATTTCTCAAGAAGAATGAGGTTGGGAAGATCATTCTGTCCCCTCTAGCTGCAACTAGCAAATATCCCACCTTTCAGGATCGGCCAGTGGCAAGCCTGAAGTATGGCAAACTACTCAAGACGGTGGTGCGGCAAAATAAGAATCATTATTTACTGGAGTATAAAAAAGGAGATGTCATAGCTCTCCTCAGTGAAGAGAAGATCAAATTGAAAGGGCAACTATGGACAAAGGAGTGGTACATTGGCTACTATCAGGGGAAAATTGGCCTTGTTCACACCAAAAATGTGCTAGTGCTTGGGAAGGTCAAGCCGAGCTATTTTTCTGGACCTGACCTCAGCACCATTGCATTGCTTGAGCAAATCCTGAGACCCTGTAAATTTCTGACCTACATCTATGCCTCAGTAAGGACTCTGCTCATGGAAAATCTCAACAATTGGCGGGTGTTTGCAGATGCTTTGGGGTACTTGAACTTGCCACTCACTTTCTTCTGCCGGGCAGAGCTGGACAGTGAGCCAGAGCGAGTGGCCTCTGTGTTGGAGAAGCTGAAAGAGGACTGCAATAATACAGAGAACAAGGATAGGAAATCTTTCCAGAAGGAGCTAATGGCGGTGAGTACTCAGCTTGTCAGAAGGATCTTAATGCCTTGTGAATTCAGCTCTAAGTCAGTGGTAGAAAATAAGAGTTGGGTTATTCATAAACTAGTCTTTAATATTTTATGCTGGCTAAGCAGGACATTCTAAGTAGGAAACTCTTTCCTGTGTTAAACTGGTAGGAAACTGGTACAGGGTAAACATTTTTAAATTACTTTTGTACAGGATTGCTCTGCTTGCTTCACGATTCAAAACCCTTTTTAATGCACATAGACCAAAGGTTTGTTGACAAGTCCTACTGTATTCAGTGCTACTTAGACTTCAACAACAGTATCTTGTTCAGTTTTAAGAAGGATGTAGAGAAACTGGAGAGGGTCCAAAGGTCAAGGGTGAAGACAGGGGGGTTGAAAGCAAGCTGTATGGAGAAAGCTTGAAGGAACTAGGTATGTTTAGTTCGGAGAAAAGGGGATTAAAGTGGGGGACCTGATTTAGTATTTTTCAAATTTTTTACAGGTGCATAAAGATAGAGAAATGCTATTCTCCCTTGCCATAGGGGATGGGACAAAAGGCAGTGTGGTTAAACATCAGCAACGATTTAGATCAAGTCCCAGGGGTAACTTCCAAAACTAAGATCTGTAGGACATTGAAACAAGCAGCATAAAGAAGTTGCAATACCTCCTTCATCACAGGTGTTCAAAAAGAGGCTGGATAAGCACCTGCCTTTGGAATGGTACATTTTACATTTTGTGCAGGGAGATGGACTAGATCAGTGGTTCTCAACCTTTTTGTACCAGGACCCATTTCTAAACGTCAATGGCCAGTCCCAACCCACTGCTCCCCCCCAGACCCCAGTGTGTGGGGCAGGGGGTGGGTATGTGTGGGGCATAGGGGGCCCTAAGCAGCCTTTTGCGGGCTGGAACTCTGACAACCTTTAAGGGAAAAGCCACAGTTTCCCAGGTTTTTCTCCTTTAAAGGAGAATCCATTTTTTAAGTTCATTGATTCATTTTTAAAGTTTGTTCGCACCTCTTTCCTATAGTCTTGCAACCCACGGGTTGAGGAACGTTGGACGAGAAGACCTCAAGGTCTTTTCCAACCTTATGATTCTATACTGAGGAGAAAATACATTGCATCCGTAATATAGTACCTAAAATTAGGCCTGTTTTTAGAAAAAGAAATCTGTTTTTTTCTTCCCCTTATTTCCTTTCCCTAAATATCTTCTCTTCAGATTAGAGCAGTTAGTTTTTAGAAGGCACATCCTGAACAGTGAATTCTGTACACAGTTTGATCCAAAGAGGACTTATGCAGGAGAGGAACTTCCAGTATGCAACTATATGCATCCAACTAATGTGTGCATTTAAGGGAAATGGGAGTCCTGTGTTTCTTGCTGGAAATCACTGCAAAGCTGATCTCTATATTTCATAGGAAATGAGCCAAAGGAATTCAATACTTGTTTTCTAGCAGAGATTTGTAGCATCATTGTTCTCTAATAGTCTTTTTTTTGTGAACCCAGATAACTAGGTTATTCACACTGTGTTTTCAAAATGTCAGCTTAATTATTGAACAGCAAAATTTTCTCTGGGTGGCTTTATGCTTTGGCAGTAGGGCAAGAACATCCATTGTAGGTAAAATCTATGTGAAAAAAAACAAGCTTAACAAAGCCATTCATATTTTTGCCTTCTTTTAATGGGAATGGTATATTTTGCTGATTTAGGCATCAGGTGTGTTCAGTACATTGAAGAAATGGGTGCCATAACTCAATGAAATCCTCTCTAGTGTGTTCAGAGCTTTATTTTTGGGTGTTCTGTCTATTTAATAACACAGCAGTATTGGGGGAGGGAAGCTCTTTGAAATCTCCTACTTACACATTGATATCCTCTGTAGAGACAAGGAAGCCGTTAGAACCAAAAGAGGTGCCAATTCTCCCCTTTTCTGTTTTACTAGAATTTACCCAATCACAGAAGCTGTGTAACAAGGTCTTCATTAAAAACTTAAGGTTTAACCTGCCTAGAGGATTTAGAAACACTGGCTGAGATGTATCTACATCTAGAAGGCAGGGTAGAGATGCACCTTTAAAAACTGACCAAATAAGAGGTGCATAAGCTTTTGTGATCTTGAGTTTACTTCAGCAGATGCAATGACTGACCACATCTAGTGATGTATATGCATCCTTTGCACAGTTTTGTAAAAACCTAGTCAAGGTTTCCTCAAAGTCAAGTACTTTTTCTTTAGTTTAGCAGTTTTCCAGGTAAAATTAAAATGCTGGCCTGAGGGGCACATTAAAAAGCAACAGTGTTATCAAACAGGCAGAGCTTATGGGAATTTATAGACATGCAGAGACTGCTCTGATGCATTTAATTTAAATTAAAGCTGGTTCAACAAGCTTTAGTTAAAGCACTGCTGCCACCATTTTTCAGCATGGGGACATTGATCAGAGCTGCTCTAATTAAAGCGCCCCCTACATCTGCCTCCCAGAACATGTCTATAAATGCCCTGCATTTTTAAATGGTACCATTGCGAATCATTCCTTTCTTTGCAAAGAATCAAACCTCTGCATGACCAAGACCCCAGTAACTTGAGCAGGCCTACAGAGTCAGTATAGAAGCCAGAGGAAAACAAGTGGGTGGACTGAAAACGTTAAAGTTTAAGAAGAACCAAGTGAGAATGTAACACGTTCTGTGTTTTATTCAGGAGTGGGGCTTGGGGCTGGCTGAGATCAGAGCAAGATGCAGGGACCTTGGGAGTGAGGTTACATCTTGATTCAGTAAACACCCCTTTCCATTTTGCTGTGCACATTGCAACCCTGCCCCTTGGCCAGTGTGGCAGCTCCTACCAAAATTGTGTACTTGTGGGTGAAATTTGTAGCTGACAGGAGCATTGTTTTAACTAAAGCAGCCTTAAGTTGTAGAATTAGCAGCCACCACTACTTTGATGTACCAAGTCTTGCAGGGATGCAAACTATGCTGTTGGAGGCTTCACTTGGGAACCTGCTCAGCTCAGCTGTCCACAGGTCATTTTAAAGGCTCTCCACTATCAGCCACTTGACCCAAGGGAAGTTTGGAGTCCAGCCTCATTGCTCAGTTGTACTGCTCCTAGCGCTGACTCCATCAGGGCTGTCCAAAGTGTGGCCAATGTGGCTCCTGCCTGTGTGCTGCTCCTCCCACTGCTCCTGCTGCTGCTGGGGTCTCTGAGCTCCCCTTCCCTCCTGCAGTGTCCACTTCTTGCCCCTACCCTCGGGTGCGAAGCCCAGGAAGTTTCTGGTTTGCAGTGAGAGAGCCCATATGGTGGGAAGTGCCTGAGGAGTCTGCACAGCCTGAGGTCTCCGACTGCTCAGAAGTCAGGCTACATATTGGTGGCAAAGTACCACTCTTTTAAGTGGATAAGAATGACCGGGGGGGGGGTAACTTGTAGTTAGCTCAAGTCCAGGCACCTACTGCTTTCAAGTAGGTGTGTTTATTTATTTTTTTTGCCTCCTTTTTAAATAGGTTATTCCCTCTCTTCCATAAAGGTGTTTATTTAAACAGTAGTTTCTGTTGCTGTTCTGAAGGATATGCCTCCCTACCCCTATGTGTGGGCAGCAGTCAGTTCTGCTCAGGAGCAGGGGTTGGGGAATAGGCCTGTGAACATAAAGTTCCCATCTCCTTTGTGCAGAAGGGCGTTGATGTGACTGAGAAGCAGACCAAAAAGCTTGAAGAGTCTGAAGAGGTTTTTTTGAATCTTCAACATTCGAGCCCTGAGTTCAGAAGAAAAGCAGTACTTCCAAAGGGATTTTTCTGTAACGGAAAGAAACCAAAGGAAACCAAGAGCAGGGGCAGTACAAAGGGATATCTAATAAAGAGACACAAAGCCAGCCCTAAAGAATGGGTGGGTAGAAAGGAATTCAGGCAAACTAGGGCAGATTCCAAGAGCTATTTGATTTACTGTATTTACTTGATTAGATGAGGTTCCCCCTCCATTTAACATGGGGTAGGGGAGCCTCTTGCCTTACAATCCAGTACATGGTGGTGGGGGCAGGCAGCTGCTGGGGCTCTAGAGCCAGCGCTGCTGCCTGCTCCCTACTGCCCCTGCACCCCTGCCTCCTCTCCCCCATAGCATCAAGCTCCGCTGCCCCCAATTTTACACCCCCCTTCCACCAGGCCGCTTTTCCCTTTCTGCTGCACTCCCTATCTTTGCCCCCGTGTGTCAGTTCTGCGCTACTGCTACAAGGGAGGCTGGACCCCATGCTCAGTGTCCCAGGCTGCAGCAGGGTTGGAGTCTGCCAGCATGGAGCAAAGGTTAAGGGGGTATATGGAGAGACAATCAAGGAATAGAGATCTTAGTTAGCAGGAGGAAGTAGCAGCCGGGGACTGAGGGTGTGGGGACAGAAGTGGCATGGTGGAGGAAGCAGGGGGGATAGGAAGGTGGGGGACGAGCACACTGAGGGGTAAGTGTTGGGGGGAGCAGCAGGAGGTAAGCTGCCTGCCTCTCTCTGCCTGCCTCTACACTGCTTGCAACCCACTGCCCAGCACCTGACTGCTCTCCCACTACCTGTCCTACTTCCTGCCCCCCATACTGCCTGCCTTCTACTATCCCCCACTACATGCCCCATTACTATCCCTCCCTCCCCCCAGTGCCTACCCTTTTACTGCCCCCCTGATCACCTCTCCTCTCACTGCCTGCAGTAGGGAAGGAACAGAATTAAGATGCCCTTCCAATAATTAGGTTCCATACATGGAAAATTATAATAAATTTATAAATTTTCTTTGTAAAGAATCTAATTCTTGGGAGATCATCTTGTAGTTAGGGCCATCTTGTATTTCGATAAATATGGTAAGTTATTGGGGAAAGGGAGCGTTTTGAGAGACTATTTTAGGACGGGGAAGAAACCAAGATGCCTTCTAAGTGCCCCAAGTACATGGATTTTCCCTCATTAATTTTCCCTCAGCCTGAAGAAGGGTGTGTGTGCCTGAAAGCTTGCAAAGAAATATAATAATAAACCAGCTTGGGATTTTTGTTTGGGTGGGGGTGGTATTTTCAGCACAGTTTAATTGAAATATGTTCTGTTTGAAAGGCTCCAGGACTGTTGGAAATACAATATTTTCTCATATACTGCTAAGTGTTTCAAGGGCTCTTCACTGTCTGCCTTACTGAATTAAATACTATGGGCATACCACTGTTTTTAATCTGGTCTCTTTGCCTCTGAAGGTCAAAAATAGTTTAATTTGTGGGTCTTGACATACCTGCGTCTCATCTAAGGGAGAAGGAAAACCAGATACAGTTCACACTGTCTGCATATTCACAAGATAACAGAGTTAATGGGAGGCTTGTCAGTGACCTGACAGTATTTTCCTTCCAAAGAGGTCAGTCTTACAGGGAGGCTAAAATCAAATTCGAGTGGGAATTAACCCTGAACATTTTCTCCCTAACAGTGTTTTGTTCAAAAGCTTCAGTTCCATGTACTTCTTTTAAAGGTGCTATTACTTAAAGGTAAACTCATTTCCTGGAAGAAGTTAACACCTATTGAAAACCTGTTTGCTAATGGCAATATTGATGTTGGTTGACATTAACGAAGTGACTTGAGGCATAATAACTGTGAGGGGCAATCATTTTATTTATTTATTTTTTTAAAGGCTTTCTTTTCTTTTGTAACAGTTGGTCTTTTACTATCCAGCATTTGTTGGTTTGGCATGAAGTGCTGATCTGGTCCTTTCATGTTCAAGTTGAGTTTCTAAAAATCAGATGATTTGGAAAAGGTATAAATAATGTTTGTTTAACCTTAATATGAAGAAATACTCAGATATACTTTTTTCCATAAGAGAAAGCACAAAACTTGCCACATAGAGTTACATTTTATGTATTTTTTTGTATTTTGTATTGGGAGTGCTTCTCAAAGGTGTTAGAGTGAAGCTGATCACTGGGGGTGCATGTCACGCCACAACTAGGCAACTGGTTAATAAATAATCAAATTTTCCACCTAGTATTATCAGCGATATCTAAAAGTAAAGAGTGCCCGCCCGCCCCCAAACCTGGGTTAGTTAGTAATAAAAGGTAAATCGAGACTGTCCTCCTGGAAGTAAATCAGTCGGGACACTGGCGTACCTTGCTAGAATGAGCAGGGAAATAAGGTCCCAAATTAGCAATGCATTTATGCTTGAGTATCGGGTTGTTGAACTAGATGGTCATGAAGTCTCTTCAAGCCCTGTATTTCTTAGGGCTCTATTTGTCTGTATCCATCCCTGCTCAGGGAAGCATTTTGAGCTTATGCTTAAGTGCTTTACTTAGTGGGGCCTCTAATGTGATGTGCTAGTTCATATTAGGTAAAAAATGGTCTTGAGAACCTATTCAGAATAACAGGGCTATTCTAGTTCTTTATATTTTAGGGCATCCAGGAGGATTATTTTCCTTGCGTTGAAAGCATTTTATGACTTTGCATGTTATGCAAAGGGGTAAGGGTTTTCAAAAGCTTTACAGTTTCAGTTTCAAAAAACAACTTGAAAGTCCACAGGTCCTGAGTTTCCCAGGGTTATGTCACTCCTGAAAAGGGCCTTGAGTACTTTTAAATTGTTACCCAGTTGTGCTGCATTTTTTTTGAAGTTCAAGTTGCTGCCAAGGGAGTGACAACTTTCACTGGAAGAACTCTGCTCCCGCTGATAATGGCACTGCCAAGCTCTTGGCAGCACCAGTGAGCTACACTTGTCATAAGATGTACGTAATTTTCCTTTGGAATTTCAACATAGTATTTTAATTAGAGCCTTGACCTTCTAAGCCTTTCAAGCATATGTTGCTGTTCTGAAAAATAGTGGGGTTCTGGAGATGTTATTATGTTAGAGAAACTACAGCACATTAACTTATTTTTTTTAATTGTAATACTGGTCTGGAGGCAGAAAGTTGATCCTGTTTTAAATTTCTTTTTAAGAATTTGCTTTCTCTTAAGTGCTGCTTTGATCTCTGAAAATGTGGTATGATCACTCTTTACAAGTACCTTCATGAGGTGAATAATAGGGGAAGTGAAGGGCTTTGTAGGCTGAACAACAACACTGGCGCAAGATCAAACAGCTACAAACTGGCTATGGATGCATTTAGATTAAAAATTAGAATATTTCCAGCATTCAGAGGGGTACAGTTTTGGAAAAGTCTCCCAAGCCAAGTGGCGGGAGAAAAGGATTTCAGTTACTTTCAAGAGTGAACTAGGTAATTTTATGAAAGGAATGGTATGGTAGAACAGAGTTCTGCATTAGCAATCAGTGTGTCATATGGCATAGCATGTTTTGCAATCCCCAGGTTGGGGGACTAGTGTTTGTAATGTGGAAGGTGTCTGGTAATTGCACACCTCAACATTTACTGGAGCCTTGAAGGGTCCCCCCCCAATATCTTGAGTACGTCTGGATGGGAGGGGAGCAGTGTTGCCTGCCTTCAAGCCATCCTGGTATTGTGCAGAGCTAGAAGAGGGTTTTGGGGTTTTGTTTATTGGAATGAACTGCTGCACCCACTTGTACTTAGAAAACCAAGAGGTTCCTGGCTAGACAATTCGCTTTTCTGCCCAGGGTCACACTGATGGCTAATTTTGGGGTCAGGAAGGAATTGTTTCCCTTCGGCAGTTTTGGCACAGACTGTTGAAGACCATCTTTCCCTCTAGTGTGGGGCATAACCCATTTCCTAGGATCTGCTGATCATATACTAATCAATTATTTCCTGCACTTGGCAGTTCTCTTATGCCCTCTACTTTTGCCAGTGGCATGGTTATAGGGTGCTCTTGGTGTTTCAGAAATCATCTCTGGCAGATGATCAAAAGGATTTGAAATGACATGGGTGATTCCTTGGATAAATGATTACCTGTGAACACAGGGAACTGGACTTAATGAAAGGGGCCTTTTGGCTCAGTCCTATGTTCCTATATTTCTAACAGAGGGGCTGAACTTTCCTATGCAGGCTGTACCATGTGTGGGACCACTGCCAGGAATCAGACCCTACCCACTTGTTTCAACTGTGCATGGCAACTCCCCACAAGAAGGTTGGATAGCTGTCTACCAGCAGCCCTGGGTGATATTTGCCTCTTTTCTGGGGCTTGAGGCATGTGAAGCAGGAGAGAGTGAGCAAGACAGGGAGTCATAGACAAGCTTCTGTAACTCATTTGTGTTCAAGGCGACTGCTAAATCCGTTGCAATTATGCACCCCTGCTGACCCCTGATAAAATACTGTATTTAATATAAGATGATCCCCTCATAAGGCAACCCCCCAATAATTAGATTCTATTTATGGAAAATGTATACATTTTCCATCAGTTTAGTATAGAATCTAATTATTGGAGGTTTGTCAACCTCCCACTGCTACAGCAGGGAAAATAAACCTGTAGGGTCAAGTAGTCCCTTTCCCCTCTGCCCCCCTCCCCACCAATTTATTGCCCCTGAAGCCCCTTTCCCCTTCTTATTGCCAAACCTTGCTCTCCCCGAGCATGTGGAAGCGAGGGAAAAGTTGACTTTGAAAGAAACACAGCTGTAGCAATTTGCATATAGTACCATAGACTTAATTCACCCAGAAATTATGCCTTTTTTTTAAAACTGCTGCAAATTTTAGCACAGGTACTCCCTAAACACATTTAGCACCTACTGAAATGGTGTACAAACTCTTTTTTTATTAATATATTTTGTGTTCCAGGTCAAATCAGTTCCAAATCTTACCAATTGAACTGAACTCAGTCATTCTAAAAACAGATCAATTGAGCAGGCAAAACTCGATCATTCTAAACACAATATCTGGAGCTACAGCTGGCAAGCACTCTCCATCCCAGGCGCTCACCCTGGGATTTCAGATGCTCCCAAATCCATTGGCAGGCATCCTACATGCAGGCCCAAGCCTGGAGATCTTGGGGGATTTGGATGCTCCCACTTGATCTGAGCCAAAAGGCCAAGTGATAGTGTACAAACAATGCAGGATATCAGTCCAACACTAGAAAGCTCATGATTTACCACATTGTTCATTGGTTGGGCCCCAGCAGAGTTAACAGCGTGTCAACCCATGGAGATCCCACAGCTCAGCACTCTTCAGTTTGTGTGTGTGTACTCCAGAGAGCCCCCACTTATGACTGGAACTGTGTGTTCTTGTCACGAGTCCTGGGATCCTCCAAAAATGTATATAGAAATGCTCCCAGCAACCTGCTTTGGCTTCACCTCATGGAGGGTGGCGCCACACTAATGAAACGCAACAGGCTGAGAGAGGGGGCGACAGGGATTCTGGGTGAACTGCTTAGGACCCTGTTAGGTGATGTTTGCCAGACATGTACGGCTGGTGAAGAAACGGGAATCATTAGAAATGGAAAAGAAAGGCACACATCAAGTGTGGAAGTGAAGAGGAAGTTAAAATGTATTCACGGTTGTGGGTCACCATGCTTTTAAGCGTCGATACTGAGGGGAACTGCATGCAATGGACACTACAATATGTCTTATTCAGGTGGGTTTGACTAACGAATCTTTACAGTAGCTTTGCATCAGCATGTCAGTCTTGGCTAAGATCAAGCAGTTTTTGGCACCAAGAGGAGGGTGTTAGGACTGTCTCTAGCCCTTGCGGTGCCAGCCTGGTATTCCTTTAAGCCTAGTGCCCATTCCTTCCTGGTATAGCAATTGCGTGCTTTTTTAAGGACCCCACACGCACAAAAAAATGTTCCCATCCGTATGTTTGCCATATATGCACCATATACTTTTTAGTCATGCTCAATGTTGGCTGCATTTAGTCAACTGGTTTCCATTACTGAGCAGTTCAAAAATAAGCAGTGTATTTAATGAGGTTTCCTTGTATGTGAATGTAAGATTGGGGGGGCAGGGGGAGCAACCTTATCTTATATTTGAGTAAATGTGGTAGGAACAGCACAGAAGAGGTGTAGCACCTAGTTTGTGGGCATCTTCAGGACCAAACCAGCAGTGCCTCAAGCAGTGGTGGCTCCCCCAAAGTGCTATGTGCTATGAGTACTTTTTGCTTTGCTTGCTCCCTGTGCTTGGGACACTTTTAGGGGGCAGCCCAGAATTGATTGTATGGGCCCTATACAGCTCCTTCAGCATGGGAATTCTCGTGGCCCATGGATGTGGATGGAAATGTCAGACAGTGGTCAGGATGGTGGAGGCTAGAAACTCTAACCTGCTCTGGAAGCCTGAATTTTTATGTTTTGGTAGAACTCCTAAGAATCACTCTGTACAGGGCCTAATCTCGGGTACATGCTGAAGTTAAAGGGAATCTTTCAATGGGCTTCAGCCAGCGACGGATAAGACAACGGGTCCATATGTATCAAGCATGCTTACAAGTGTAGAAGGAAAAGGAATAGCTTACATGCTCTCAGCCTGAGTGCGTTCTAGCAGGGTTACCTCTACTTTGGCTGACTTCTACTCAGTTTAAACAGCAGAAAGTTCCAGAGCAGCAACATAAAAAAAAAAGCTGCAATGTTTCTGTTAATGGGGACATAGAGCAACTGCAGACATGCCTTTGACTGCAAGGTTATTAGCACTTTAATTGCTGGAGGATATTTATCCTTTCATTGCTGGAGGATATTCAGTTAGGCAAAAAATAATGCTACAGTTTTTCTTTTTAAAAAACATTTGAACCAGGTGAAATTAATAAGATTATCATAAATAGGCAGGTTCCCCTCAAACACAGCGTATGAAAAGGCACCTGTTTTTGGCAAAGGAAATCTGTTTTGCAGAGCTTTTTATAGCCACATGGTCCTAGAGTGGTGTTACCAACCTACAGAGAAAGTGATATAACCAATAGCTGCTAATTGGGTTTCTGTACCTCGTTACATGGCAGCCTGTTACATTTTCCAGAATATGCAGATTAGCTAATGCTGCTTTGTTCAGTTCAAGTAAACCTCTCTTGACGTTGCTGTGCATGCAATCACCTTGTTTTGTGGAATTTGTCCTTCCCTTGGCTGCTTGCTTCCCTGCAGCTGGCTCCTCATTTCTGCATGCAACAAAGAGCAGCCTTATACTGCTGCTCTCTCATTCTCAAAAGTAACAGGAGTTAGGTGCTGCTATTACACCCATCTTCCTGGATAGCTAAATAGGCTGTTCCCAAAGTCTGTGTCTGTATCTTTCCCCTCGTAATTTGATAATAGCATCACTTTATAGCTCTAGGAATAGCTTATATTAAGTTAAATGCTACCACTGCTGGTTATCTTTAATCTGTGGCCTCACAAAAGGTTCAGCCCCACTAATGTGTAATAATGCTGAGAACCTCTAGAGTGCTTTATGGCTTAAATGCAGTTAGGAATCATTAATAAAAATACTCTGCTTTTCCATAATGACTTCCTTCTGAGGTTTGCAGAGCACTTTGGTAGATGCTAATGAATTCACCATTGCGGCTGCACAGCAGAGAGGTAGAGGGAAAAGCATTCCCCTGTTCCACAAAGGGGGAAAGTGAAGCAAAGGAAGACTGAGTTACCTTCACCCAGGTTCCCTCAGCATGTGGATGTCCAAGCCCTTTAGCCCCTACGTAAATGAACAGAACTTAATTCTTACCACTTTGCAAACCAAGTCACTTACTTACTTTCTATAAGAGTCAGATGTGGGAGAATTCAGCTGGTCTGATCTCACCCAACACGGAGACAGTAGAGAATCCAGCCTGTGGCCTTTTTCCATTTTTCCTTGTAGATATCTATTGATTTATTTTTCTTGTTTCCCCTTGTCCTTCCCACCCCCACTCAAATGAATCTATAGGGTAGAGCAGGGATGTCAAAATGAAATTTGTTAATAGGGCTGCAAGCTCTTCTTTTCAGATGTTCACACTCTGGCGCTCATGCTAGCAGCCCCAGCAGTGCCACGGGCAGAAGCTCCTCAATTAGTGGTGGGGTTTCTTGTGATACCAACCAATACCCAGACCCTGCAGAGATATGGGTGAGATGAGAGATACAGACAGACCCTGCCAGGACACTGTGTGTGACCGTATGCCACCACAGATGGAGCCTGGGCACTGGCCACAGCATCAGGGCATCCCACAGTGGCAACCCACACCACAATGATAACCAGAGCACTGGTAGCTGCTGTGACACAGTGGGCAAAGCCCTGCAACTGCTGGGCTTCCTGTAGTGATAGATTGCACCCTGGTGGCAGCTGGGGCTCTGGCAGCTTGAGCAGCACAAAGGGCTGAAACTCTGAAACCGTGGTCAGAGCTGCAGCTCTGGCTGTGGTGGCTCTTTCCCACACAGGCAGCCAGAGCCCTGACTTCTGCCATGATATGGGCAGCTCCACTGGCACCACAGGCAGAAGCCCCTTTGCTGCGACCAGAGTCAGGGCTCTGGCCACAGTGGCAGGACTTCCCACAGCAGCAGCCCGCATCCCCGTGGGAGCTGGGTCACTGGCAGACCCAGCAGCACTGGGGGCAAACCCAGGCACTGCAGCCAGAGCCCCAGTTCTGGCTGTGATGGTGGGGCTTTGTGGCAGCTGCCAGCACCCTGGCTTTCACCAGGACACAAATAGCTGCAGCAGTACTGCAGGCCAAGGCCCTGCCACCATGGCCAGAGATTTCCACGGTGACAGGCTGCATGCTGGTGAGCTGGGGACACAGGCAGATCCAGTGGGTGGATCGGAAGCTCTGCCCTGCAACCACACTGCCCATTGAACGAGTCTTTTGCTCCAGCTTTGGCTGTGGTAAAGGGGCTTCTGCCTCTGGCACTGTCATGCTGTTGTCTCTGGGGTGCCTGCTGCCTCTGCAGGAAGCCCCACCACAATGGCCAAAAGCAGGACAAAAGTCTGCGGGCTGGATGACCTGGGTCAGAAGGCCAGGTTTAGCCCATGGGCCATGTGCTTGACATTTTTGGGGTAGAGGGAAATAAATGGGCTAAATTTCAGGGGGCAGGACAGAGAGTAGAATTTACATGTTTTTGCAAGTGACTGCAATGCACCTGTCACTCAACAGCTTCCTGAGCTTTGTACTGACACCCCCTCCAGGCACTCTGCTCCCCTCCTGCTTCAATGTTATTTTCCATGATTAGAGGATTGGAAATAGGATTCTGCCTTTCAGATCTGGAATGCAAATACTGCCTCCCCAGATGGTGTTTAAGTGTGTAGTGTTCTGCGCTGCTTTGAAATATAATTTAAATATCAAACCCTTTTCTTTGCTGTGCTGTGTGCTAGTTTCCGGGAGAGCAGGCTCAGGGGTTCTCTGAGGTTAATAAATACTTTAAAGTTCATTGGCAGTGCACTGTTTTAAACAAGTGGCAATAATAGTACAGCCAGAGTCAGGCCCCAGAAATAAATGCATCTGGACGCCAATGAAAACCTGAATATTTGGAATGTGTTTTATTTAAGTGGTTGAACTGTGTGTTTTGGCCATTTTGGGCTTACTATGGGGAGTGGGAAGGAGGAAGGGGGTGCACTGTAACTACAAGAGCCTGAGGCAGGATAAAAAGTCCATTGTGAACAAGGCTAATCCCAGTTGAAGCAGTCATTTATTTCAAAGCAAAAGTGTTTGTAGTCTGTGTTCTTGCAGCAAAGAGGTGGGTTGTCTAAAGGCCAGAGATGATTTGGAAAATTTGCTTCAATTATTCCTGCCCTTGAAAGACCCCACTGTATCCTGGCAAGGTATTTTGGGTAAATCTGGTAGCTTTTGTTGACCAACTCAGATAGTTGGAATAATTCTTCCTAATAAGCTTTTGGGCACAAACACCCTTCATAAGGCTGAAGAAGCATCTGCAGACCGTCTGTGCTCTTCCAGGATGGAGTGGTAAAACAACCAGAGGCAAGGCTTTTGTGGAGGTAGAGAGAGAAGAGAGTGTTTCAGAGAGAGAGAGAGAGAGAATATTTTAATGTTCCTAACAATGGACCTTCCCTGAAGGAGAAGTAGGATGAAATGTCCAGGAGTTGAGCTAACGGGGTGTAAGTGAGGCATCAGCCCTCAGTGTTGCTGCTTCCCCATGCACTGCTGCTGCCCAGGGTGCAAAACTACCCAGCTGCATCTCTGGAAATGTCCCTATTGCCCTGTCTCTTTGACTGACCTTGTTCTAGATCTGTTCACTTGCAGCTCCCCTCCCATCATTTTTCTCTGTACAGTTGGCTGGTTACTCGTCTAATATCTGCAGTATCCCGTTGCTTTTCTTTTACCCTCCATACTTCCTCCTTTCCCCTTGCTCATTCCCATCCCTCACGCCTCAGTCTCCGTATTGCCACCAGCCCCATGGTTTGGCTGTTCTCTTCTTTGCAACAACAAAAAAAACTTTGCTCCTCTTGACTCTTTCTTGGTGCTGGGGGATACAAAGCAGGGGAGCTGCCCGTGGCAGTGAGCTATGAACAGAGCTCATAACATTATACTAGGTGCTTGTAGCTGAGCCATGGGTAAAACTCAGCACTTCTGATCTTCTGGGTTCTGAATTCCCAACCCTCCTTTTTGGGGCACTTTCCTGAAGTACCAAGGCTCTGCCTTGATGGGGCCTGGCCTGATTGTGGCACTGGGCAGACACTGGAAAAGTTTGTCCTTGTTAGTTTTCTGCTTTCTAACTGATTAAGTGCTTTCATTTATTGCATCATTTCTTTCAGTTTTCTAGAGAAGCATTGTTCTATTTGTTCAGCTTTATAAGATCACCTTTTGGCTGTGACTGGTTTGCTCTGTTAGTCATCTTGCCTGCTCTGTCTTTACCTTCGGCCCTCTGCTAACACTGATCTCTCGCAGTCTTGACTCTCCTTTGTCACACTTCACTGCGTTTTCTTGGCTATGTTTTTTGTTCATCTTTACATCCCAGTGCACTAAGATCACAAGGTTCATGAATAATGCATTTTATACAATAGCAGGCATGCTGTTTCTCCTGCCTTGCATTTGATGTCATACTGTCCTCCTCTTTCCGATTTCAATAAGTTTTTGTATTGACAACCCATAACCTCATCTTAGATGTTGTCAGGGGACGTAGCAGGAGGTTATGGCAGCTAATGCAAAATAACTAGAATTTTTAGTACTATAGGGACAGTTTAAGGCCGTAGAATGAACACAGCAGCTGGTGGCTCCTGCTAAAATCATGAGACACAAACAATGAGTTGCATAGCTATGGTATTATCATTAAGATGTTTCAAAGTTAACTCATTGAATTTACTGGGGCAGTTCATGCCTTTCAGTTCCTTTGTTTTGGATGGGTCTTATAACTTTAAGTTGCATCACTTTACTCTCAGGTTAGTTGATAAACTTTTTGTGCCCGTCATGAAGGCTGAAAAGATTTGGCTGATTTTGGTTTCTATAGTGCTGTCCTACAGCAAGAAGGGTATATCACCGAGCCAGTTCTGTGGGATCAGTCCACAAAGCCCTGAAAATAATACATATTTTATTTGAAATCTGCATTCAGCTCTACAGTTCTAAGTGGCTTTTCAGATCACCTTAAAACAAAACTTTTAATTGAAAAAGTTCATTAGACTGTGACTGTTGTTTCACAGAATCATTTTGAAACTGTCAGTGTGTGCACACGCATATATGTATTAGATAGCATTTCCGAGTTTACCATTATTTCCTATAGCAGTGAATTTTTTAAACCAGGGTGTCAGGGCATCCAGGGGTGCTGCAAGATCCTTTGTAGGGTGCCACGAGATGTGAGGAAATAAGCAGGTAAGCTCAGGCTTGGTTCCTGCCTGGCTATTCGCCTGCCCATCCTACCTGACCCTGCTCAAGGAAATGAGTACTGTAATTAATAAATTAGTTTTTGAAATGGGCTGCTGCTTGATTCACAAGTTACGGAGGGGCACCTTGAATCTAAAAAGAGTGAAAGCCACTGACCTACAGGTATGGTGATGTAGTAAGGAGCCATTTTCTTTCAGAACTTTATACAAATTTGAAGTTCACAAACATTTCTTGTAATACAATTCCTCGGTAAACTAATCCTCAGGTAATTTTCAGCATCTTCCTGTATCACTCCTCCACTTAACTTACACTGCTTGTTTGGTACTACTTTGATTTAACAATCCATTCAAATTACCAAAATACACAGAGGCAGCACCTCCTCTGGGCGTGTTTTCTCCTTACCAGCCCCCACGCATCTTATGGCAGAGATAAGAATGGCTTGCTGTAGGATTTGTTAACTACTGGGTAGTTTCTGTGTTTGTACAGAAGCAATTAACTGAGATTGTCTGTCTGTAAAATGCTGCAAAATGTTTGCAGTGGAGTGCAATCAGGGACACAGCCTTGTTTCAACAAAGCAATCTGCGTTTCTGTCTTCTGGTTGATGACAGCATGGATGAGCACGGAGCGTTACTTCTCATTAACACCGTATTGTCCGGACTAAAATGGATAGGTAGCAGGTCTGTGGAAAGAACCCCCCATGCTTTTCTGAATAGCAAGACTCATGAGTTTGCGGTATGCATCAAGCTACTGACCGTCCCTGACCTGCTTAGACCAGCTCATTGATACAGCAAACGCAGAGAGAAGCTAGTTGTATGATGGAAAGATGGCAAACGCATATTTCCAAAGCCCTCCCGAAAACATGGAGGCTGAGCGCACTTGTTAATCTGCTCAGCATGAAGTGCATCTTGTGGCTCTGAGACTGGCATTGGGTAGGGGGGTCACAATGTGGATGTTCTTGCAGCAGCAGCTGTGAAGGTCAGGGAAGTAGATTTAGAATATGTGCCTCATCCCATCAGCACATCCCCACATCTGCCAGCCACTTGAGGAGCTGAAGGAAAGGAAGGGCTGACAGCTCCTCCTACAGTGGAGTAATAGACATCTTAGCCTTTGGCCTCAGATTTTAGATATAGTTATTGCAACAAGTTACCTACATCTATAATGTCCACAATACAGTTTAAATAAAAGTGCTGTCCCAAGCGAGACACAACCTTGCTTTTAGAACACTGCTCTTCCTGCATTGTAATTAAGTTGTAAATCCATCTTCCACTTCAGACTTGTCTTTCCAAAATTAAGGAAGCCAAATGCTCTCTGAGTATCTCTCTTCTTCCTTGTCTGTGATTGTATTGTAGACAGCTGTTATGGCAACAGCATCCTCTGTGATTTATCCCCCCCCCCCCCCCAACCAAACCTACTAGGTTTTATTTTTTCCTTTCCTATCTTCACCTGTTTCCATTTTTCAGGGTCAAAGTCTCACATTTTATTTTAATGGAGGTGGTTGACAGCTTTTATAAACAGCTCTCTGCCCACAGATCTAGAAAGAGAATGTTTAATAAAGAAGGGCACATAGTAGACTAGGAAAGGTTTGGGTTGAAGTTTTCTGCTTTGTGCAGTATTTCTTTTCAAAACAATTTTTAGCAGGTTCCAAACTAGACATACTTACCTTTTTTACCATCAAATTCTATGTCTGTGGACTCATTTGAGCTATATTTAAGGGTATTTCAAACTTAAATAATGAGAAGTAATATAAATGCCTGAAACCCAGGAAATCTGTGATGTCCGTCCTTAAAAGTTACCTGCAGATTGGGAAGAACGGGTAGTCTGTTTTTTTGGTCACTTCTCTGTATGCATAAGGAGAGCCTAAAGGGGCAGGTCTCTGTGTGTTCTGTTCAGATTTTTTTCTTTAGAAATTTAATCTGATCTAGTCTCCTTGGAAGACTGTGTGGAAAGCTGGAGAGCTAGCAGGAAGTACTGAAAACAGGAAAGTTGAAAGGTACAATAGACCTGCTTTAAAATGCTTGGTAATACTGGTTTTGTATTTAAATGATCAAAGATGTGACACTAGGTACCCCCCAGAATTACTGATGTGATAAAATGCCAGCAGCCTTTATACAGGAACTCTGCCTACAGGAACCATGCAAAAATGTCTCCCTTGGGAAGCACCTTCTTTGCATTTTTAAGAAACCTCCTGTGAGGGGGCTTTCCAGTGGTCATCTACTTCCCAATTCCACTAATTTTGAAGGGGAAGAGCAGCAAGTTCCAGCATCCTAGAGCCCTCTGAGAGAGAGATCCTGCCAGCTGCCCCCTTTTTTTAGAACAAAGGGTATCCAACTCAGTTGTGTCAATTTGCTGCAGTTTTGGCAATATAGCATGGATGGAGAGTTAAATACCTGGAAAGTCAGGATCCCATACCTGTTCCAATCCTTAAACCAACGGGTTCAATAGTTTCTGCAGCCAGGGCACGTAAGGGGGTGATGTGTGAGTAGCATCCTGGCCTGTTGCCTTAGACTCCATATCCTGAATGACCAGGGACGTATTTGCTGCTGGATTGACTGACAGTGGCCTTTGCAAGTCTGGAATAAGACTTTAAACTCATGCCTCTGTGATGTGGTGTCTTAGCTGTTCTGCCATTGTGCCTGAAGCTGGGAGAAAGGTGTCTATTAAAGATTAAAACACCTGCTACTTTTCTCCTGCTCCTTTACTCTGGGTCTCCTGGGAAACCTCCAGCAAAAACAGGGAAGATAAGACTTGCTCATAATCTTAGAATCTCCTAATTGGAAACCATTTTTAGAGGAACTAAAGATTTCATATTATTAGTTTGAAGACACTGCCCCCCCACTTTCTTTATGTTTGACTTGCTCTTTATATTTGTATCTTGCATGGGGCTTGTTCAAAAAAAAAAGTGAAGTGTGGTTTCATAGTTTCATAGTAGCTAGGGTCAGGAGGGACCTGAACAGATCATCTAGCCTGACCGCCCACCACAGGCAGGAATGAATGCTGGGTTCACAAGACCCCAGACAGGTGATCATCCAACCTCCTCTTGGATTTGCCCAAGGTAGGGGCGAGGACCACTTCCCTGGGAAGTTGGTTCCAGACTTTGGCCACCCTAACTGTAAAATATTGCCTTCTGATCTCTAACCTAAACCTATTCTCCATCAGCTTATGACCATTGTTCCTCGTCACCCCAGGTGGTGCTGGGGAGAAAAGGGCTCTGCCTATTTGCTGTTGATCTCCCTTGATGAGCTTGTAGGCAACCACCAGGTCCCCCCTCAGCCTCCTCTTCCTTAACCCTCTCCCAGCTGGCCTCATCCCTTTTGAAGGGCGGCGCCCAGTACTGGACGCAGTACTCCAACTGCGGCCTGACCAAAGTCGCATAGAGGGGGAGTATCACCTCTCTGGGCCGGCTTGAGATGCATGACAAGGTATGGCTGGCCTTGCTGGCTGTGGTCTGGCATTAGCGGCTCATGTTCATCTTGGAGTCAGTAATGACTCCGAGATCCCTTTCCGCCCTGCTTTCAAGAAGGGAACTCCCCAGCCTGTATGTATGCTGTGGATTCCTTCTCCCAAGGTGCAGCAC